>NC_139847.1:2320614-2323114 GCF_963691815.1 Echiichthys vipera | reverse complement strand
ATAATTATTATTATTATATAAAATAATTAAATACAGCATAAATTCTGCCATATTCACGTGTCCAATAATAAAAACATTAATATTAAAAGTATTAAATATTAATATTTTAAAAAAACAGCCTCCTCCTCTGAACGGAACGGGGCCCGTGTTCAGTTTTCACGAACTTCCTGTTGGAACGCGGCCCGTCCCTGCGTTGCCATGGTGACGGCCAAACTCGTTAAAACCGTTAAAAACCAAAGTTTCATCCTCAGACCTTCAGTAAGTACTTTTAAAAGTGTTTTATTATATATTTAAAAGTATTTTACATATTTATTCACCGCGGAGAGTCGTTATAAACTTTGTAACTTCGTGTTTCCTTAAAATAAATAAAGTTTTTAAACTTTCCGGCGGTTATTTTTAAATAAAGCTAACAGTTTTAGCTTCACTTTAGCTCCATTTAACGTTGATTTGGTTTCTCTAGGAGCTAAAACGTGTGCTAAAGTGTCCTCTAGGAGCATAAACGTGTGTTAAAGTGTCCTCTAGGAGACTAAACATGTGTTAAAGTGTCCTCTAGGAGCCTAAACATGTACTAAAGTGTCCTCTAGGAGAATAAACGTGTGTTAAAGTGTCCTCTAGGAGCATAAACGTGTGTTAAAGTGTCCTCTAGGAGCATAAACGTGTGTTAAAGTGTCCTCTAGGAGCTAAAACGTGTGCTAAAATGTCCTCTAGGAGCATAAACGTGTGCTTAAGTGTCCTCTAGGAGACTAAACATGTGTTAAAGTGTCCTGTAGGAGCCAAAACGTGTGCTAAAGTGTCCTCTAGGAGCATAAACGTGTGCTTAAGTGTCCTGTAGGAGCCTAAACGTGTGCTTAAGTGTCCTCTAGGAGCCTAAACGTGTACTAAAGTGTCCTCTAGGAGCATAAACGTGTGTTAAAGTGTCCTCTAGGAGCATAAACATGTGCTTAAGTGTCCTCTAGGAGCATAAACGTGTGTTAAAGTGTCCTCTAGGAGCATAAACGTGTGCTTAAGTGTCCTGTAGGAGCTTAAACGTGTGCTAAAGTGTTCCCTAGGAGCATAAACGTGTGCTAAAGTGTCCTCTAGGAGCATAAACGTGTGCTAAAGTGTCCTGTAGGAGCATAAACCTGTGCTAAAGTGTCCTGTAGGAGCCTAAACGTGTGTTAAAGTGTCCTCTAGGAGCCTAAACGTGTGCTAAAGTGTCCTCTAGGAGCGTAAACGTGTGCTAAAGTGTCCTGTAGGAGCTTAAACGTGTGCTAAAGTGCCCTCTAGGAGCATAAACGTGTGTTAAAGTGTCCTCTAGGAGCATAAACGTGTGCTAAAGTGTCCTCTAGGAGCATAAACGTGTGCTAAAGTGTCCTCTAGGAGCATAAATGTGTGTTAAAGTGTCCTCTAGGAGCATAAACGTGTGCTAAAGTGTCCTCTAGGAGCATAAACGTGTGCTAAAGTGTCCTCTAGGAGCATAAACGTGTGTTAAAGTGTCCTCTAGGAGCTAAAACGTGTGCTAAAATGTCCTCTAGGAGCATAAACGTGTGCTTAAGTGTCCTCTAGGAGACTAAACATGTGTTAAAGTGTTCTCTAGGAGCCAAAACGTGTGCTAAAGTGTCCTCTAGGAGACTAAACATGTGTTAAAGTAATAATAATAATAATAATTCATTTTATTTATATAGCGCTTTTCAGAGACCCAAAGACGCTTACAGAGTAGGACATATAATATAAACAGACGATAAACAACAGGAGACAAGGATGACAGGGAAGCAAGGCGAGGGGGGCGTGGGGTAATGGTGGTACAGACAAATAGCCAGAAACAGGTACAACAATAGAGGTGGGGGGATGGATTGAAGCGCAGTGGGGGAGGGGGGGGGCTGAAATGAGTGAGGAGAGCGGAAGGAGGGTGGGTGGGGGGGGGGGGGGGGTCGGGGGGCAGAGGCCGGGAGTGAATGAAGTTATGGGTAGGGGAGGTTGTAGGCTTGTGAGAAAAGGAAGGTTTTTAGACGGGATTTAAATGTTGTGAGTAAGTGTCCTGTAGGAGCCAAAACGTGTGTTAAAGTGTCCTCTAGGAGAATAAACGTGTGCTAAAGTGTCCTCTAGGAGCCTAAACGTGTGCTAAAGTGTCCTCTAGGAGAATAAACGTGTGCTAAAGTGTCCTCTAGGAGCATAAACGTGTGCTTAAGTGTCCTGTAGGAGCCAAAACGTGTGTTAAAGTGTCCTCTAGGAGCCTAAACGTGTGCTTAAGTGTCCTCTAGGAGCCTAAACGTGTACTAAAGTGTCCTCTAGGAGCATAAACGTGTGCTTAAGTGTCCTCTAGGAGCTTAAACGTGTGCTAAAGTGTCCTCTAGGAGCATAAACGTGTGCTAAAGTGTCCTCTAGGAGCATAAACGTGTGCTAAAGGTTCCTCTAGGAGCCTAAACGTGTACTTTAGTGTCCTCTATTATTTTATATAATGATGATTGTGTCTCTCTCTCCTTGACTCTGACAGTGAAGATGAACGCCGCGGTGAAACAAC
>NC_139847.1:2308114-2315614 GCF_963691815.1 Echiichthys vipera | reverse complement strand
GGAGAAGGAGGAGGAAGAGGAGAAGAAGAAGGTGGTGGAGGAGGAGGAGAGGAGAAGGAGGAGGAGGAGGAGGAGGAAGAGGAAGAGGAGGAGGAGGAGAAGGAGGAGGAGGAGGAGGAGGAGGAAGGTCTAAGTCGCTTCATCACAGCAATTAAATCCACTTTTAAACATTTGAATGTTGTTTTTGTATCCGGGGATTATTTCCTGTCGTACAGAATTAAACATAATCTGGGATTTTATTAAAAACATGTTTTTTTAGTTTTTGTATTTAGATAAATAAATAAAATGACTGCACCTTAATAGACTGACTAACGAGACAAAATCATTATAAAGGTATTTTAATTTACACTTTGGTTTTATTTATTTACATTATTGATTTAACTGACACTGTGTGAGCATGAATTTATGAACTCAAAATTAAGTTATTGATTATAAATTTGTACCCAACATTTATTCATCAGCTCATCCTTTGTTCTAATTTTTATTTTATTATTTTTATTATTATTATTTTATTTTATTAGGGTTAGGATTTATTTTAATTATTCTTTTATTTTGTTAGGATTATTTTTGTTGTTGTTTTAGTTGTTGTAAAGGTTAAAATGGCTAAAATCACACTGGTAAATATTTATTATTATTTATTATTTTTAAACTATTCTAAATATTGTGTGTCACATGACCCGTGTTCCCTTTAATACAATATTTACGGTATGTTGCTTTTACCTGAAAAACAACTAAACTTCCTGTTTACATCTCGCAAAGCATTCTGGGAACTGAGAGTTATAATTAAAAAATGAACAAATTAAATATAAAAGAATAAATTAAGAAATGTTGCGTTTTTCTGTATTACGGTAATTTAAAAACTATGTTGCGCCTCTTCTTCAGTCTTTACGGCCTCGCTTTAGCCCACGTGTCCGGAAGTGTGTGTGTGTGTGTGTGTTTGTTCTGCTTCAGTTTTACGACAGAAGGAAAAGCTCCAGAGAAGAAGCCGAGGAGTCGTCAAACTTCAGTCCGGCTGGTGTGACAGGGGGCCGGGGCAGGGGTGATCCGGTGGACCCCTGGGGGAGCTGAAGCATGGGGCTCCTGGCGAGGGTCCGGAAGGAGTGGTTCATCATCGGGATAGTGTTGGTCATCTTATCCGCCAAACTGCAGCCCAGCGTCGGGGTCAGAGGCGGTGAGTGGGTCCGGAGTCTGACACCCTGGTGCCAGACTTCAGCTGAGTTTCCACCTCTTTTATCTTTAATCTCTCCTCACAATCACACATAATGTCACAGAGGTGAACTTAACACTTTAAATTAAACATTAAAAGCCTCTTATTTAATCGGCCTGGAGGATTTTTACCTGGCAACATTAACATTTTAATAAAATAACAACTTTTAGATTTAGTTTCGCTCTGTTTAGCGCTTCGCCCCGGGACTTAAGACTCTTAAAAACCATAGAAAAGTGATAAAACATGTTGTATTTCTACTTAAATGCGTGTTACTTCACTTACATTAGCACGCCGAATTATTAACAGCATCTTGTTTATTATGTTAAACTACAAATTGAAGGTATAATTAATCTAAATGTGTATCAAAATGAAAGGTTTCTGTCAATTTAGTGATTTTCTTAATAGAGTTTCGCCCTCAAATACAAGAGATGTGCTCTGGATTAAAATCCGCAACGTGTTTATTATGTTTTATTACACATTGGTTTTATATTTAATCTGATTTTTTATTTAAATGAAAGGTTTCTGTTAATTTAACAATTTTCAAAATGTTCTTTAAATTCAAGAACAACGTGTTTTTGGAGTTTTACACCGAATTAAAGTTTGGATCTTTATGATTATGTTAAACTTTACACTCTGTGTGTGTGTGTGTGTGTGTGTGTGTGTGTGTGTGTGTGTGTGTGTGTGTGTGTGTGTGTGTGTGTGTGTGTGTGTGTGTGTGTGTGTGTGTGTGTTTCCTTACTTGGCAGTGTAGTGACACGTTGCATTCAGCAGAAATGTCAGAAACACACACGTGAAAAAAAGAAATATGGAGGGCGAAATATGACTTAAGTGTCAATAAATACAGTTATAAATAAATACAGTTATAAATAAATACATGATCAAATAAAAGAGTAAAAAATAAATAATGCTTTACATTTATTTCACCTACATTATTAATTTTGTATTCTTTTATTTGATCATGTGTTTATTTCTAACTATTTATTTCTAACTGTATTTATGTATATATGTACAAAATAATAATACAAAATAAATAATGCTTTACATTTATTTCACCTACATTATTAATTTTGTATATATTAGTTTCCATATGTTAATGAGGTGTTAGGTTCCATTTATTTATTAATTCATGTATTTATTAATTTCTGTATTTATTCATGTATTTATTTATTTCTGTATTTATTTATTTATTCATTTATTTATGTATTTATTTATTTATGTATTATTTATTTATTTTTGCATTTATTTATTTATTCATTTAAATCTGTATTTATTTTTGCACTTATTTATTTATTCATGTATTTATTTATTTATTTATGTATGTATTTATTTCTGTATTTATTTCTGTATTCATTTATTTCTGTATTTATTTATTTATTCATGTATTTATTTATTTATTTCTGTATTTATTTATTTATTCATTTATTTATGTATTTATTTATTCATGTATTTATTTATTCTCTGTATTTATTTATGTATTTATTTATTTATTTATTCATTTATTTATTTCTGTATTTATTTATTAATTGTGACTTAAATCCTGCTTCGTCGTCCTCAGAGAAACACTGTTGTCATGAGTAGAAAGTGAAGTTTGTGATAAAGTGTTTTTATCTCAGAGGTAATTACAGTTTTATCTCCACTGACAGACTCAGTCATCAGAGATCAGTGTCAGCGCCACGTCTTATCTGCAGATTACAGTCACTCCTGTGCTGCTACTGCTCTCAGGTGCTGCCTTCAGGTGCCCTCAGGTGCCCTCAGGTGCCTTCAGGTGCTTTCCTCAGGTGCTGCCTTCAGGTGCTGCCCTCAGGTGCCCTCAGGTGCTGCCCTCAGGTGCTGCCCTCAGGTGCTGCCCTCAGGTGCTGCCCTCAGGTGCTGCCCTCAGGTGCTGCCCTCAGGTGCTGCCCTCAGGTGCTGCCCTCAGGTGCCTTCAGGTGCCCTCAGGTGCCTTCAGGTGCTTTCCTCAGGTGATGCCTTCAGGTGCTGCCCTCAGGTGCCCTCAGGTGCTGCCCTCAGGTGCCCTCAGGTGATGCCTTCAGGTGCTGCCCTCAGGTGCCCTCAGGTGCTGCCCTCAGGTGCTGCCCTCAGGTGCTGCCCTCAGGTGCTGCCCTCAGGTGCTGCCTTCAGGTGCTGCCTTCAGGTGCCCTCAGGTGCTGCCTTCAGGTGCCCTCAGGTGCTGCCTTCAGGTGCTGCCCTCAGGTGCTGCCCTCAGGTGCTGCCCTCAGGTGCTGCCTTCAGGTGCTGCCTTCAGGTGCTGCCCTCAGGTGCTGCCCTCAGGTGCTGCCTTCAGGTACTGCCCTCAGGTGCTGCCCTCAGGTGCTGCCCTCAGGTGCTGCCCTCAGGTGCTGCCCTCAGGTGCTGCCTTCAGGTGCATTCAGGTGCCTTCAGGTGCTGCATTCAGGTGCCCTCAGGTGCCTTTAGATGCTGCCTTCAGGTGCTGCCCTCAGGTGCTGCCCTCAGGTGCTGCCTTCAGGTGCTGCCTTCAGGTGCTGCCCTCAGGTGCTGCCCTCAGGTGCTGCCTTCAGGTGCCCTCAGGTGCTGCCTTCAGGTGCTGCCTTCAGGTGCCCTCAGGTGCTGCCCTCAGGTGCTGCCTTCAGGTGCCCTCAGGTGCTGCCTTCAGGTGCTGCCTTCAGGTGCCCTCAGGTGCTGCCTTCAGGTGTTGCCCTCAGGTGCCTTCAGGTGCTGCCTTCAGGTGCTGCCTTCAGGTGCCCTCAGGTGCTGCCTTCAGGTGTTGCCCTCAGGTGCCCTCAGGTGCTGCCTTCAGGTGCCCTCAGGTGCCTTCAGGTGCTGCCTTCAGGTGCCCTCAGGTGCTGCCTTCAGGTGTTGCCCTCAGGTGCCCTCAGGTGCTGCCTTCAGGTGCCCTCAGGTGCCTTCAGGTGCTGCCTTCAGGTGCTGCCTTCAGGTGTTGCTCGTAAACTCCAGCTCTCTCGTGTTTAAATATTCAGCACAGAGTGAGATTTAATTTAAATAATGTAGTTTTTTGTATGATTAACGATATTAAATGTATTTCCTCTCTCAGGTCCGTTAAAGCCTGAGATCACCATCGCGTACGTCGCCGTGTCGCTCATCTTCTTCAACAGCGGCCTGTCGCTGAAAACAGAGGTAAGAAGCAGCGGACGACATTTATTTATACATTTTTTTATTTAGTCCTGTATTTATTTATATTATGTATTTATGCATTTAATTAATGTATCATTAATTAACTTGTTCCTGTATTTATGTATGTTCTCTGACTCTCTGCAGGAGTTGACGAGCGCGTTGCTTCACGTGCGTCTCCACCTCTTCGTTCAGTCCTTCACGCTCGTCTTCTTCCCGCTGGTCGTCTGGCTGCTGCTCCGAGTGCTCGCACTCACCGCCATCGACCAATGGCTGCTCAGAGGGTAGGCTGAGTGTGTGTGTAAGAGTGTGTATGTGTGTGTGTGTGTGTTTGTGTGTGAATGCCACCCTTTATGTCCCTGACTGTACCTGAATGGAGACTTATGTACGGACACAAAGACCCACATTCATCGCTGCTACAGGCCTCAGTGTGTGTGTGTGTCACTTTGGAAAATTACACAAGACTCCACTTAAAGCTGCATTCTCTCTAATGTCCACTTAAAGCTGCATTCTCTCTAATGTCCAGCAGGAGGAGACTCCACTTAAAGCTGCATTCTCTCTAATGTCCAGCAGGAGGAGACTCCACTTAAAGCTGCATTCTCTCTAATGTCCAGCAGGAGGAGACTCCACTTAAAGCTGCATTCTCTCTAATGTCCAGCAGGAGGAGACTCCACTTAAAGCTGCATTCTCTCTAATGTCCAGCAGGAGGAGACTCCACTTAAAGCTGCATTCTCTCTAATGTCCAGCAGGAGGAGACTCCACTTAAAGCTGCATTCTCTCTAATGTCCAGCAGGAGGAGACTCCACTTAAAGCTGCATTCTCTCTAATGTCCAGCAGGAGGAGACTCCACTTAAAGCTGCATTCTCTTTAATGTCCAGCAGGAGGAGACTCCACTTAAAGCTGCATTCTCTCTAATGTCCAGCAGGAGGAGACTCCACTTAAAGCTGCATTCTCTCTAATGTCCAGCAGGAGGAGACTCCACTTAAAGCTGCATTCTCTCTAATGTCCAGCAGGAGGAGACTCCACTTAAAGCTGCATTCTCTCTAATGTCCAGCAGGAGGAGACTCCACTTAAAGCTGCATTCTCTCTAATGTCCAGCAGGAGGAGACTCCACTTAAAGCTGTGTTCTCTCTAATGTCCAGCAGGAGGAGACTCCACTTAAAGCGGCGTTCTCTCTAATGTCCAGCAGGAGGAGACTCCACTTAAAGCTGCATTCTCTCTAATGTCCAGCAGGAGGAGACTCCACTTAAAGCTGCATTCTCTCTAATGTCCAGCAGGAGGAGACTCCACTTAAAGCTGCATTCTCTCTAATGTCCAGCAGGAGGAGACTCCACTTAAAGCTGCATTCTCTCTAATGTCCAGCAGGAGGAGACTCCACTTAAAGCTGCATTCTCTCTAATGTCCAGCAGGAGGAGACTCCACTTAAAGCTGCATTCTCTCTAATGTCCAGCAGGAGGAGACTCCACTTAAAGCTGCATTCTCTCTAATGTCCAGCAGGAGGAGACTCCACTTAAAGCTGCATTCTCTCTAATGTCCAGCAGGAGGAGACTCCACTTAAAGCTGCATTCTCTCTAATGTCCAGCAGGAGGAGACTCCACTTAAAGCTGCATTCTCTCTAATGTCCAGCAGGAGGAGACTCCACTTAAAGCTGCGTTCTCTCTAATGTCCAGCAGGAGGAGACTCCACTTAAAGCTGCATTCTCTCTAATGTCCAGCAGGGGGAGACTCCACTTAAAGCTGCATTCTCTCTAATGTCCAGCAGGAGGAGACTCCACTTAAAGCTGCGTTCTCTCTAATGTCCAGCAGGAGGAGACTCCACTTAAAGCTGCGTTCTCTCTAATGTCCAGCAGGAGGAGACTCCACTTAAAGCTGCATTCTCTCTAATGTCCAGCAGGAGGAGACTCCACTTAAAGCTGCGTTCTCTCTAATGTCCAGCAGGAGGAGACTCCACTTAAAGCTGCGTTCTCTCTTATGTCCAGCAGGAGGAGACTCCACTTAAAGCTGCATTCTCTCTAACCTCACCTCATGGCCTTTATTCTCACCCCCTCCTCTTCGTCCTGTCGCTGTGGTTGCCTAGGTTACAGACGGTGAGCTGCATGCCCCCTCCGGTCTCCTCTGCGGTTATCCTCACCAAGGCTGTCGGAGGCAACGAGGTAACAACACACACACACACACACACACACACACACACACACACACACACACACACACACACACCACACACACACACACACACACACACACACACACACACACACAGGTAAGTAGGTCCATTGTTAAGTAATAAGCTGTGTGTTGTCATAGTAACGAGTGTGTGTGTGTGTGTGTGTGTGTGTGTGTGTGTGTGTGTGTGTGTGTGTGTGTGTGTGTGTGTGTGTGTGTGTGTGTGTGTGTGTGTGTGTGTGTGTGTGTGTGTGTGTGTGTGTGTGTGTGTGTGTGTGTGTGTGTGTGTGTGTGTGTGAGTGTTGTTTCTAGGCCGCTGCCATCTTCAACTCAGCGTTTGGAAGCTTCCTGGTGAGTTTTCCTGTTTTTAGCGTCAGACGTCGCGTCAGCAGAAAATGTTCTTACCCCGGTTAACGGAAAAGTTCCCCTTGTTTACACAAAAAGGGGAAATGACGGAGTAACTCTTCCTCCGGTACAGTCGGGGGCGCTGCTCTGCTTTATTTTCACCTTCGCCTTCGTCAAAATCACAACCGACCGACTTTTGAACAGAATTAGGACAGAAACGTGTCGTCTTGGTCGTGATGTTCCTCACCGCTGCAAAGTCCTACCTCTAAAAGGTTTAAAGGTAACGCTCTATTGCTGTTGTTTTTTTCACGTTGTTCGGCTTCTATTCTTCTAATTTCGGGGTCAAACGCCACCGCCGCGGAGTGGGGAGCATGCGCAGACGAGAATCCTGATAACAACCTGAGAACGCTGTTTACACGCAGGAATAATCCAGAACTAACGGAGTTCTTTAGGTCTGTTAACCGGGGTCTGAGAACTCTGATCGTACGGTGTTTACATAGTGAGTCTGAGGCCCCCCTCCCACTGTGCCTCCGTCCCGTGCCCCGTGCTTTAGGGTCCTTGTCCCCCCCTCCAGGCCCGTTTGTACTCACACTACCTGGGCCTCGGAGAATGCTTCTTGCTGCCTATACGTCATCACGCCGTAACACGTCACACGCATTGATGACGTCATGGCGATGCGTGGCTTTGTTTCCAGAT
>NC_139847.1:2275614-2303114 GCF_963691815.1 Echiichthys vipera | reverse complement strand
TGTCCCCCCCTCCAGGCCCGTTTGTACTCACACTACCTGGGCCTCGGAGAATGCTTCTTGCTGCCTATACGTCATCACGCCGTAACACGTCACACGCATTGATGACGTCATGGCGATGCGTGGCTTTGTTTCCAGATCTTTCCGTAGACCTCGGAGTTTTTGTGCGTCTTGTCGACTGTTTTTGAATCTTTTCATCGACCAAATCTGCAGTAAACACTCCACCTCCGCATCACACCAACGTGAACCTTTCACCGCCATTGTTTGAAATGTCCGCTCATGGTCCCTCCTTCTTTTTTCTACGTCCCAACAGGCGCACAGGAAATGACCTCAGAACCGCCGTAGGCCTTGTGCTCGTACACGTGCGCTCGTGCTCGTACACGTGCAAACGTGCTTTACTAAAGCCCACCTCTCCCAAACGAGCTGTGGACGGCAAGCGTGCCGCTCCTAGACGTGGTACGGTTGCACTCACACTGGTCAAAGGAACCAGACTTTACCCGTGAAACGTGCTCGGGCACGGGACGGAGGCACAGTGGGAGTGCGCCCTGAATTAATCTGCAACTATTTTGCCAAATAGAAAATCAGTCTCACTCGTTTTTTAAAGAAAATAAAAGTCCAAATTCTCTGATTTTAGCTTCTTAAATGTGAATATTTTCCGTTTTCTTCGTCCTCTGAGACGTAAAGTGGACGTCTTTGAGTTCTGGACAAAAAAAGGGACATTTTCACCATTTTCTGACATTTTATTGACAAACAAGTAATCGATTAATTGAGATTAAGCAAATAACCGTTAGTTGCAGCCTTTCCATTCCCTGGATGAGGGTTACACATGAGGCCCCAGGTGACCAGAGTTGAACTGCGTTGGAGGCAGAACGCTCTTCAAACTTGCGTCGCACCAAGAGGATGAACAAACGTGTGATTGCTTTAATCTTAACGGATAAACGCAGCGGACTCACTCAGAGGTGCATGCTCGCCGCTTCACTCTGTCGCCTGTTTAATCCTGATCGATTCGGTGTTGGTGGCGGATCTTCTCCTCCGACTTCCTCACGCTCAAACGCACGATTCTCACTTTCTCACTCTCTGTGTCTTCTTCTCTTTTGTCCAGGCGGCGAAACTGTCGACGCTTCAGCCCGTCTGACGCAGACGGACCGAGTGTTATCGGCGTGTTTGCGCTGTGACGGCGGAGGGATACGGAGAAACAACGTGCCTTATAACGAAACAACCAACGGAGACCTCGGAGGGGACGCGGCGCACCTGCGGTCGCCTCAACGTCCTCACTTTCTACAACGGAAAAAACTCACATTTCCACCAGATCTTTTATATTTAAGAGAAAAGTAGGAGTTGTATTTTTATATGAAACACCAAAATATTCCTGCAGAAGAGCAGATCGTTGTTGGAGCGCAGGAACAGGGGGCGCGGGACTGTTACGGGACGTTACTGGGACCATTATATTTTTACTTTTCTCGCTCTTTTCTACTTTTTTCTACTTTAATCTTCCTCCTCGCTGTCACTGCCGGTGAACGTGGACCTTTTGTGACGTGTGTTTCTCCTGAAAGACTCAAACTAATGCTGTAATCTGTGAAATATACAGTATTATAATAATAACACGGCTGTTTCTGTCACTCTCTCTATGATAACGTGTGAAGTCGGGCTGTGGTGAGTTTACAAACGGTGGTGGTGGCGCTCTGACGCGAACACTGAGGTAGGGAGTCGCCATAACCTTCCCTGGATCTCTGCAGGTTCTTTACGTCTCTTTTCTTGGGTTATTCACATATTTATCGGTTTTATGTGTTCTTCATCGGGGGTCAGCGACCTCCGGCACGTTCTTTAGAGAACCTCTGTTTTTCTGACCTTTAAGTGTCGTTATAATGTTTCAGAGTCATGTTAAAGGTTGAATGTGTAGAATGAGCAGAACGGCTCCATCTAGTGTCTCAAGATCGTCGTCTCAACAACAAAAAAGAAGTCCAGCAGTGGGGTTGCCGGGTTGGTCAGACCCGGCCCAGTAGCTCCAGGAGACCGGAGTCTGTTTGAGCCTGTTTGAACCCGTCCCCTCCAGAAAATCACAGCATCAAAACAAGGATTAGAGGAGTTTGACCGACCGTTAGCGTTAGCCGTTAGCGTTAGCCGTTAGAGCTAAGTGCAGATGAAAGTGATGTTAGCATCCAGGAGCAGCGTAGCCATGTGGGCGTGCGTTTGAATGGCGTTCCTCTCCTTTCTCTCAGTCCATGGAGTGAGTGCTCGGCCTATAGTGACTCTGGTTGTTGCCCGTCTCCGCTCACTCAGCTGCTGGGACAAAGAAGCAGCTGCAGGATTGGCTAACTCCATTTCACCCAGTGCCAGCCTACAGTAGCTGCACCCAACAACAGACAACCGTGGCAACCAGCAACGCCCAACGCTATTGGCTGCTGCTATGAAAACACAACGGGACAGGAAGTCATTGTCAAATATTAATTCAGACTAAATATATTTTTTAAGGAAAAGCAAAACTTTCATTCTGTTTCCCTCAAAACGCCCGTGGGTTAAAAAAAAAATAGCTTTTAAAAAAGATTCTACACGTTCAACCTTTAAACAAAAACCAAAGCATCAAACAATGAAGCACTTGCATTAAGACGTGATTAGCTCGGGGCAGTACGGTGAAGGCATTCAAAGGTCTTTTTTAACCACTAATGCTGCTGAAAATAACAGCAAACCTCTGCAGCAGCATGAGAAGAGTCCCTACACACACAACAAAGCAGCATCAGCGTAGTTAGTGAAGCCAGAGTTTATTAAAGAGTGTTTTAAAGACTTACCTACTGGCCCCTGTACCAGCTCCTCTCATAGTAAAGTCCATTACAGTGGAAGGAGCCCATTGCTGCTTTGTTTTGTGGTTAAAAATGAAAAGATGTCCCCACAAAATGAGCTTAAAGTGACCTGATGACGTCACAAATGTCTTCAGAGTGAATCAAATGTCCCAACATGATGAAAAATGTCTTTAAATGTTTTGTTTTGTCCAAAAATATTCAGTTTAATGTGAAATCAAACAGAGAAAATCAGATATTTCCAGGTTTCAGAGGCTGAAAACAAGATTTTCTGATGAAAACTAAAAGAAAAACGACCCCATGGTTGAATTCATGTGATTTTATAAAAACAAAAATAATATTAAAATAAATATAGGCATCAATAAAATGATACAAAGCAAAGAAAGTGAACTTTCCAGGTGCATTTCAGGTCTTTTCCACATATAAAACAAAGTCAATCCCAAAGGAAGGAGCTCATTTCTGCTTTGTTGTGTGTGTAGGGACTCTTCTCATGCTGCTGCAGAGGTTTGCTGTTATTTTCAGCAGCATTAGTGGTTAAAAAAGACCTTTGAATGCCTTCACCGTGCTGCCCCGAGCTAACCACTGTTAGCCACGCCCGGCTGTTAGCATCTCTCCTGGATTTCACCTTTAATAGTTGTTACAGAAACAAACTGTCTCTTGGTTTATTTGATGAATGTAAGCGCGGAAAAAGACCCTGGGATGATTTTGTGCTGGATTTACACTTAAACTGTGGTTATTCACATATTCCTAAGTGGACGACTGTTACTGCGAAGGTCATTAAAGCCTCTACAGCACAAATGCCATTTCACAGGCACTTTTTATTGATTGCATAATGAACATCAGGTACTTTTATCTGTAGCGGATCAGAAGGAGATGTGTGTTATTCACATTACATGTCCTGGATCCTGAAGTTTCAATGATGTGCTGCTCAACGGTCCAGGTATCTCTTGACCTGTTTAAAACTGTTAAGTATTCCTCTATCACAGGGGTGTCAAACTCAGGCCCATGGGCCAAATCTGGCCCGCGGTGTAATTATATTTGGCCCCAAAGATCATATCAAGGTTCTATGAGAGCTGGTCCGTGAGTATAAAGCACATACACGTCTACATGAGCATCCATGCTGCCAGCCTCTGCAGACACACTGAATCCACCCCTCCCCAAAAACGACCCAAAGAAAGATGGAGGACAGGAGTTTTCAGCAGATGATCTGTGTGTGAAGGTAAAGAGCTGTTTGTCTCGTCTGCACATTTGCAGTGTTTTTTTCATTTTTTAGTAAAGAAAGTTGAAAACACCACAAAAAGTGAAGAATCGACTAAAAGCAGATGAAAACACCACGAAAAGGTGAAAAAAATAACTATAAACAGACGCAAAACAGCACAAAAACGTGACAAAATTACCAAAAACAGTTTGTCTCGTCTGCAGAGTCACCGTGGCTGTAACCAAAGAATCAAACATGAGAAACACCACGACAAGAACAAGGAGCTGCACTGGAAAGGGTCAACGTTACACATCTGGAGAGAAGGGACACATGCACATTTGCACGACTAAAAACAGATGAAAACACCACAAAAACGTGACAAAATTACTAAAAACTGTTGAAAACACCACAAAAACGTGACAAAACGACTAAAAACGGATGAAAACACCACAAAAATGTGACAAAACGACTAAAAACGGATGAAAACACCACAAAAACGTGACAAAATGACTAAAAACGGATGAAAACACCACAAAAACGTGACAAAACGACTAAAAACGGATGAAAACACCACAAAAACGTGACAAAACGACTAAAAACGGATGAAAACACCACACAAACGTGACAAAATTACTAAAAACTAATGAAAACACCACAAAAACGTGACAAAATTACTAAAAATGGATGAAAACACCACAAAAACGTGACAAAATTACTAAAAATGGATGAAAACACCACAAAAACGTGACAAAACGACTAAAAACGGATGAAAACACCACAGAAATGTGACAAAACGACTAAAAACGGATGAAAACACCACAAAAACGTGACAAAATGACTAAAAACGGATGAAAACACCACAAAAACGTGACAAAACGACTAAAAACGGATGAAAACACCACAAAAACGTGACAAAATTACTAAAAACTGATGAAAACACCACAAAAACGTGACAAAATTACTAAAAATGGATGAAAACACCACAAAAACGTGACAAAATTACTAAAAATGGATGAAAACACCACAAAAACGTGACAAAACGACTAAAAACGGATGAAAACACCACAGAAATGTGACAAAACGACTAAAAACGGATGAAAACACCACAAAAACGTGACAAAATGACTAAAAACGGATGAAAACACCACAAAAACGTGACAAAACGACTAAAAACGGATGAAAACACCACAAAAATGTGACAAAATTACTAAAAACGGATGAAAACACCACAAAAACGTGACAAAATTACAAAAAATGGATGAAAACACCACAAAAACGTGACAAAATTACAAAAAATGGATGAAAACACCACAAAAACGTGACAAAATTACTAAAAATGGATGAAAACACCACAAAAACGTGACAAAACAACTAAAAACGGATGAAAACACCACAAAAACGTGACAAAACGACTAAAAACACATGAAAACACCACAAAAACGTGACAAAAGAAAGAGGGAGAAAAGGAGCTGCACTGAAAAGGTTCAACGTTACACATCTGGAGAGAAGGAAACATGCACATTTGCACGACTAAAAACTGATGAAAACATCACAAAAACGTGACAAAACGGATGAAAACATCACAAAAACGTGACAAAATTACTAAAAACTGATGAAAACATCACAAAAACGTGACAAAATTACTAAAAACGGATGAAAACACCACAAAAACGTGACAAAACGACTAAAAACGGATGAAAACACCACAAAAACATGACAAAACAACTAAAAACGGATGAAAACACGACAAAAACGTGACAAAACGACTAAAAACGGATGAAAACACCACAAAAACGTGACAAAATTACTAAAAACAGATGAAAACACCACATGCACATTTGCAGTGCTTTCTTCTTCTTTGTAGATTTTGAGTTTGGCTGCAACTTTGTCCCAGTTTTTAAATTCGGCCCACTGTGAATTTGAGTTTGACGCCGCTGCTCTGTCACATTAAGGCGGCTCGTCCTCAGACTCGGCTTAGACGCAGGAACATTTGGAGAACATTCTTGTATTTGTCGTCTGATCAAACGGGGAAAAACACTCAGGGAATTATCATTAGCAGCTCGTTTTTACTCCACTGACCCATCTTTTTTGCACAGATGGCATCTTCTGTCACCTCGTTTGGATGAAGTTATAATCAGCTGACAGACCCGAGAGGCTCTCTAACACACTAATGACTAAGCAACCGCCGCTGTCATCCACAAAAACCCGCAATAAAAGGGTGAAAATCAAGAAAAACACAACGTATAATACTGAAAATATACTTTATTGTGCATCCGTACGACTGAATTTGAATTACAAACAGATAAAGTGTTGATGTTTAATACTGTCGATGACTAATACACGCATACGTTATCTAATTATAAAGTTATAGAGCGGGACTTGACGCCCGTGTGTCAGTAAAAGACAAATTAAACGTGTCCACCAAGACGGTGCGTGTTTATGCTAGCCTAGTCTGCGAGTACCCTACTATCCTACCTGTTCTCCTAACATGTTGGAGGCAGAACGTTTCACAAACTAGTTGGAAAACAAGATTAAAAGTCCAGCTAAGTTGTTAATGGTTCCTTTAGGCTTCAATGATTTCACTTCATAGCATTAAGTGGGTGGAACAAACTACTAAAGGTGGATATAGAGCATTGATGGTGAAGCTAAAAGTGTTAAATGACGTCCCAGAGTTGATTATTTCGGCCTGAGTCGAAAACTCATGGGGTCCAAATTACAAACGGTTCACCCCAAGAGTGTGCTCGGTCTATTTCACCAAAGTCTGACGTTAAATGTTTGTGTAAAAGTGTAAAATCTGGTGCTAAATGAATATTAAGCCTAAATATAGTCACTGAATATGATCCATCCTCTGAGGGTCATGAATACCCACAACTCCTTTTCATGACAGTCTGCCAGGTACTGTTTTAGATGCTTTGTCAGGCACCAAAAATGTGTTGGAGGAGAGCGTTTAAGCTGATTGTGGTGTTAAAAAAGAAAAAGATGAATGAACACAACAAGGTATTACAAGGACACCCCGCGGATATCTTGCGCTGGACCACGACGACTGAGCGACGGACGGACCAACACCAACACCGACCGACAAAAAGACTTAAAACAACCTTGTTTCGTACAAGTAGGACTATTATTTTCATGACTTTAGAAGCTAACAGGAAAGATGTGTTAGACTAACTAGCTTCCAATAATCAAGGTAACTTTGTATATTTGTATTTCTCAGTTAGTAACAGAGCAGCCGCTCTACTCCGAGTTCCTGGCTGGCTCCTTTGTGTTGAAAGGAGCCAGTTGAGGTGGTTCAGGATCATCTAGTAAGGATGAACCCTGGGCGCCTCCCTAGGGAGGTGTTCCAGGCACGTCCAGCTGGGAGGAGGCCTCGGGGAAGACCCAGGACCAGGTGGAGAGATTAGATCTCCACACTGGCCTGGGAACGCCTCAGGATCCCCCAGTTAGAGCTGGTTAATGTGGCCCGGGAAAGGGAAGTTTGGGGTCCCCTGCTGGAGCTGCTGCCCCCGCAACCCGACCCCGGATAAGAGGCTGAAGATGAGATGAGTTAGTAACAGAATGCTACACTACTTCAGTAAAATCTAATGTTGCTAAGGGCGCCTTACCTAATACAATTATTTCTGCCCTTCCAGCATCTCTGATTTTAAGAAATATTTTGGTACTTAAAACTTATCGTTGTGGGCAACCTTCAGTCTCCAGGTGACGCCAGGATATCGTACTCTGCGAGGAGCACGAAACTGTTCTCTCGGATTCTCCGGACTCTCACCAAATCTCCACACTCCTGGACATGGAGCAGCCCCCTCTCTCCTCTCCCGTACTCCCTCTCCCTGTCGTTCAGCGTCACCCCTGTCCGTTTGCCACAGGCCTGGCGGTAAACGTACCTTACCCCGACCACCAGCACCATGCCCAGGCCAGCTGAGCAGCCCAGCAGCATGCCCAGCTCCCAGGCACTGTGTCTGGGGATAATGTCTGGATACTTCCCTTCCTTGTCTGGAGTTGCAGGAGGATTGGAGGGATGTTTGGGTTTGGTGTCAGCGTTGGGAAGGTTTGGTTTCAATCCTTGGCCAAGATTTGGTTTGAAGTTTGGGTCAAGGTTTGGACGGGGTTCAGGGTTTGGGTGAACCACTGTTCTCTGTGTTGGTAGGTTGAGGTTGGGCTCAGGATCAGATGGTGTGATGTGGTTTTGGATTGGCAACTTTGTACCAAGGGTGAGTTGTTGCAAAGGCACAAGGGAGGAGGTGGATGTGAGAGGGTTGTAGAGAGAACGACGGGGAGCTGGAGAGGGTCCTGGATGAGGGGAGGTGGACTGGGAAGACACCAAAGAAGAAGAGTTGGCAGATGGGTTTGAGGAGGATGAAGAACTGAGTGAGGAGGGAGGAGATGTTGAGGTAGGAGGAGAAGAAATGGAAGAAGCTGATGAGGAGGTGGTGGAAAAAGAGGGTGAAGGAACAGTTGGACGTGTGATGGATTGCGAGGAAGAAGTAGACAAAGAAACTGAGTAAAACAAGGGAGCTGGTGAGTGATATTTGGAGGAGTTGGAGGAGGGTGTGGTCGAAGAGGTTATGGAGGATTGAACAGGGGAAGTAGAGGAAGGTTGAAGAGAGGGCAAATGAGGAGGAATGGAGATCGGGGAAGGAGTAAACAGAGCAGAAAGTGCCGGAGTTGTTTTGGGTTGGTTCTTCATGGAGGAAGAAGAGCGAGAAGATGACAAAGACCCATGGGAGAGAGAAGTTTGTATGGACACCAGGGTTGAAGCGCCAAAGGGATGAAGAGGAGCAGAAGGGTGATCAAGGGAAGAGACAGGCGAAGTATGGGTGGAAGGAAAGGCTGAAGAATGAGTTGTAGACACTGAAAGGGAAGTAGAAGGGGTGGTTGAGAGAAGGGATGCAAAGACTGGGCTCGTGGTTTGGAGCTTTGTTGGAGACTGAAGATCTGTGACCTCTTTACCCTCATCCAGTGTGAAGGTTGGGTCAAACCTCGCAGTGAAGGGCAGAGGTTTGATGGATGGAGGAGTTTCTGAGGACTGAGTTTTCCTCCACCCAAAGGTTTGTTCCTGTGGGGCACCAGATTTGGAATAGGGCTGGGACCATGGTCGGGGGGAGGTACTCGACACCTCAGTTGGTGCGTCAGATGTGGACTGGTTTGTCTGGGGAAAGTTAGTTTGACCCTTAGTTGGAGTTGGGATAGTTTGGGGAAAACTGCTCAAAGGTTGAGGTTGAGGAGGACTGTTCAGAGGTGCAGTTGTCTGAAGCAGAGGGGGAGGTGGACTGGTTTGCCTCTGTCCAGTTTTGTTTCCAGATGGACTATTTTCAGGCCGAGGTGTCGGTAAATTGCTTATGGGCTTGTTGGGAATCAGCTGGAGGGATAGAGGGTTGGCCTGAGTAAGGGGTGAAGTTGTATGAGACTTGAGAAAGGACTGAAGTGTGGGAGTTTTGGATGGTCGAATCAGGCTTGGTGAAGAGGATTGGGACATGGAGAAGGGCTTAGATGAAGGTGACTGGGAGAAGGGCTTAGATGAAGGTGACTGGGAGAAGGGCTTAGATGAAGGTGACTGGGAGAAGGGCTTAGATGAAGGTGACTGGGAGAAGGGAAAGGTCTGGAGAAGTAGTTTGGATGGAGACGTTTGAACCAGAAGAGGCTTGAGTTGCGGGTGCTGGGTCTGGGGCAGGGACTGGCGACCCATTTCATCCTTGATTAGTATAATTTGGGACTTGATTAGGCTAGTCCTCCGTGGTTGTGATGAACTTCTCTGGGGCTCGATCTTTATTGAACGAGTTTGGTCCTGGATTGGTCCTCTTGGATTCTGGGATGTTGGTCTTGTATTGTGGGGGCTGTGATTGGTTAAAGGTATTGCTGTGATGGTGGTTTGGGGATTTAATGTTCTGTTTTTTGTTTTAGGAGTGGTCAGTTTTGGATCCTGAAAGTTTCTTCTACCTTCCTTCAAAGTGGCGAGGGAAGCAAGGTAGTGCAGCAGGGAAAGAGGACTGGTTGAGTTTGGCACTGTTTCATTGGGCAAAAGTGTGGTCGTAAGTTTAACCCCTCTAGCCTCAGCTAAGGAGAAAGCTGCTGTGGGAGGAAGGAGGCTGGGTGAGAAAAGAGAGCTCTTGGGGTCCTCGGTATGAGTAAAGGGGCTTCCTGTGTCTCTGCGCGCCTCTTCAGTTACACCTGAGAGGGATCCTGAAGTTGCATAGTTGTCAGTCTCACTGCCTTTGGTTGCATTTTGAAGAGAACCTAAAGTCACAGGACTGTTGTTTGTATCGACCACCTGATGTGTCACGTGGTAACCTCCAAGAGACGCCAAAGTCACAGAGGTGTTCATCTCCAAGACTGGACGAGTGACTTCTGTGGATTTTTCCTGAGATTTGTAGCTGAGGGTTGCACTACTAGTTGTTGTAGGAGGTTCTAGGGAAGCAGCAGGGCTGTTTGTCTGGCTTCCTTGTTTGCTTGGTGTTTTTTTGTCTTTAAGAACTGCAGGCAACAAGGTAAGAGATGAACATTGTATTAGGATGAGGTGTGGATAGAGAAACAGAAAGATAGTCATTGCAGGATGTCTAGCTGGTGGATTGCCTTGACCCTGAGGTATTGCATGAGTTTTAGACCACAGACTCACAGACATGTACTTCTTCCTGAGTCCATAGGCTGCTCCTCAAGCACATTTAGCATTGTGGGAGGTGCATACCTGGCAAAGCAGTGACTTCATCTTCCTGTAGTGCGAAAATTGAATTCCCTCCATCCATCCCTGTGATGTTACTCCCACTCCAATGACTGTGACTCCCATCGCGCACCACTGCAGACTGAATACCAGCCCAGTACACAAAGTAAGACTTCACCACCGTCATGCTGAAACGACAAACAAACAAGAGGGTTGCAGGGTTTCTGTAAATCTTTGACTGAATGTTACGATAGTTGTTTGAAACCCTGAACTTACTAGAACCTGATGTCGCCCATGGGTGCATCAGGAGCCCTCCACACGAACGACAGGTTCCTCTTCAGCTGTTTATCCGAGTGCGTGAGGGTGTCGCCCTCCGAGAGGCAGCGCAGGATGTGAGTGCCAGGGGGAGTGAAGGTCCAGGAGCCACCGCCCAGCACTGGGCCCACTCTCGTAGACCTGACCCCAGCTCCAACAGCGGTTTTGGCTCCGACCCCAACCCCAACACCCGGCCCGCCTTCTGGACCCTCCACTCTGCGAGCCTGGAGCAGGAAACCCATGAAGTCCCGAGAGCTTCGGACAGTTACTGAGGACGCAGGTATGGATGCAAAGCGTTGGTAGTCAGTAAGTGAAACCTATACCCAACCAGACATTCACTCATTCACTGTTCAAATATATAACTATGACAAGTGATGCGCTGTTATTCGTATGTAATCCACATATTCTTTACCGTATAAATTATGGAGAAGGACAGAAGGAAATAAGTTGAAGTAGCATAAAAGCACCAAAATCCACGTAGAGAGGAGGGTCGGGACGGTGGATGGGTCCAAAACACCGGACTTACTCCACTAATTAAACTATTGAAAGAGTCGCTGCGTACAAATATCTTGGAGTCTTGGATCAATGACAAATTACACGGTAATGTAGTGGTTAGCACTGTCGCCAGTCTGCGTGTTGTCCCCGTGTCTGCGTGGGTTTTCTCCGGGTTCTCCGGTTTCCTCCCACAGTCCAAAGACGTGCAGGTGTTGGGTTCATTGATGACTCTAAATCACCCGTAGGTGTGAATGGTTGTCTGTCTCTGTTCGTCTCTATGTGTCCTGTGATAGACTGGCGTCCTGTCCAGGGTGGACCCCGCCTCACGCCCGATGTCAGCTGGGATCGGCTCCAGCCCCCCGTGACCCCGACAGGGGTAAGAGGCTGAAGATGAATGAATTAAATCACCCTTTCCTCTTCATTGCAGGAAGAAACTTATCGAGGCAACTTTTCTTTTATGTCGGTTTCAGATTATGGAGAGATTTTATACTTTAGCTACAACTCTGCACCCACATGACACCGTAGATCAGGGGTGTCAGACTGATCCAGTAAAGGGCCGTGTGGCTGCAGGTTTTCATGCCAACCAAGCAAGAACACACCTGACTCGACTTACTCAACCACCTGAACTGTCTTCACAGAGTTGATTTGTTGGATCAGGTGTGTTTTTGATTGGTTGGAATGAAAACCTGCAGCCACAGCGACTCTTTACTGGATCACTTTGACCCCCATGCTGTAGATCCTTCAACCCTGAGATTAATCACAGGCGACAGCTCCAACACTCATCATGGGACCTGTAATCTAAAGTTGAATGGCCCTCCTTTCTAAGGGCGCCCTCCCACTGTGCCTCCGTCCCGCGCCCCGTGCTTTAGGGTCCTTGTCCCCCCCTCCAGGCCCGTTTGTACTCACACTACCTGGGCCTCGGAGAATGCTTCTTGCTGCCTATACGTCATCACGCCGTAACACGTCACACGCATTGATGACGTCATGGCGATGCGTGGCTTTGTTTCCAGATCTTTCCGTAGACCTCAGAGTTTTTGTGCGTCTTGTCGACTGTTTTTGAATCTTTTCATCGACCAAATCTGCAGTAAACACTCCACCTCCGCATCACACCAACGTGAACCTTTCACCGCCATTGTTTGAAATGTCCGCGCATGGTCCCTCCTTCTTTTTTCTACGTCCCAACAGGCGCACATACCGCTACTGCCGTAGGGCTCGTGCTCTTGCTCGTGCTCGTACATGTGCAAACGGCTCCGCTAAAGCCCACCTCTTTCAAGCGGGCCGTGGACGACCAGCTGTCCGCAGTTATGCGCGGAGCGGGTGCACTCACACTGCTTAAAGGTACTAGGCTTTAGCTGAAAAACCGGTTTTGGCCCGGGACAGAACGACAGTGTGAGTGCGCCATAACAGGCGTCATAGACACTGGGTTTGATTGGTTTTTAAAGCTCTCGTTGGTCCTTTACCGTCTTGTATCACTTCTTTAGTATCAACTCTTCATCCAACATGCTCACATGACGTGGATCACTCTGCAGGTTCCCTCTGTTTACACTCACTTAACCCTCACTTACACTTCTTTATTAACACTTTTTCCGCAAAACCACCTGAAACTTCTCAAACTCCTCAATTCGGACAATTTAAATCCATAACTGCTCCTGATTTTAACTTGATTTCTCTGTTTTCATCAGTCTGTGTCACTTTACTTCTCTCATATTTAGATTTTTGTGTTTTTATCTCGACTTTATTGCCAACGAGGTTGCTCCTCGAATATATTCCAGAGTTTAAATAAAGGTTATGAATAAATAAAGCTGTATGAACACGTCATAGTTGGTAAGATATCGTACGAACCTGTTAATGCGAATAAGTTAAACCAACTGTGCTGACACGTAAGTTGGTCCTTACTTGGTCAGTTAACTAATCAGTGGGTTAAATGAGAGTTACCTGTTACTAACTGTCCAGGAAGGTAGGAGGAAGCAGACGTGCGGAGGGTGACGTGGCTCCGCTGCAGGTCCTGCGGTTGAGCTCGGATGTGGCCGGGAATCATGTCCCGACATGAGGCGTGGTTGGCGCCGCGGGAGAAGGAGCGGACGGACGGAGCCAGAGTTAATAAGACCAGAACCGCCCCGAAACACTGGTGGGTCCACTGCATCTCTGCACAGAACCACACACAAGGGGGGGGGGGGGGGGGGGGGGGGGGTCACTGGACTGGCCCAACTGAATTCAAGTCATCGTATTTTCAAACTAAAAGTCGCAGTATTTTAACACAAAAAGATGCAAAACACCACGAAAAGATGCAAAATTACTAAAAATAGATGCAAAACCAGCACAAAAAGATGCAAAATGACTAAAAATAGATGCAAAACCAGCACAAAAAGATGCAAAATGACTAAAAATAGATGCAAAACCAGCACAAAAAGATGCAAAATGACTAAAAATAGATGCAAAACCAGCACAAAAAGATGCAAAATGACTAAAAATAGATGCAAAACCACCACAAAAAGATGCAAAATGACTAAAAATAGATGCAAAACCAACACAAAAAGACGCAAAATGACTAAAAATAGATGAAAAACCACCACAAAAAGATGCAAAATGACTAAAAATAGATGCAAAACCACCACAAAAAGATGCAAAATGACTAAAAATAGATGCAAAACCACCACAAAAAGATGCAAAATGACTAAAAATTGATGCAAAACCAGCACAAAAAGATGCAAAATGACTAAAAATTGATGCAAAACCAACACAAAAAGATGCAAAATGATTAAAAATAGATGCAAAACCATCACAAAAAGATGCAAAGTGACTAAAAATAGATGCAAAACCACCACAAAAAGATGCAAAATGACTAAAAATAGATGCAAAACCACCACAAAAAGATGCAAAATGACTAAAAATAGATGCAAAACCAACACAAAAAGATGCAAAATGATTAAAAATTGATGCAAAACCAACACAAAAAGATGCAAAATGACTAAAAATAGATGCAAAACCATCACAAAAAGATGCAAAGTGACTAAAAATAGATGCAAAACCACCACAAAAAGATGCAAAATGACTAAAAATAGATGCAAAATCACCACAAAAAGATGCAAAATGACTAAAAATAGATGCAAAACATGCACAAAAATATGCAAAATGACTTAAAATAGATGTTTTACCTTAGTGATGAAGAACCAGCTCCTCCAGAGTCTCTGGGTTTAATGCGGCTGCTGAAACGACCTGATCCTGATCCAGGATGTGGAGGCGAGGGGGGGCCACGTAGAACCACAACACGTAGAGCTGCAGTTCTGAAACACACAACACACGCAGTTATGATGACCGTTAAGTTTAGACTAAAGGTGACGGTTAAGTTTAGACCACTAAAGGAGACGGTTAAGTTCAGGTTCATTCATAAACTTCACGTTTCTTTCTTCGGTCACTCGTCGTAGTTTAGTTTAGTGTCCGAACGGTGACTCAGGACTTTCCTGACAGAGGAGCTGATTCATATTTAGTTTTAACATTTTCACATGTGTTTAAGTGTTTAAGTGTTTAAGTGTTTAAGTGAATTAAAGGTGCGACTTCTCCTCGAACACAAAGAGGAAACGCAGAAATCGTCCCTGTGTCCCGTCCTCATGTTACGTCTATTGTCTCCTGAGACCGGCTCCGTGGGTTTCACTGCTCCTCTGTTCTAGGTGGTGTCTTTCTACGGGAACACACACACACACACACACACACACACACACACACACACACACACACACACACACACACACACACACACACACACTAACAGGATGCACAGCAGCTGTGGCCGCCTCCCTCTAGGATCTTCCTCCCGCCCCCTCCTCTCGCCCTTTACCTCCATCATTGTTCAACTGAGAATGAAGTCAAATGATGATGACACGTGTCCCGTCTGTGACACACACACACACACACACACACACCTGCATGTGTGTGTGTGTGTGTGTGTGTGTGTGTGTGTTTACTCCACTCAGGAAGGAGTTGATGCAACACAGAGACGTTCAAAGCTGCAGAAAACCGTGAGAAACGACTCATCGCTCGACTGAAACGCAGCGTTTCCATGACGATAACGACCTGAGCGCAGGCGGGTGAGCAGAAACCGTGTTTGTGACTTTTATAAACAGAACGACGTCGTTTTTAAGGGTTTGTTTGTGTTTTTGTCGACATTTCTGACTGAAATCCATCATATTTAATAAGATTTGACACACGTTCGCTGCAGCAATGTTCAGATTTAAGGTAAAAAGACTCAAAATACAAGTTTAATTACTTTGAAATTAATAAAAATAATAAATTTAAGCAAATCAATACGCTAGTTCACCGGTGTCAGCGTCATTTTTGGGCCGTTTAAACAATATTTGGTAACAAAAGTAAGAAGTGAGACTTTAGTTTAACACCAGTAAATAAATGTAAAACGTTACACGAGCGCTCATGTGACGCATCTCCCCCCCAGCGTCACATACATGCCCTTTTATGGTGATAAGGGCTGTTAGCAGGTCATAGACTGCAGTGATCTGATTGGTCGATTCGACCCGAATGTCGGTGGCTTTGAATTTTAGACATTTTTGACTATTTTCTCGTAGATTTGACACTTTTTAATCTCGTAAATCTGCACCATCTCTCTCTAATTATGACCCCTCTCCCCCGGGGCTGTGATGTCTGTTTTTCACACTTGGCCCCGCGGCGTCGTAGAGGACGCTGCAAACCTGTGATGATGTTTAAATGAAAAAGTCCTGAAATATGAGTCAAAATAAAACATTTATTTAATCAGTGAATGGGGACAAATGAACTGAAACTCGTCTTTTCTTTCTTATTCTTAAGCAGATTTATTTGGACTCACGCTGAATGATCAGTATTTATTTTTTGACTCCAGTGCAGGTGATGTTAACGTCGCCCTGAAAAGATGCAAAATGACTAAAAATAGATGCAAAACCAGCACAAAAAGATGCAAAATGACTCAAAATAGATGCAAAACCAGCACAAAAAGATGCAAAATGACTAAAAATAGATGCAAAACCGCCACAAAAAGATGCAAAATGACTAAAAATAGATGCAAAACCAGCACAAAAAGATGCAAAATGACTAAAAATAGATGCAAAACCACCACAAAAAGATGCAAAATGACTAAAAATAGATGCAAAACCACCACAAAAAGATGCAAAATGACTAAAAATAGAAGCAAAACCACCACAAAAAGATGCAAAATGACTAAAAATAGATGCAAAACCACCACAAAAAGATGCAAAATGACTAAAAATAGAAGCAAAACCACCACAAAAAGATGCAAAATGACTAAAAAAAGATGCAAAACCACCACAAAAAGATGCAAAATGACTAAAAATAGATGCAAAACCACCACAAAAAGATGCAAAATGACTAAAAATAGATGCAAAACCACCACAAAAAGATGCAAAATGACTAAAAATAGATGCAAAACCACCACAAAAAGATGCAAAATGACTAAAAAAAGATGCAAAACCACCACAAAAAGATGCAAAATGACTAAAAATAGATGCAAAACCACCACAAAAAGATGCAAAATGACTAAAAATAGATGAAAACCACCACAAAAAGATGCAAAATGACTAAAAAAAGATGCAAAACCACCACAAAAAGATGCAAAATGACTAAAAATAGAAGCAAAACCAGCACAAAAAGATGCAAAATGCGGTTTATCTTGAATGAGGTCAGTTTGACTCTGACTCCCGTGCAGGTGGAGTCAGAGCTGCGTCGCCCGGAGCAACAAATCCGGTCGCACTGGTTTCCTGTGAATGTCACTCCCTGCTCTGTCATCAGTCGAGCGAACGCTGCAGGAGAGGAAGAAGATCTGGACCCGGAGCACGAGCACGAGCACGAGAGGAGAAGGTCAGAAAACACAGATTTGATGCAGGATTCTGTTACAGCAGCGTTTTAGAACCGAGCAGAAGAACGTGTGAGAGTAGAAATCTGAAGGAGCTCAGATTTACTGACATCATAACTTTATTAAAGGCGCTGAACTCTTAAAGCTGTGTTTCCAACATTCAAGGAGCTTTTTTATTATTTTTTAACCCGAGGGAAACGATCGTGCAACAGTTTGAGTGCAAAGATGAAAGAGTCAGAGTGACAATAAGCATAAAAACATCAATCTGATCAGAATAGAGTTAAAGTTAAAGTGTGAACTGTGAACTGAGAGGAAACGCATCCGTGCTGGTGTCAATATCCGACATTTCTTATCAAACGGATCCAAAAATGTGATTTTCATGGATCAAAACGTCTCAATCTGCTGTTTTAAAGAAACCCACAAAGACTTTTAACAAGATTTAACAAAATACACGTAAAATAAACAACATAAAAGTAATATTATTATATGTTATTGTTTGTTTAGATTTTTATTCATTCTTTCTTAATTTCCTTTCATTTATTTCCTTATTTTTTATTTATTTTTTTTATTTTTTTATTATTGTTTTTAAAATTCTGAAACATTTATATTTTTGATGTTTAAACATTTCAATAAGTTTTAATGTTTTAATTAAATTAAATCAAAATGCAAGAAATTATTATAGTTTATGTTTGATATGAATATATGATAATTAATTATTTTAGTTAAATAAAGCACAATTATGATAAGAATAATAATTATAATAATAAAAAATAAAATAAATAAATGACTGTGTGTTAAATAAGTTTTTACTTAAAAACATAAAAATAAAACTTCAGTTATTATTTTTCTTTTATCTTCATGTTTTCTGTGTAAAATAATTATTTTCCATTTTCTTTTTTAACATGTTAATAAAAAAATAATGAATTAGCAAATTAGAGCTGAGTCATCAATTTAAATAAATCTACAATAATAAATAAATAAATAAAATAAATCTTTATCTGTACGACAACATTTCTAACTTACCGTAAAAAACATTTTCTGTAAAACAAAGTTTCATATCGGACGCGTTAAAACAGGAGCGTCACATAAACGTTCATAAGCTTTTTATAAAGCGTCGAACTTTATGATTTTATGGATATTTTTACGAGACTTTGTGTTTTCACCGTAACGTTGTCGCTGCTTCTGCGTCCAAGTTTGTTCAGGTTCAGGGCGTGAACCTGAACAAACACACAGGAAACGTGAGGTTTTCATGTTTCAGGACGCAGATTTTATAGAAAGTCTCGTTATAAAACAGTAAATCAAATTAATGTTTCACAGCGTCGCTCTTCGGCTTCTGTTCCTCCAGGTTCTGTTCCTGGTTAATGTTTGATGCAGGGTTTTTATTTGATGCTGAGACGCAGAAAAGGTGTCGCACCCTTTTATTTAAGATGCAAAATGACTAAAAATAGATGCAAAACCACCTCAAAAAGATGCAAAATGACTAAAAACAGATGCAAAACCACCACAAAAAGATGCAAAATGACTAAAAACAGATGCAAAACCACCACAAAAAGATGCAAAATGACTCAAAATAGATGCAAAACCAGCACAAAAAGATGCAAAATGACTAAAAATAGATGCAAAACCGCCACAAAAAGATGCAAAATGACTAAAAATAGATGCAAAACCGCCACAAAAAGATGCAAAATGACTAAAAATAGATGCAAAACCACCACAAAAAGATGCAAAATGACTAAAAATAGATGCAAAACCACCACAAAAAGATGCAAAATGACTAAAAAAAGATGCAAAACCACCACAAAAAGATGCAAAATGACTAAAAATAGAAGCAAAACCACCACAAAAAGATGCAAAATGACTAAAAATAGATGCAAAACCACCACAAAAAGATGCAAAATGACTAAAAAAAGATGCAAAACCACCACAAAAAGATGCAAAATGACTAAAAATAGATGCAAAACCACCACAAAAAGATGCAAAATGACTAAAAATAGATGCAAAACCACCACAAAAAGATGCAAAATGACTAAAAATAGATGCAAAACCACCACAAAAAGATGCAAAATGACTAAAAAAAGATGCAAAACCACCACAAAAAGATGCAAAATGACTAAAAATAGATGCAAAACCACCACAAAAAGATGCAAAATGACTAAAAATAGATGAAAACCACCACAAAAAGATGCAAAATGACTAAAAAAAGATGCAAAACCACCACAAAAAGATGCAAAATGACTAACAATAGAAGCAAAACCAGCACAAAAAGATGCAAAATGCGGTTTATCTTGAATGAGGTCAGTTTGACTCTGACTCCCGTGCAGGTGGAGTCAGAGCTGCGTCGCCCGGAGCAACAAATCCGGTCGCACTGGTTTCCTGTGAATGTCACTCCCTGCTCTGTCATCAGTCGAGCGAACGCTGCAGGAGAGGAAGAAGATCTGGACCCGGAGCACGAGCACGAGCACGAGAGGAGAAGGTCAGGAAACACAGATTTGATGCAGGATTCTGTTACAGCAGCGTTTTAGAACCGAGCAGATGAACGTGTGAGAGTAGAAGGTTCTGCACTGAAGCTTCTCAGATTTACTGACATCATAACTTTATTAAAGGCGCTGAACTCTTAAAGCTGCGTTTCCAACATTCAAGGAGCTTTTTTATTATTTTTTATCCCGAGGGAAACGATCGTGCAACAGTTTGAGTGCAAAGATGAAAGAGTCAGAGTGACAATAAGCATAAAAACATCAATCTGATCAGAATAGAGTTAAAGTTAAAGTGTGAACTGTGAACTGAGAGGAAACGCATCCGTGCTGGTGTCAATATCCGACATTTCTTATCAAACGGATCCAAAAATGTGATTTTCATGGATCAAAACGTCTCAATCTGCTGTTTTAAAGAAACCCACAAAGACTTTTAACAAGATTTAACAAAATACACGTAAAATAAACAACATAAAAGTATTATTATTATATTTTATTGATTGTTTAGATTTTTATTCATTCTTTCTTAATTTCCTTTCATTTATTTCCTTATTTTTTATTTATTTTTTTTATTTTTTTATTATTGTTTTTAAAATTCTGAAACATTTATATTTTTTGATGTTAACATTTCAATAAGTTTTAATGTTTTAATTAAATTAAATCAAAATGCAAGAAATTATTATAGTTTATGTTTGATATGAATATATGATAATTAATTATTTTAGTTAAATAAAGCACAATTATGATAAGAATAATAATTATAATAATAAAAAATAAAATAAATAAATGACTGTGTGTTAAATAAGTTTTTACTTAAAAACATAAAAATAAAACTTCAGTTATTATTTTTCTTTTATCTTCATGTTTTCTGTGTAAAATAATTATTTTCCATTTTCTTTTTTAACATGTTAATAAAAAAATAATGAATTAGCAAATTAGAGCTGAGTCATCAATTTAAATAAATCTACAATAATAAATAAATAAATAAAATAAATCTTTATCTGTACGACAACATTTCTAACTTACCGTAAAAAACATTTTCTGTAAAACAAAGTTTCATATCGGACGCGTTAAAACAGGAGCGTCACATAAACGTTCATAAGCTTTTTATAAAGCGTCGAACTTTATGATTTTATGGATATTTTTACGAGACTTTGTGTTTTCACCGTAACGTTGTCGCTGCTTCTGCGTCCAAGTTTGTTCAGGTTCAGGGCGTGAACCTGAACAAACACACAGGAAACGTGAGGTTTTCATGTTTCAGGACGCAGATTTTATAGAAAGTCTCGTTATAAAACAGTAAATCAAATTAATGTTTCACAGCGTCGCTCTTCGGCTTCTGTTCCTCCAGGTTCTGTTCCTGGTTAATGTTTGATGCAGGGTTTTTATTTGATGCTGAGACGCAGAAAAGGTGTCGCACCCTTTTATTTAAGATGCAAAATGACTAAAAATAGATGCAAAACCACCTCAAAAAGATGCAAAATGACTAAAAACAGATGCAAAACCACCACAAAAAGATGCAAAATGACTAAAAACAGATGCAAAACCACCACAAAAAGATGCAAAATGACTCAAAATAGATGCAAAACCAGCACAAAAAGATGCAAAATGACTAAAAATAGATGCAAAACCGCCACAAAAAGATGCAAAATGACTAAAAATAGATGCAAAACCGCCACAAAAAGATGCAAAATGACTAAAAATAGATGCAAAACCACCACAAAAAGATGCAAAATGACTAAAAATAGATGCAAAACCACCACAAAAAGATGCAAAATGACTAAAAAAAGATGCAAAACCACCACAAAAAGATGCAAAATGACTAAAAATAGAAGCAAAACCACCACAAAAAGATGCAAAATGACTAAAAATAGATGCAAAACCACCACAAAAAGATGCAAAATGACTAAAAAAAGATGCAAAACCACCACAAAAAGATGCAAAATGACTAAAAATAGATGCAAAACCACCACAAAAAGATGCAAAATGACTAAAAATAGATGCAAAACCACCACAAAAAGATGCAAAATGACTAAAAATAGATGCAAAACCACCACAAAAAGATGCAAAATGACTAAAAAAAGATGCAAAACCACCACAAAAAGATGCAAAATGACTAAAAATAGATGCAAAACCACCACAAAAAGATGCAAAATGACTAAAAATAGATGAAAACCACCACAAAAAGATGCAAAATGACTAAAAAAAGATGCAAAACCACCACAAAAAGATGCAAAATGACTAACAATAGAAGCAAAACCAGCACAAAAAGATGCAAAATGCGGTTTATCTTGAATGAGGTCAGTTTGACTCTGACTCCCGTGCAGGTGGAGTCAGAGCTGCGTCGCCCGGAGCAACAAATCCGGTCGCACTGGTTTCCTGTGAATGTCACTCCCTGCTCTGTCATCAGTCGAGCGAACGCTGCAGGAGAGGAAGAAGATCTGGACCCGGAGCACGAGCACGAGCACGAGAGGAGAAGGTCAGGAAACACAGATTTGATGCAGGATTCTGTTACAGCAGCGTTTTAGAACCGAGCAGATGAACGTGTGAGAGTAGAAGGTTCTGCACTGAAGCTTCTCAGATTTACTGACATCATAACTTTATTAAAGGCGCTGAACTCTTAAAGCTGCGTTTCCAACATTCAAGGAGCTTTTTTATTATTTTTTATCCCGAGGGAAACGATCGTGCAACAGTTTGAGTGCAAAGATGAAAGAGTCAGAGTGACAATAAGCATAAAAACATCAATCTGATCAGAATAGAGTTAAAGTTAAAGTGTGAACTGTGAACTGAGAGGAAACGCATCCGTGCTGGTGTCAATATCCGACATTTCTTATCAAACGGATCCAAAAATGTGATTTTCATGGATCAAAACGTCTCAATCTGCTGTTTTAAAGAAACCCACAAAGACTTTTAACAAGATTTAACAAAATACACGTAAAATAAACAACATAAAAGTATTATTATTATATTTTATTGATTGTTTAGATTTTTATTCATTCTTTCTTAATTTCCTTTCATTTATTTCCTTATTTTTTATTTATTTTTTTTATTTTTTTATTATTGTTTTTAAAATTCTGAAACATTTATATTTTTTGATGTTAACATTTCAATAAGTTTTAATGTTTTAATTAAATTAAATCAAAATGCAAGAAATTATTATAGTTTATGTTTGATATGAATATATGATAATTAATTATTTTAGTTAAATAAAGCACAATTAAGATAAGAATAATAATTATAATAATAATAAATAAAAATAAATAAATGACTGTGTGTTAAATAAGTTTTTACTTAAAAACATAAAAATAAAACTTCAGTTATTATTTTTCTTTTATCTTCATGTTTTCTGTGTAAAATTATTATTTTCTATTTTCTTTTTTTACATGTTAATAAAAAATAATGAATTAGCAAATTAGAGCTGAGTCATCAATTTAAATAAATCTACAATAATAAATAAATAAATAAAATAAATCTTTATCTGTACGACAACATTTCTAACTTACCGTAAAAAACATTTTCTGTAAAACAAAGTTTCATATCGGACGCGTTAAAACAGGAGCGTCACATAAACGTTCATAAGCTTTTTATAAAGCGTCGAACTTTATGATTTTATTGATATTTTTACGAGACTTTGTGTTTTCACCGTAACGTTGTCGCTGCTTCTGCGTCCAAGGTTCAGGTTCAGGGCGTGAACCTGCACAAACACACAGGAAACGTGAGGTTTTCATGTTTCAGGACGCAGATTTTATAGAAAGTCTCGTTATAAAACAGTAAATCATATTAATGTTTCACAGCGTCGCTCTTCGGCTTCTGTTCCTCCAGGTTCTGTTCCTGGTTAATGTTTGATGCAGGGTTTTTATTTGATGCTGAGACGCAGAAAAGGGGTCGCAGCCTTTGATTTAAGATGCAAAATGACTAAAAATAGATGCAAAACCAGCACAAAAAGATGCAAAATGACTAAAAATAGATGCAAAACCACCACAAAAAGATGTAAAATGACTAAAAATAGATGCAAAACCACCTCAAAAAGATGCAAAATGACTAAAAATAGATGCAAAACCACCTCAAAAAGATGCAAAATGACTAAAAATAGATGCAAAACCACCACAAAAAGATGCAAAATGACTAAAAATAGATGCAAAAGCACCACAAAAAGATGCAAAATGACTAAAAAAAAGACGCAAAACAACCACAAAAAGATGCAAAATGACTAAAAATAGATGCAAAACCACCTCAAAAAGATGCAAAATGACTAAAAATAGATGCAAAACCGCCACAAAAAGATGCAAAATGGCTAAAAATAGATGCAAAAGCACCACAAAAAGATGCAAAATGACTAAAAATAGATGCAAAACCATCACAAAAAGATGCAAAATGACTAAAAATAGATGCAAAACCAGCACAAAAAGATGCAAAATGGCTAAAAATAGATGCAAAACCACCTCAAAAAGATGCAAAATGACTAAAAATAGATGCAAAACCGCCACAAAAAGATGCAAAATGGCTAAAAATAGATGCAAAACCGCCACAAAAAGATGCAAAATGGCTAAAAATAGATGCAAAAGCACCACAAAAAGATGCAAAATGACTAAAAATAGATGCAAAACCATCACAAAAAGATGCAAAATGACTAAAAATAGATGCAAAACCAGCACAAAAAGATGCAAAATGGCTAAAAATAGATGCAAAACCACCTCAAAAAGATGCAAAATGACTAAAAATAGATGCAAAACCGCCACAAAAAGATGCAAAATGGCTAAAAATAGATGCAAAACCGCCACAAAAAGATGCAAAATGGCTAAAAATAGATGCAAAAGCACCACAAAAAGATGCAAAATGACTAAAAATAGATGCAAAACCATCACAAAAAGATGCAAAATGACTAAAAATAGATGCAAAACCAGCACAAAAAGATGCAAAATGGCTAAAAATAGATGCAAAACTATTAAAAGAGTGTGTGTGTGTGCGTGTGTGTGTATGTGTGTGTGTGTGTGTGTGTTCCAGGTGGATGATGGTGTGTGTGTCGCTTCGTCTCCTCTTCACTCTCCTCCTGATGGAGTCGTCACTTTCATCTCCAGGTAATAAAAAGTCTCAGAAACACGCTGACGTCACGTTTATGACTCAATAACTGGATGAGGTGTGTTCAGGGGCGGAGGCAGCGGCGGAGGCAGCGGCGTCTTCAGGGGCGGAGGAGGCGTCTTCAGGGGCGGAGGCAGCGGCGGAGGCAGCGGCGTCTTCAGGGGCGGAGGAGGCGTCTTCAGGGGCGGAGGCGGCGGCGCCCCCATGCCCGCCTCGGTGGCTCGGGTTTGGGCCGACGTGCTTCTCTTTCTTCCCCGTGTGGAGCTCGTGGAGCGCTGCCAAAGTAAATACACACATTTAAAACCATCACACACGAAGATTCAGACATGACACGTGTGTGTGTGTGTGTGTGTGTGTGTGTGTGTGTGTGTGTGTGTCTGTGTGTGTGTCTGTGTCTGTGTCTGTGTCTGTGTCTGTGTGTCTGTGTGTCTGTGTGTGTGTGTGTGTGTGTGTGTGTGTGTGTGTGTGTGTGTGTGTGTGTGTGTGTCTGTGTGTGTGTCTGTGTCTGTGTCTGTGTGTGTGTGTGTGTGTGTGTGTTAGTTACTGTGCTCTCAGACAGGAAGTGACCTGGCGACCCTTCACACTCCGGAGGAGAGGGAGTTTGTGCGTCAGCTGGTGAACACACACACACACACACACACTCCTGTGTGGCTGAGCGGGGACACGACTCCACAGGTGATTAGTGTCATTATTAATAATATTAATGTGATTATTAATAATAATGATGTAATTATTAATAACTGTGACGGATTATAATCGTCTCTAAACTGAAAAATAATCAAGGAAATAATTTTAAGTTATTTTTGTTTTATTAAGTTTTTATTAATTTTTACTTTATTTATTTATGTTTTACTTTTTTAGTTTGTTTTCTTTCGTTATTGTTTACTTTTAATTTATTTTTTGGTTAAATTTGTTTCATTTATTTTTTATAATTTCTTTACTTTTTATTTATTGTTTTTTAAGCTTTTTGTTTGTTTATTTTTTTTTTTTTTTTACTTTTTATTTCTTGTTTTTACCTTTTTTATTTTTTGAATTTTACATATTTGTTTAATTTAGTTTTTTATTCTTTTATTTACTTTTTAATTTTTTAACGTTTTCTATTTATTCTATTTTTGTTTGAATTGTTTTTGTTATTGTTGTTTTTTTACTTTTTATTTTTTGAGTCATATTTGTTTTTTATTCTTTTATTTATTTTTTAAATATTGTTTTTTATTAGTTTTGTTTTTTTTATTGTTGTGTTTAACGTTTGTTTGTTTGTAATTAATCTATAAATAATATTATTATAATATTTTCTTGTTGTTTGTTGTTGTTTTGAAGAACACTTCCTGGTTTGGGAGCGAAGACTCCGCCCTCAGTGGTTGGACCAATCAGAAGCAAGGAAGGGCCGGAGGGGGCGGGGCTTGCCTGGCAATGACACCAACAAGTAAAACAAACAAAACAAAACAAAACAAACAGATTATTGGAGTTTTTAGATCAATTTTGAGACAAAACTCAGAGATAAATGTGTGAAACTGCATAATTATATATAAATATTTATTATAATGTTCTTTAAAAACTGAATTTTAGTTTGTTTTCTTTCGTTATTGTTTACCTTTGATTTATTTTTTGGTTATATTTATTTAATTTATTTTTTATAATTTCTTTACTTTTTATTTATTGTTTTTTAAACTTTTGTTTTTTAATTTTTTTGTTTTTTTTCCTTTTTATTTTTTGAATTTTACATATTTGTTTAATTTAGTTTTTTATTCTTTTATTGACTTTTTAATTTATTATTATTGGAGTTTTTAGATCAATTTTGAGACAAAACTCAGAGATAAATGTGTGAAACTGCAGAATAATATATAAATATTTATTATAATGTTCTTTAAAAACTGAACTTTGATGTCGTGTTTGTATAAAAACAATAAACCATGAACTGTTTGTGTGTTGAGGTGGCGAGCTGCGCGGCGCCCCCTGTGGAGAGCTCGGCTTCTACGTCTGCGGCGCTGCAGCTGCAGCTGCGGCTGCAGCCTCAGCCGGGTAACGTTCAACACTTTCTTTATTTGAGCCCAGGAACCAGAAGGACGAGTGTCTCCTGCCACAGTGCCTCTGAGCAAACAGAGAACTATGAAGAATGAGTCGATGAATAAATGATTATGACGTTAAATGCACCAGAAATATTATAAATACTCAATAAATGAAGGCGTTTAACATTTGTATTTATTTTTAAATTAAATTAAAAGCAAAGAAAAAACAAAATAAAAATAAATTAATACAGAAAAATATAAAAAATATTTAAAAAAAATTATTAAAAAAATATTTTTAAATAATTAAATACAAAAAAATTAAAAACAACTAAATGTAAAAATATTTTTGATTAAATAAAAATTGGTAAATTGGGAAATTAAACACATGAATAATCACAGAGGTGAAAAATAAACCACACGTTTATTTATTTTTGGTGCCTTTTTAATCGCAATTAGATTTAGATTTTCAAATAATGTTTTTATTTCCCCAAACGTATTTTTGTTATTAATAAAAATTTAGTTTGGGGAAATAAATGAGGGGCAAAATGTAACGGGAAAATTTTTATTTAAAAAAAATAATAGATAAATATACTATCAATAAATAAATGCTCAAATAAAGAAATAAACACATTTAGATTAAATAA
>NC_139847.1:2263114-2270614 GCF_963691815.1 Echiichthys vipera | reverse complement strand
TTAGTCGCATAAATATATGAAAAAAACACACAAATGTACGAGAAAATAACAAATGTACGAGAAAAACACACAAATGTACGACAAAAACGCACAAATGTACGAGAAAAACGCACAATTGTACGAGAAAAACGCACAAATGTACGAGAAAAACACACAAATGTACGAGAAAAACACACAAATGTACGATAAAAACACAAATGTACGAGAAAAACGCACAAATGTACGAGAAAAACACACAAATGTACGAGAAAAACACACAAATGTACGAGAAAAACACACAAATTTAAGGGAAAAACACACAAATCTATGATAAAAACACACACGTACGATAAAAAACACAAATGTACGATAAAAACACAAATGTACGATAAAAACACACAAATGTACGATAAAAACACACACGTACGATAAAAACACAAATGTACGATAAAAACACACAAATGTACGATAAAAAAACACAAATGTACGAGAAAAACACACAAATTTACGGGAAAAACACAAATCTACGATAAAAACACACATGTACGATAAAAACACACAAATCTACGATAAAAACACACAAATCTACGATAAAAACACACAAATCTACAATGAAAACACACAAATGTACGATAAAAACGCACACGTACGATAAAAACACAAATGTACGATAAAAAAACACAAATGTACGATAAAAACACAAATGTACGATAAAAACACAAATGTACGATAAAAACACAAATGTACGATAAAAACACACACGTACGATGAAAACACACAAATGTACGATAAAAAAACACAAATGTACGAGAAAAACACACAAATGTACTTTAAAAACACACAAATGTACGATAAAAACGCACAAATGTACGATAAAAACGCACAAATGTACGATAAAAACACAAATGTACGATAAAAACGCACAAATGTACGATAAAAACACAAATGTACGATAAAAACACACAAATGTACGATAAAAACACACAAATGTTTCTACTGTTTGTTTCTACTGGTTTGTTTCTACTGGTTAGTTTCTACTGGTTTGTTTCTACTGGTTTGTTTCTACTGGTTTGTTTCTACTGTTTTGTTTTTACTGGTTTGTTTCTACTGGTTAGTTTCTACTGGTTTGTTTCTACTGGTTTTGTTTCTACTGGTTTGTTTCTACTGTTTGTTTCTACTGGTTTGTTTCTACTGGTTTGTTTCTACTGTTTGTTTCTACTGGTTTGTTTCTACTGGTTAGTTTCTACTGGTTAGTTTCTACTGGTTTTGTTTCTACTGGTTAGTTTCTACTGGTTAGTTTCTACTGGTTAGTTTCTACTGGTTTGTTTCTACTAGTTTCTACTGGTTTGTTTCTACTGGTTAGTTTCTACTGGTTTGTTTCTACTAGTTTCTACTGGTTTGTTTCTACTGGTTTGATTCTACTGGTTAGTTTCTACTGGTTTGTTTCTACTGGTTTGTTTCTACTGGTTTGTTTCTACTGGTTTGTTTCTACTGGTTTGTTTCTACTGGTTTGTTTCTACTGTTTGTTTCTACTGGTTTGTTTCTACTGGTTTGTTTCTACTGGTTTGTTTCTACTGTTTGTTTCTACTGGTTTGTTTCTACTGGTTTGTTTCTACTGGTTTGTTTCTACTGGTTTGTTTCTACTGGTTTGTTTCTACTGTTTGTTTCTACTGGTTTGTTTCTACTGGTTTGTTTCTACTGGTTAGTTTCTACTAGTTTGTTTCTACTGGTTTGTTTCTACTGGTTTGTTTCTACTGGTTTGTTTCTACTGGTTTGTTTCTACTGTTTGTTTCTACTGGTTTGTTTCTACTGGTTTGTTTCTACTGGTTTGTTTCTACTGGTTTTGTTTCTACTGGTTAGTTTCTACTGGTTTGTTTCTACTGGTTTGTTTCTACTGGTTAGTTTCTACTGTTTGTTTCTACTGGTTTGTTTCTACTGGTTTGTTTCTACTGGTTTGTTTCTACTGGTTAGTTTCTACTGGTTTGTTTCTACTGGTTAGTTTCTACTGGTTTGTTTCTACTGGTTTGTTTCTACTGGTTAGTTTCTACTGTTTGTTTCTACTGGTTTGTTTCTACTGGTTTGTTTCTACTGGTTTGTTTCTACTGGTTTGTTTCTACTGGTTTGTTTCTACTGTTTGTTTCTACTGGTTTTGTTTCTACTGGTTTGTTTCTACTGGTTTGTTTCTACTGGTTTGTTTCTACTGTTTGTTTCTACTGGTTTTGTTTCTACTGGTTTGTTTCTACTGGTTTGTTTCTACTGGTTTTGTTTCTACTGGTTTGTTTCTACTGGTTTTGTTTCTACTGGTTTGTTTCTACTGGTTAGTTTCTACTGGTTTGTTTCTACTGGTTTGTTTCTACTAGTTTGTTTCTACTTGTTTCTACTGGTTAGTTTCTACTGGTTTGTTTCTACTGGTTTGTTTCTACTGGTTTGTTTCTACTGGTTTGTTTCTACTGGTTTGTTTCTACTGGTTAGTTTCTACTGGTTTGTTTCTACTGGTTTGTTTCTACTAGTTTGTTTCTACTTGTTTCTACTGGTTAGTTTCTACTGGTTTGTTTCTACTGGTTTGTTTCTACTAGTTTGTTTCTACTGGTTTGTTTCTACTGGTTTGTTTCTACTGGTTTGTTTCTACTGGTTTCTACTGGTTTGTTTCTACTGGTTAGTTTCTACTGGTTTGTTTCTACTGGTTTGTTTCTACTGTTTGTTTCTACTGGTTTGTTTCTACTGGTTTGTTTCTACTGGTTTGTTTCTACTGGTTTGTTTCTATTGGTTTGTTTCTACTGGTTTTGTTTCTACTGGTTAGTTTCTACTGGTTTGTTTCTACTGGTTTGTTTCTACCGTTTGTTTCTACTGGTTTGTTTCTACTGGTTTGTTTCTACTGGTTTGTTTCTACTGGTTAGTTTCTACTGGTTTGTTTCTACTGGTTTGTTTCTACTGGTTTGTTTCTACTGGTTAGTTTCTACTGGTTTGTCTCTACTGGTTTGTTTCTACTGGTTTGTTTCTACTGGTTTGTTTCTACTGGTTTAGTTTCTACTGTTTGTTTCTACTGGTTTAGTTTCTACTGTTTGTTTCTACTGGTTTGTTTCTACTGGTTAGTTTCTACTGGTTTGTTTCTACTGGTTTGTTTCTACTGGTTTGTTTCTACTGGTTTGTTTCTACTGGTTTGTTTCTACTGGTTTGTTTCTACTGGTTTGTTTCTACTGGTTTGTTTCTACTGGTTTGTTTCTACTGGTTTGTTTCTACTGATTTCTACTGGTTTGTTTCTACTGGTTTGTTTCTACTGTTTGTTTCTACTGGTTTGTTTCTACTGGTTTGTTTCTACTGGTTTGTTTCTACTGATTTCTACTGGTTTGTTTCTACTGGTTTGTTTCTACTGTTTGTTTCTACTGGTTAGTTTCTACTGGTTTGTTTCTACTGGTTTGTTTCTACTGGTTTTGTTTCTACTGGTTAGTTTCTACTGGTTTGTTTCTACTGGTTTGTTTCTACTGGTTTGTTTCTACTGGTTTGTTTCTACTGGTTAGTTTCTACTGGTTTGTTTCTACTGGTTTGTTTCTACTGGTTTGTTTCTACTGGTTTGTTTCTACTGGTTTGTTTCTACTGGTTAGTTTCTACTGGTTTGTTTCTACTGTTTGTTTCTACTGGTTAGTTTCTACTGGTTTGTTTCTACTGGTTTGTTTCTACTGGTTTGTTTCTACTGGTTTGTTTCTACTGGTTTGTTTCTACTAGTTTGTTTCTACTGGTTTGTTTCTACTGGTTTGTTTCTACTGGTTTGTTTCTACTGGTTTGTTTCTACTGTTTGTTTCTACTGGTTTGTTTCTACTGGTTTTGTTTCTACTGGTTTGTTTCTACTGGTTTGTTTCTACTGTTTGTTTCTACTGGTTAGTTTCTACTGGTTTGTTTCTACTGGTTTGTTTCTACTGTTTGTTTCTACTGGTTAGTTTCTACTGGTTAGTTTCTACTGGTTTGTTTCTACTGGTTTGTTTCTACTGGTTAGTTTCTACTGTTTGTTTCTACTGGTTTGTTTCTACTGGTTTGTTTCTACTGGTTTGTTTCTACTGGTTAGTTTCTACTGGTTTGTTTCTACTGGTTAGTTTCTACTGGTTTGTTTCTACTGGTTTGTTTCTACTGGTTAGTTTCTACTGTTTGTTTCTACTGGTTTGTTTCTACTGGTTTGTTTCTACTGGTTTGTTTCTACTGGTTTAGTTTCTACTGGTTTGTTTCTACTGGTTTGTTTCTACTTGTTTCTACTGGTTTAGTTTCTACTGGTTTGTTTCTACTGGTTAGTTTCTACTGGTTTGTTTCTACTGGTTAGTTTCTACTGGTTTGTTTCTACTGGTTTGTTTCTACTGGTTTGTTTCTACTGTTTGTTTCTACTGGTTTTGTTTCTACTGGTTTTGTTTCTACTGGTTTGTTTCTACTGGTTTGTTTCTACTGGTTTGTTTTTACTGTTTGTTTCTACTGGTTAGTTTCTACTGGTTTGTTTCTACTTGTTTGCTTCTACTGGTTTGTTTCTACTAGTTTGTTTCTACTGGTTAGTTTCTACTGGTTTGTTTCTACTGGTTTGTTTCTACTGTTTTTTTCTACTGGTTTGTTTCTACTGTTTGTTTCTACTGGTTTGTTTCTACTGGTTTGTTTCTACTGGTTAGCTTCTACTGGTTTGTTTCTACTGGTTTGTTTCTACTGGTTTGTTTCTACTGGTTTGTTTCTACTGGTTTGTTTCTACTGGTTTGTTTCTACTGTTTGTTTCTACTGGTTTGTTTCTACTGGTTAGTTTCTACTGGTTTGTTTCTACTGGTTTGTTTCTACTGTTTTTTTCTACTGGTTTGTTTCTACTGTTTGTTTCTACTGGTTTGTTTCTACTGGTTTGTTTCTACTGGTTTGTTTCTACTGATTTGTTTCTACTGGTTAGTTTCTACTGGTTTGTTTCTACTGTTTGTTTCTACTGGTTTGTTTCTACTGGTTAGTCCACTGGTTAGTTTCTACTGGTTTGTTTCTACTGGTTTGTTTCTACTGGTTTGTTTCTACTGGTTAGTTTCTACTGGTTAGTTTCTACTGGTTTGTTTCTACTGTTTGTTTCTACTGGTTTGTTTCTACTGGTTTGTTTCTACTGTTTGTTTCTACTGTTTGTTTCTACTGGTTTGTTTCTACTGGTTTGTTTCTACTGGTTAGTTTCTACTGGTTAGTTTCTACTGGTTTGTTTCTACTGGTTTGTTTCTACTGGTTTGTTTCTACTGGTTTGTTTCTACTGGTTTGTTTCTACTGGTTTGTTTCTACTGTTTGTTTCTACTGGTTTGTTTCTACTGGTTTGTTTCTACTGGTTTGATTCTACTGGTTTGTTTCTACTGGTTTGTTTCTACTGTTTGTTTCTACTGTTTGTTTCTACTGGTTTGTTTCTACTGGTTAGTTTCTACTGGTTTGTTTCTATTGGTTTGTTTCTACTGGTTTGTTTCTACTGGTTAGTTTCTACTGGTTTGTTTCTACTGGTTTGTTTCTACTGGTTTGTTTCTACTGGTTAGTTTCTACTGTTTGTTTCTACTGGTTTGTTTCTACTAGTTTGTTTCTACTTGTTTCTACTGGTTTGTTTCTACTGGTTTGTTTCTACTGGTTAGTTTCTACTGGTTTGTTTCTACTGGTTTGTTTCTACTGGTTAGTTTCTACTGGTTAGTTTCTACTGGTTTGTTTCTACTGGTTTGTTTCTACTTTTTTTTTCTACTGCTTTGTTTCTACTGGTTTGTTTCTACTGGTTTGTTTCTACTGTTTGTTTCTACTGGTTAGTTTCTACTGGTTAGTTTCTACTGGTTTGTTTCTACTGGTTTGTTTCTACTGGTTTTGTTTCTACTGGTTTGTTTCTACTGGTTAGTTTCTACTGGTTTGTTTCTACTGGTTTGTTTCTACTGGTTAGTTTCTACTGGTTTGTTTCTACTGGTTAGTTTCTACTGGTTAGTTTCTACTGTTTTGTTTCTACTGTTTTGTTTCTACTGGTTTTGTTTCCGGTCGTTTTAACTGATTTTCTACTGTCTATGGCGCGAGCGTGAGCGCGTGCGCACGGGTTCACGCGTGTCCTGCCCTTGTGCTATGATTCGGCGCGTGGACCCACACACACACACACACACACACACACTACATCTCTCCCTGTCACACACACACACACACACACACACACAGAGGAGGCGGAAACCTCCATCTGCCCTGCTCGGTGACCGACCCGTCATCCTCGGGCTCGGGGAGAGAAGCGAACCGTCTCCGCGCCGTTTTTTTTGTCCCAACCGGCGGAAGAACCGGGAGCATAACCGCGACCAAAGAAGAAGAAAAGCCGCGAATTCAACATGGAAGAGATCATCTACGGTCTAAATATAGGCTGTGCCCCGGACTGCACCACCGCCGCCACCTGCCCTCCCGGTACCGGTAAGTCACGGAGGAAGATGAGCCGAGGGATGAACCGTGAGTCCCGGGGCGGGTTTAGAGGCAGCGAGGGCCGGTTACCGAAGCACACTGACCCGTGAGAATGACTCCTGAGGTCTCGTGAGGTCGGGTTACGGTGCAGCCATGTTGCGGGAGAGGAGGGGGGGCAGGGAGGTGGGGGGAACGGCCGGGCTCTTCTTGACACCTGCCCTCGTTCCCCGGGAACAAAAACCGTTAAAAATGTCTAAATTGACGGTTAAGCGGGGGACGTTAAAGCCAACCGACACCCCGGGAAACGACTTCGTGGCTCGGTGTGTCGGGGAGCCGTTCAGCCGTGTTAGCAGGGGGGAGAGGGATAACGAGCTAACGGCGGGGCTCCGGGGGTTTTGACACCGAGGGAGGAGGGGGGTCTGCCCGGTCATCCACGCTCCCCGAGCGGATGCGGTGGCGGTGCTGTGTCGCCTAGAGACGGGCGCAGGAGGCTGAACGACGCGGGGTCGACGCCGGTAGAGAGAGGAACCGACGCCGCTGCCGGTTACATTTCATTTAAAACGGTTTTATTATTAACAGTTAAATTTATCTTTGAGTTTTATTTTATTAAAGTTTTTATTTTTATGTTTTTAATGAATAATTGGATTATTAAACATTTTTATATTTATTTTTTATTTATTTTATTGACTTTTTTTAATATTTAGATTTTTTAACAAACAATTGGAAAACTGATTAAATATTTTTTAAATATATATTATTTTTTTGTATTTTATTTATTTTAAACATTTTATTTTAATGTTTTTATTATTTAATATTTTAATTTTCCTAATGTAACAATACAAAGCTATGAAAGGATATTTAGATTTAATATTTTATATATATATTATCTTTTTTCTATTCTATTTTTTACATTACAAGTATATATATTTTAATTTTTATTTATTTTTCATATTAGGATGTTTTTATTATTTTATTATTTTTATATAAATTTATTTTTTATTTTTCTATTTTCAGTTTTGTTTTGAGACCTAATTTAATATTTTAAATATGTATATTTGTTTGTTTTTTTATATTTGCGAGGAAACGATTTTTTAAATTACAATATATATGCATATAAATATATATTATTTT
>NC_139847.1:2248114-2258114 GCF_963691815.1 Echiichthys vipera | reverse complement strand
AAGACGGAGGAGCCGCTGTTCTTCGGAGCCAAGATGGACGACCAGTTCAGCTCCGGAGCCAAGATGGCCGACCAGTGCCTCCGCGCCGTGCTGTGGCAGGACATGTCTGTGAACCTGGCGTCCACGCTGCTGCACCAGCTCTCAGGTACACACACGCGCTCACGTGCACCAGCTCTCAGGTACACACACGCGCTCACGTGCACCAGCGTCTCACGTGCACCAGCTCTCAGGTACACACACGCGCTCACGTGCACCAGCGTCTCACGTGCACCAGCTCTCAGGTACACACACGCGCTCACGTGCACCAGCGTCTCACGTGCACCAGCTCACAGGTACACACACGCGCTCACGTGCACCAGCTCACAGGTACACACACGCGCTCACGTGCACCAGCGTCTCACGTGCACCAGCTCTCAGGTACACACACGCGCTCACGTGCACCCGCGTCTCACGTGCACCAGCGTCTCACGTGCACCAGCGTCTCACGTGCACCAGCGTCTCACGTGCTCCAGCGTCTCACGTGCACCAGCGTCTCACGTGCTCCAGCGTCTCACGTGCACCAGCGTCTCACGTGCTCCAGCGTCTCACGTGCACCAGCGTCTCACACCTGACCAGGAAGTTATTTACATTTATTTTAAAGAGAATTAAATTAATTATTTTAATACTTCTTATTTATTGTTACTGCCGTACTTTCTTTACTGATATCTTATTTATTTATTTATTTATTTATATGTATTTAAATACATTTATTATCGTCATTATGATGTTTGTGTTTGATATATTTAATGATTAATATTTGTTTTATATATTATAAAATATTTATATATATTTTTATTAAATCATTATATTATTTATTTGTACATATTTGTATTAAATATATTTTTTATTTTTTAAAATAGATTCAAAATATTAATATAAAATAGAATCAACTAATAATTTATTTATTATATATTTATAAACAAATATACATGTAGTTTATATATTTATGTATGAATTTAATGAATTTATCATTTATTTATGTGTGTATATAAGTATTGGATGGATTTATTTATTTACTTACATATTTATGTATTTATATAAACAAAAATTGTATTTATTTACATTTGAATGTACCTATTATATATTTATATATATTTTTTAAATATAATTGACCTTTTTTCTACTGGATTCAGATTATTAATATTAATATTAAATATAAATAAATGATGATTTTTAATGATTAGCAGTGAATAAAATAATTAAAACAGCTGCAACATCAATAATTATGATGCAACAGTGTAATAAATATTATTGTTACACAGTTTTTATACTTTATGAGTGACGGATGTTTATTACATTTATTTAACATAATGATAATAAAAGTATAAAGTGTTGATATTTATAACGACACGTTTCTTTTGTTCTGCAGAGCGAGTCGGTAAATCCAACAGGACGCCGCCGCCGCCCGTCACCACCAGGTAACGTGTCACTTCCTGTGCTCGTCAGTGATGTCATCCTCGCAGTTTGACCTCTGATCGCGTCTGTATGTGTGTGTGTGTGTGTGTGTGTGTGTGTGTGTGTGCCCCTGTGTGTGTGCCCCTGTGTGTGTGTGTGTGTGTGTGTGTGTGTGCCTGTGTGTGTGCCTATGTGCCTGTGTGTGTGTGTGTGTGTGTGTGTGTGTGTGCAGTCCTGTTCTGAAGGTGAACGTGGACACACTCCGCTCCTCCCCTCTGTTGAGCTCCCAGGACCCTCCACACGGTAACACACACACACGCACGCACACACACACACACACACAGGCACGCACACACACACACACACGCACACACACACACAATTAAAAAAAATACACACGATGTATTTTATGAGATTAAAAAAACTTTAATCTTTAATTTTATTATTTTTTTGTGTCTCACAGAAACTCAAACCACAGGTGGCTCTTTCTTCTACAGGTAACACACACACACACACACTCACTCACTCACACACACACACACACACACACACACACTCTCACACACGCACACTCACACACACACACACTCTCACACACACACACAGACACACACACACACACAATCAGACACACAGACACACACACACAATCAGACACACACACACAATCAGACACACAGACACACACACAATCAGACACACACACACAATCAGACACACACACTCACACTGACACACACACACACTCACACACTCTCACACTCACACACGCACACACACACACACAGTCAGACACACACAGACACAGACAGACACACACACACGCACAGACGTCTGAAAGTGACGACATGTAGCTTTAGCCATGCTAGCAGTTTCCACCTGTTTCCAGTCTTTATGCTAAGCTACGCTAACGTCAGTGACCCGACATTACTTTACTAATCCACTCAAATTAAACCGTATTTATTATAAACGTCATCTGTTACCGTGGCAACTGTAACGCCGTCCTGCAGGTGTCACGTGTGCGGCTTTGAGACGGACGGCCGCGCCCTTTTCCAGAGTCACATGACGGAGCACCGCCAATGGGAGCGCGGCTCCTTCTCGCTGCACTGCTGCGCGTGCGACCACTCGACCAATCAGGAGGCAGAGATGAGGTCACACGCCAACACGCATGCACGGGGGACCGCGGGCGCCGCCGCAGAGACGAGGTGAAAACTCGTTTTTATATTCTCGTGATATTTTGACTTTTTACAAATGTTTTAATCTTTAATTATTAAATTAATCCAAAACATTTTACTTTATTCTTTAAATATTTAAAACTTAAAATATTACAACTTTTTTCTTATGTGTGTGTGCGTGTGTGTCTGTCTGTGTGTGTGTGTGTGTGTCTGTGTGTGTGTGTTTGTGTGTGTGTGTTTGTGTGTGTGTGTGCGCGTGTGTGTGTGTGCGTGTGTGACTGTGCGTGCGTGTGTGTGCGTGTGTCTGTGTGTGCGCGTGTATGCGTGCACATGTGTGTATGTGTGTGTGTGTGTGCGCTTGTGTGTGTGTCTGTGCGTGTGTGTGTGCGCACCTGTGCGCGTGTGTCTCTGTGTGCGTGTGTGTGTGTGCGCTTGTGTGTGTGTGTGACTCCCAGGTGCCCCGTCACCCCTCCCGCCTCCGGCAGCGCTCCGTCAGTTGCTGTGGCAACCCAGCCGGAGAATAGCGCCTCCGAGCATCGCTGCCGCATCTGCCAGAGGTCGTTTCCAGGGCAACAGGAGCTGCTGGTTCACTTCCAGGGTCATCGCCAAGGCAACCAGTACCGGTGCGACCGCTGCGGCCACCTGACGCGGACGGCCAACAAGCTGGTGGAGCACGTGCGCGTGCACACGGGGGAGCGCCCGTTCACCTGCGACCTCTGCCCGTACAGCGCCAAGCGGCGGGACAGTCTGCGCCTCCACTGCAAGGTCAAGCACCCGGGGGACGTGCACACGCACCGCTCCTACGTGCACACGCACCGCTCCTACGTGCACGCAGACAATCAGCGCTCAGACAAGCACGTGCAGCGGCTGCACACGCCGCACGCGCACAGCCGCCGCCGCGCCCTCCTCCTCTCCTCTTCCTCCTCTGCATCCCTCGCTCTCTGACCGGGCGGGATGGAGGGATCTGTCTCCTCTCCTCCCCATCACCACGCTCTCTCTGAAGCCACGGCCTCCTCATCTCCCTTCATCTTCTCCTCTCATCATCCTCCCTTCCCCTCTTCATCATCTTCATCATCCACCTACAAATCCTCCTTCCTCACCTACCTTGGTCTGACAACTCCTTTGTAAATGCTTTTTTCTTCTTCCTTCTCCCCTCCCCTCTCCCTCTCCTCCTCCTCCTCCTCCTCCTCCTCCTCCTCCTCTTCCTCCTCCTCCTCCTCCTCCTCTTCCTCCTCGTCCCTCCCTCTCCTCTCCTCGTCCTCCTCATCTTCCTCTCCTCCTCCTCTTCCCCCCCCCCTCCTCCTCCTCTCCTCCTCCTCCTCCTCTCTTCCTCCTCCTCCTCCTCTTCCTCCTCGTCCTCCTCTTCTCCCTCCTCCTCCTCTTCCCCCTCCTCTTCCTCCCCCCTCCTCTCCTCCCCCTCCTCCTCTTCCTCCTCCCCCCCTCCTCCTCCCCTCCTCCTCCTCTTCCCCCTCCTCCCCTCCTCCTCTTCCTCTCCTCCTCCTCCATCTCTTCCTCTCCTCTTACTCCTCCTCCCCCCCTCCTCCTCCTCCTCTCTTCCTCCTCCTCCCCTCCTCCTCCTCTTCCCCCCCCCCCCCCCCTCCCCCTCCCCCCCCCCCCTCCCCCTCCTCCCCTCCTCTCCTCCTCCTCCATCTCTTCCTCTCCTCCTCCCCCCCTCCTCCTCCTCCTCTCTTCCTCCTCCTCCCCTCCTCCTCCTCTTCCCCCTCCCCCCCCTCCCCCTCCTCCCCTCCTCTCCTCCTCCTCCATCTCTTCCTCCTCCTCCCTCCTCCTCCCCCCTCCTCCTCCCCCCTCCTCCTGTCCTCCCCCCTCCTCCTCTCTCCCCCCCTCCTCTCCTCCTCCTCTCTTCCTCTCCTCCTCCTCCTCCTCCTCACCTCCTCCCCCTCTCCTCCTCTCCCTCCCCTCCTCTCCTCCTCCTCCTCTCTTCCTCTCCTCCCCCCCTCCTCCTCCCCCTCTTCCTCCTCCTCTCCTCCTCCTCCTTCTCCTCCTCCCCCTCCTCCTCTCCTCTTCCTCCTCCCCCCTCCCCTCCTCCCCCCCCTCCTCCTCTTCCTCCCGTATGACACTCTTGCACTGACTTCCACTCAGATAGGGATGGTTTGCTGCACCTGTGTTGCGTCATCGCTCGGCTCGTTGCTGCTTCTCTGCCTGCTTTTCAACGCGTCATATAATCACTGAACTCTCGGCTTCTGAACGCGTGCCACATATTTATGCCTGTCTTTCTCTCGTCCTTCAGAAACGCTGCACTTTTTAAAAACAACTCACAAAAAACTCACTTAAAGACACAAAAGAGGCGAATGAAGCCACTTCAGGTTCTGACCCACAGACTAAAAACAGGACGCAGCGTCTCCGTCGAGGTGCGTTCTCTCAACTCGATCCTATTCTCCTCTGGGAGTCGCCATCTTGTCTCTGACTCCGCCTCATTTCCTCTGACCATAAAAGGGCATGTATGTGACGCTGAGGGGAGGGGCGTACGTCCGTCTGGCTGACGTTTACCTCCGAGGAGAAGTGAGGGCCAGAGGCTAGCTGTCACTCAAGAGGCCACGCCCCTAATTATTCATAAACTTGAACCTCCAATCAAATAAAAACTAGCCCCTCCCCCTCAGTGTTGTCATGGAGATATGAGCTAAACACACAGACTAGAATGTTCTTTTGTCCTTAAACAGGTTTATGATGCTGTGTAAACGGCCTGTTTAACATGGGGCTCAATGAGAAACTGCTCTGTTATGAAACCTGCCCCTAGTGGACACTCAGAGAACTGACGCTGACGGAGCTTCCTGATTGGACCAAACAGGACTTTTACGCTTTTATACGTTTAAGCGCCCGCTACCCGACATTAGCCCTGATGTCCCGCTCTCAAACTCCCCGACAAAAGCCTCAGACCGGCGTTAAATCTGCGTCCTGCGCCTCACGGACGCTCTCCGGATATCTAGCGGGCTAATATCTGGAGCAGAGAAGCGCGGATCAACGCGGATCGGCTCTGACGGCGTCCGACGAGCGCCCTGCTCTGTTCGACCTTCACAGAATGTAATTCATATTTTCTGTTACGACGTATTTATTCACAAACTCACCTGCTGTTAATCTGAATGTTACTTCCTGTGAACCGGATTACTCGCGATCGCTAATCCAGATTAGTCCCTGGACTCCCAACAGCCAATGGGAGCGCAGGGGGGGAGGGGCCTGTGCTACAAACAGGAAGAGCCGGTTCATGACTGGTTTTAAGTCGCCGTTGAAAGTGTTTCTGGAGGACGGTGATATTTCCGATACTTGTGTTGTAAATTAAAAAATGTATTTGTGTTATTTACACAAAATGTCTTAATTTAAAGTTGCACTAAATGTTTTAAGAAAAAACGAAAGAGAAAAGAGTCGTTTTTTTAGCATATTTAAGCTTTTTTTCGTTGTTTTTGTTGTTTTTGAAACGCAGGAAATCCACCATCATGTTATAACACGCAGGTGTGACGTCACTTCCTGCTCACGCGGGCGCCGTCGCGTGTTCGTTTTTTCTTTTACGAGAAGTCGGGAACTCGTTTTTCCCGATTATTCCGACGCCACTTGAATGCAGCATTGTTTTAAACGTGGCTGCACATTTTTCGGCCCTCAAACATGGATTTAATCAACATTTACAACATTAATTTTGTTATTCAATTCAATTTTCACAGTAAAATACGATGAAATATGAAACACGGGGAAATCACACAGATCAAAGACGCCCCCCCCCGCCCCCCCCCCCCCCCCCCCCCGCTACTCTCTGGGTCCTGATTCACTTCCTGTATTTATTGCTCGTGTTGCCTGATTTTAACTGTGATATCTATGATGTAACATGATTATTATTATTATTATTAATATGATTAATATTCTCGACAGCTTCCCTCGCAGCTCACTGACGTCGCGCTGAGACGTGAATTCTTTGTAAAAACCAGAAAAAACGATTTGCACATTATAACAAATAAAAGTTGATAAAATCACGTTTTCCTTCTTAGTGTCGTCTGTTCACAAATAATGTTTCAACTTAATAATAATAATAACTGAGTAAATAATAATAATAATATTAAAAACGGATAATGTGTAGAAACAAATCAAACAGAATATGTAAAAGAATAAATGTAGTTTGTATGTAGATAAATTATTAAAACTCAAAATTTACAATTTTTTATTTTATTTTTGTTCAAGCTGTTTATTTCTGTTTATATTTATGAATATATAATTATAACAACTAATATATAATAATAATATTAAAAACTGATAATGTGTAGAAACAAATAAAACAATAAATATATAACATAATTAAATAAATGTTGAAATATGGAATATAGGAACGAATAAAAGTATAAATTAATAAAAATCAAATGTACGATTTTTTATTTTTTCATGTTAATTTGTTTGTTTATTTCTGTTTATATTTATTAATATATTTAAAAAATACATTAACATTAAATCTGATTAAAATAAAATAACAAGAAGAAACAATACGAATAGTATTTTAAAAAATCCCTAAAAACAGCAAAAAGAAATATGAAATACATTTAATAAAATATAAGAAGCAATCCTTTTAAAAATATATTAAAAAAAATTAAAAAGACATTAAATATAAAATTAAATAGGTTAACAACATATAAGAAGTAATAATAACAGTAAATATTAAATATAAAAATACATTAAATATAATTAAATAAAATAACAAAATAAGAAACAATAATAAAAAACAAAGAAAAAGTAAATATAAAAATATTGAAATATAATATTACAAACAAATAGATTCATATTCATATTAAATTAAAATAATAAAATGTGCAAAAATAAAAAAGTGAAATAGAATCAAAAATGATGAAAAAACAAAATATCAGAAGAAATAAAAAGATAATAAATAAATAAATTCAGTGTGTGAGGAAACACAAACGCAGTTTCATGGATGAAGGTCACACACACACTCACACACACACACACACACACACACACACACACACACACACACACACACACTCTCACACACACACACACACACTGTGAGTGGGAGGATAAGTGTCAACCACCGCAGCCCCCCCTCTGTGGTTGCTATGGTTACTGAACATGTTGTAGGTCTCCATGGCGTCGAAGCAGGAGGTCTGAGCATCAACGGCAGGCAGCTTTAAAACACACACAGACACAAAGGTCACGGTTTTATTATTACACAACAACAATAAACACGAGTTATAATAAAGAAATTAAGTCTTTTTAGTCATTTTGCATCTTTTTGTGATGGTTTTGCATCTATTTTTAGTCATTTTGCATCTTTTTGTGGTGGTTTTGCATCTATTTTTAGTCATTTTGCATCAGTTTGTGGTGGTTTTGCATCTATTTTTAGTCATTTTGCATCTTTTTGTGGTGGTTTTGCATCTATTTTTAGTCATTTTGCATCTTTTTGTGGCGGTTTTGCGTGTATTTTTAGTCATTTTGCATCTTTTTGTGGTGGTTTTGCATCTATTTTTAGTCATTTTGCATCTTTTTGTGGTGGTTTTGCATCTATTTTTAGTCATTTTGCATCTTTTTGTGGTGGTTTTGCATCTATTTTTAATCATTTTGTATCTTTTTGTGCTGGTTTTGCATCTATTTTTAGACATTTTGCATCTTTTTGTGGTGGTTTTGCATCTATTTTTAGTCATTTTGCATCTTTTTGTGCTGGTTTTGCATCTATTTTTAGTCATTTTGCATCTTTTTGTGGTGGTTTTGCATCTATTTTTAGTCATTTTGCATCTTTTTCTGCTGGTTTTGCATCTATTTTTAGTCATTTTGCATCTTTTTGTGGTGGTTTTGCATCTATTTTTAGTCATTTTGCATCTTTTTCTGCTGGTTTTGCATCTATTTTTAGTCATTTTGCATCTTTTTGTGGTGGTTTTGCATCTATTTTTAGTCATTTTGCATCTTTTTGTGGTGGTTTTGCATCTATTTTTAGTCATTTTGCATCTTTTTGTGGTGATTTTATTCATTAATTATTAATTAATTGACATAATGTATTTTAATAACCTTGCTGTTGAAAGGTGCTTTACAAATAAACATTTTCAAAGACGTGAACATAAATATATTCTAAATATGTTCTAGTTTATTTCCTGGTGCAGTCAAAGTGAATCACCTGACAGGAAGTTAACCAGGAACACCAAGGCCATTGCTAAGCAACCACCCCTGTCATTCACCTTCACACTTTTATTTTGTTGATCAACAGGAAGTGCTGTGACGCTCTCATTTAGAGTTTTTACATCAACTTTAAAAAAGTCCAAAATCATTTACTTTAGTTTCAAAACCCTTGAGCTGCTGTTATTGTTTTTTTAAGACTTTTATTTTGTTGAATAACAGGAAGTGTTGTGACGCTCTCATTTAGAGTGTTTACATCAACTTTAAAAAAGCTCCAAAATCATTTAATTTAATTTTAAAACACTTGAGCTGCTGTTATTGTTTTTTTAAGACTTTTATTTTGTTGAACAACAGGAAGTGCTGTTACGCTCTCATTTAGAGTGTTTACATCAACTTTAAAAAAGTCCAAAATCATTTAATTTAGTTTCAAAACCCTTGAGCTGCTGTTATTGTTTTTTTAAGACTTTTATTTTGTTGAATAACAGGAAGTGTTGTGACGCTCTCATTTAGAGTGTTTACATCAACTTTAAAAAAAGCTCCAAAATCATTTAATTTAATTTTAAAACACTTGAGCTGCTGTTATTAGTTCCTTCAGACTTTTATTTTGTTGAATAACAGGAAGTGCTGTGACGCTCTCATTTAGAGTTTTTACATCAACTTTAAAAAAGTTCCAAAATCATTTAATTTAATTTCAAAACCCTTGAGCTGCTGTTATTAGTTCCTTTAAGACTTTTATTTTGTTGAATAACAGGAAGTACTGTGACGCTCTCATTAAGAGTGTTTACATCAACTTTAAAAAAGTTCCAAAATAATTTAATTAATTTTAAAACACTCGAGCTGCTGTTATTAGTGTTTTTAGACTTTTATTTTGTTGATCAACAGGAAGTGCTTTGACGCGCTCGGTCTAACTTGACGCCGTAGAAGAAGAAGAAGAAGAAGAAGAAGGGGGCGTGTCGCTGCTAACGGCTAAAGCGCTAAAGTTGATCCGGTACTTTCACTTTGTGTCGGAGCCGCGGGACCCGGGGAAAAACGACACCGGGCGCCGTTACCGTCGACTTTAACCCGCGTGCGCCGGTAGATGCAGATATTTAACATCCTTCGGCGCCGATATTCACGACTTTACGGCTCATTTACCGTAAAATAACGCGCTTTTAAACACGCGCAGGTGGCGTTGGTTCGCCAGGTAGCTTCGGCGGCTAACGCTGCTAGCATGGACGGTGGCAGGAGCACGCAGAGCCCCGAGGAGAGGACCGCGGAGAAACTCATGGATGACT
>NC_139847.1:2203114-2240614 GCF_963691815.1 Echiichthys vipera | reverse complement strand
CACACGGACACACACACACGCACACACACACACACCTGCAGCACACTGACTCCTGTCCGTCTGTCCTCTCAGAGTGGGAGGAGCGAGGCAGAGGTCGAGGCCGGGGGAAGCCTCTCCCAGCGTCCGCCCCTCTCGTCTCCCAGGCGACGGCGTCCGGGTCGGCGCCGGGCTCCAGCGGGCGCGTGCTGAAGCAGCACTCGTGGCCCCCGCAGGCCACCGTAGAGGAGCCGGTCGGAGCGAAGGCCAGCAGGTCGGCGTCGCTCAGCTTCACCTTTTTAAAACCAGACGAGTAAAAACGGCGTGAGTGACGCGTTTGTTTCCGTGGTTACAGGAAGTCGGTGAGCTCGGTGGAGGCGGCGTTCGGGCTGACGGAGCAGCAGCGTCTGGCGAGGGAGGAGGAGGAGAGGAACGTGGCGCTGGTGGAGATCAGGCTCAGGGACGAGCTCAGCTTCCCCGCCCTCGGGGTGAGAGACGGCGCTTAGCTCAGCATCCACAGAACCACGGTCCACTCACACACCTGCACTCTTCTTCCTCTTCTTCTTCTTCTGCTTCTTCTGCTTCTTCTTCTTCCTCTTCTTCTTCTTCTGCTTCTTCTGCTTCTTCTTCTTCTTCTTCTTCTTCTTCTTCTTCTGCTTCTTCTTCTTCTTCTTCTTCTTCTTCTTCTTCTTCTCCTTCTTCTTCTTCTTCTTCTTCTTCTTCTTCTTCTTCTTCTCCTTCTTCTTCGTCTTCTCCTTCTTCTTCTTCTGCTTCTTCTTCTTCTTCTTCTTCTCCTTCTTCTTCTTCTTCTCCTTCTTCTTCTTCTGTGCTCTTAAATCTACTTCACATATATTTGTGACTGAGACTTTATAGTTTTTTTATACCTCCTGATTCTTGTGTTGTGTTTGATCCTTTGTGTCTTTGTTTGTGTTCATGTTGTTGTTGTTGTTTGTGTCTTTGTTTGTTTTCATGTTGTTGTTTGTGTCTTTGCTTGTTTTCATGTTGTTGTTGTTGTTTGTGTCTTTGTTTGTTTTCATGTTGTTGTTGTTGTTTGTGTCTTTGTTTGTTTTCATGTTGTTGTTGTTGTTTGTGTCTTTGTTTGTTTTCATGTTGTTGTTGTTGTTTGTGTCTTTGCTTGTTTTCATGTTGTTGTTGTTGTTTTTTGGGTCTTTGTTTGTGTTCATGTTGTTGTTGTTGTTGTTTGTGTCTGTTTGTGTTCATGTTGTTGTTGTTGTTGTTTGTGTCTGTTTGTGTTCATGTTGTCGTTGTTTTACGTTGTTGTTGTTGTTGTTGTTGTTGTTGACCTGGTCAGACTCAGACTCCGGCCTCAGCGCTGCAGAAAGGAGGAGAGAAGAAAAGACTCCAGAGAAGCAAAACGGTCGGTTTCTTTATTCTTCATCCTCAAACAACAAATGTTAAAAAAACAACAACAACAATATTTCACCAACACGCCTTTTATTTATGAGTTATTTATTTATTAAAATAAAAGAACGTGTTCTATATAATTAAAAGAAAATAAAAGAACGCAGTAGTTTAGATACACAACCTGTTGTTACTTATAAAACAAACACTTTCTTTATTCTGCAGCAGATCAAACAAACACACTTTCAAACAAACACAGTTTTCATTAAAAACAAAATGCTTTTTTAAAGTTTTTGTACATTTCTGAAGCGTTTCATCATTTTTATAATTATGAATAAATTACAATTAATGTATTAAAAATAAATAAATTTGAAATATAATTAACAAGTAAATTTAGTTAATTAAAATATTTATTTTAAATACATTTATAAATAAATTGAACCAATTTAAAACAAGTTAAAAATATAAAATAATAAATAACTAAAATAAAAGAACGCATTTTATTTCTTGTATTTCAAACAAACACTTTACATTAAAAACTAAATTAATTCAAATCTGACCTTAAAAATTAAATAAATTAAAATATAATGAACAAGTAAATTTTAATTAATTACTTTAAGTACTTTAAAAAATATATTAAATATAAAAATAAACTGAAATGATTAAAAAAAAATATAAAAAAATATTCTTATTATTTAATATTAAGGTAAATAAACTGAAATGATTGAAAAATTAAAAATATAAAATAATTAAAATAAAAGAACGCGTTATATTTCTTGTCTTATTCCGTATAAAATAATTATGAAATAAACAAAAACGCTGCATTTATTCTGCAGAAGATCTTTATTTAATTTTTAATATATTAATTTCTCAATAATTCTAAATATAATGAACAAGTGAATTTAATTAATTAATTTAAGTACTTTTTAAAAATAAATTAAATTTAAAAAGAAACTGAAATGACTAAAAAACAAATATAATAAAATATTATTCTCATTATTTAATAATAAATCAGGTAAAAACATATTTGGTTCCTGCACAGAAGCATTAATTCTTCTTCTGTGGTTTTACAGCAGAGTCCCGTTGAAGACGTCGCCGCTGAACGCCCTCAGTCCTCCACGCCGCCCCCGGCGAGCACGCCGCCCCCCGCCCGCCCTGCTGCTGCTCCTCACCCCGACTCTGACCATCCAACATGGCTGAGCTCCGTCAAGGCTTCGCTGCCCAACGCCAACATGGCCGCCGCTCCTGCTGCAGCGTCCGGCTCGTACGCCTCCGCTGCCACGCCGAGTCTCCCCCCCACTCCAGCCTCCGCCTTCTCCTTCCTCACCCCTGCCCTCCCCCCCGCTGCTTCTCCTCCTCCTCCCTCTTCCTCTCTTCCTCCTAAATCCTCCTCCTCTCCTCCTTCTTCACTTCCTGCTCCCACTTTCATCGCTCCTATTGCTCCGTCACCCGGCGCCGCCGCCGCACAGGGCTTCCTCCCCCGTTCCTCCCCCAGCCCCCCCTCCTCCTCCTCCTCCTCCTCTTCCTCTCTCATCCCCTCTTCAGCTCAGGTCTCAGCTCCGACAGTTTCTGCACAAAGTAAGAAATCACTCTTTAATCTTTCCATTTTTCAATAATTAAAATAAATTACAAATACATTTTTAATGTTTCATTATTTTATTATTAAAAAATATAAAAGATTTAATTAGAAATACATTTTTAATGTTAAATTATTTTATTAATAAAAATATAAAAACTAAATTACAAATACATTATTAATGTTTAATTATTTTATTAATAAAAAATATTAAAAATAAATTAGAAATGTGATGAACAAATAAAAAATATCTAAATTACTAAAAAATAAATAAAAATTAAAATCAATGACCATTTAAAATAAATCTAGAAAAGAGATTTATTACAATAATGAGATTAAATCCTCTAAAATTACAAATACATTATTAATGTTTTTATTATTGTTTTATTAAAAATTAAATTAGAAATATGTTGAACAAATAAAAATATTTTAAATAAATTGAAATTATTGCAAAATATAAAATCTAAATAAGTAAATCTCAGAAGAACAAATGAAATATAAAACTTTAATTACAAAAAAATTTACCTTAATTAAAAATGAGTCAAATTTTTAATTAATTAAATATATTTAATAATCAAAAAACAAATGAATTAAAATATTTTAAAAATATCTTAAACCAAATAAAAATGTTAAAAAGATTTTCACGCTATAATTCAAATAAATTAAAATGATTAAAAAATTAAATGTTAATTATTAAAATGAGCAAATCTCAAATAAAAAAAACGTCACGTTTCTGTTCCTCTGACTCGTCTTCAGGTTCTCTGTCAGCTGTCGGAGGATCTCAGGACGCCTCCGTGTCCCAGATTCACCCCCAGAACCAGGTCCCCGAGAACCAGCCCCCCCAGTCTCTGCCCCAGAACCTCATCCCGACGCCCCAGAACCCCCTCCCGACGCCCCAGAACCCCCTCCTGACGCCCCAGAACCCCCTCCCGACGCCCCAGAACCCCCTCCCGACGCCCCAGAACCCCTCCCGACGCCCCAGAACCCCCTCCCGACGCCCCAGAACCCCCTCCCGACGCCCCAGAACCCCCTCCCGACGCCCCAGAACCCCCTCCGACGCCCCAGAACCCCCTCCCGACGCCCCAGAACCCCCTCACGACGCCCCAGAACCCCCTCCCGACGCCCCAGAACCCCCTCCAGACGCCCCAGAACCCCCTCCCCACGCCCCAGAACCCCCTCCCCACGCCCCAGAACCCCCTCCCGACCCCCCAGAACCCCATATCGAAGCCCCAGAACCCCCACCTGACGCCCCAGAACCCCATCATGACCCAGATGCAGACGGAGGCCCGGCCCCGTCTCCCCCTCCACCAGCACCAGTCTCCCCCTGAAGTGGTCTCTATGCCCGAGATCCAGCCCTCCCTCCCCCCTCAGTCCCAGTCTGAGGTGGTCCAGGCCCCTGGAGCTCCCTACCCCCCCTTCCCCCAGGCTCAGCTCCCGTCCAGCCTCCTCACCCCTCCCAGGTCCCTCACCCGTCCCCCTCCCTCTCCCTCTCCCTCTCCGTCCAGTCCCAGAACGAGGCCCCGCTGCCTCACACGGAGTCTCCGGCTCACCCTCCTCACCCCTCTCATCACCTGCAGCTGCAGGCCGCCCCTCCCCCTCACCACAGAGCGGTGCCCCTGCAGCAGCTGTCCCAGCTCTACCAGGACCCCCTGTACCCCGGGTTCCCCCAGGGGGAGCAGGGCGACGTGGCTCCGACTCCGTCCTTCTGCTCCAGCGTCTCGGGGGACGAGCTGCCGCGGGGTGAGACCCACATCTGTCACATAACTGAACATTAACGTTAGGGGAGTCCAGGTGTCGACCGTCTGTCATTTCTCTTCTTCTGCAGATCTCAACGTCTTGAAGTTCTTCTTCAACTTGGGCGTCAAGGTAAGACGGAGAACGGGTCATTCTGAGTCACTCGCTGACAGGGTTCCTTCAGGGGCTGGAAATCCTCATATTTGAGACTGAAAAACAACATTTACTTCTTCATTTTCTGCATTTGTTGCATGAAAACTCCTTTTTCTGATTCTCAGATGATGATGTGAGATTTAAAAGAAGCCACTCTGCAATTTTCCTTCGTTTAAAAGACACTTTTCACTCTTTTCTGACCAAATAATTCACCGATAATGAAACTAGTGGTCAGTTGCGTCGCTGCTGTGTGTAAAGGTGGAGTTCCCTGCAGCTGTTCTGTGCTGGAAAAGACCGGAAACACACCTGGAAGTGCTGAAAAGTGCTTGAGTCTGACCCAGTGTTCACAAACTAACTAATAGTTTTTAATGTTTAATGTGTAAAAATGTTTCTTGGACTTGGACGGTAACTTCCTGTCTTCACTGGTTGCCTGGTAACCGTCGTATTTCCCTCAAATGTCTGTCTTCTTCCTGACCTCGCTGACCGTCGCTCTTCTCTCCCCCCCCCCCCCCCAGGCCTACTCCATGCCCATGTTCCCCCCGTACATGTACCTCCTCCCCCTGCAGCAGGCCCACGCACTGCAGCCCACCCTGCCCTCCCGCTCCCCCTCCCCCACCCCCCACTACCCTCCTCCCCCCAGGCACCAGGAGGCGTACCCACACCCGCAGTACCCTCCGGCTCCAGTGTCACCGTACGACCACCAGGCCCTGCTCGCTGAGCCCCCCCACCCCAGTGACGCCTCCTTCGCTCAGTACCCCGTCCCCCAGGCGCCCCCCCACAGGGTGTCCTGGCAACCGCACATGGCCCCTCCCAGAAACCCCAGCTACCCGGCGAGGTACCCCAACCCGAGTCCATCGTATCGGGCCGCTTCACCCTCGTCTCAGGGGTTCCACCAGGGTCAGGGCGCGGGGCACCTGCTGTACCCCCCGTACCCCCCCTCCTCACTGGGATACCCGTCTTCATCCACCCCTGAAGAGCCGCAGATGAGCCAGGGGGCCATGGATCAGCGTCAGCCCGCCAACGGGGACACGGTGCCGGGCCAAGGGCCAGGCCGAGCCCCCGGGCTTCTGGAGAGTCCTGCTGCTGCTGCTAACGTGGCTAACGCTAACAACAACAGACCCGTGGTGATTCCTGGTTTTGGTACGTCGACGGTTTTCATCCTTCAAATACAGTGTTATGATGTTTTAAATTAAATGTTGAATCTGTAGAATGAGCAGAACAGCTCCAGCTAGAGTCTCAAGATCGTCGTGTCAACAACAAAAAAGAAGTCCAGCAGTGGGGTTGCCAGGTTGGTCAGACCCGGCCCAGTAGCTCCAGGAGACCGGAGTCTGTTTGAGCCTGTTTGAACCCGTCCCCTCCAGAAAATCACAGCATCAAAACAAGGATTAGAGGTTACAGTTTCAAGTAAGTTTACAGTTAGCGTTAGCGTTAGCCGTTAGCGTTAGCCGTTCCAGCTAAGTGCAGATGAAAGTGATGTTAGCATCCAGGAGCAGCGTAGCCATGTGGGCGTGCGTTTGAATGGCGTTCCTCTCCTTTCTCTCAGTCCATGGAGTGAATGCTCGGCCTATAGTGACTGGTTGTTGCCCGTCTCCGCTCACTCAAACCTGGCAACCAGCAACGCCCAATGCTATTGGCTGCTACCATGGAAACAGAGGGGGTCATTGTTTACAATAATAATTCAGACTAAATATATTTTTTATGGAAAAGCTACTTTCATTCTGTTCCCCTCAAAACGCCCCGTGGGTGTTATTTAAAAATATATCTTTTAATAAAGATTCTTCAGATTCAACCTTTAATAAAAATCAGCAGAAAGGGATTCTGGGAAATGAAGTCCCGTATTTTTAATATGAAGCTTTTCTTTCCCATCAGCGCGGCAGGAGCAGGGAGACGGTTTGACCCGCGCGGTGCTGCTGGTGGACCCGCCACTCAACAACACACCCATAGTACGCAACACACACTCACTCTCACACACACACACACACACACACACCGACACACGCACACACTAACAGCACTGTCTCCTCTCAGATCACTCTGGTTTCAAACCCTGACGTTAAGGAGGTCTCCATGACGACCATGAAGTCCAGCAGCTCCCCCGGCTCCCCGTCACCCTACGACCTCATCTCCAAGGCGACCGTCCCCGGTGACAGCAGCCGCCCCTCCCGAGGTTACCGCGGCCACAGAAAACAACTGAACCCAACCAACGCGTACGTCCCTCTGGGGGCGCCGGAGCCCGGCCACATGGGCTACCTCGCCATGTCCGAGTGTCTGTCCGTGGGCTGCAGCACAGAGGACGACTGGGAGGAGTCGGGGGGATTCAAACCCACGAGCTTAAACCAAAGAGGGTCGAGGAAGAACTACAGAGAGGGGGGAGGAAGGGGGAGATGGAGGGGAGGCCATGATGCAGGCAGGGGGGCAAACAGGAGAAGACAGGGAGCAGAGGCGGGCCCGGGGGCGGGGCTTAACTACATCCAGTTTAACTCCTCCCACAGGGGGAGGGGCCGCGAGAGAGGGTACTAGCTCTCAGCCAATTAGAGGAAAGGACACTGGAAGGTGATTGTTTTGTTTTTTTCTTCTTTTCTCTAAATTACATGAAAAGGTTTGTTTCACTCTTATATCTGGATGCTTAATATGAGGGTACAGTTAGCTTAGCTTAGCTTCGCTTAGCATAAAGATAGTAAACGGTAGCAGATTGCTAGCTTAGCTCTGTTAAAAAGCAATTCTTTCAACCTAAGCTAAGCCAACATCTTCTTTGCTAGCTGTTTCCAGTATTAATGCTTGGCTAATGTCTTCTAAGCTAGCTGTTCCATCCCACTTTCCTTTTGTGCTAAGCTAACTGTCTTTTGGCTGTAGCTTTACATTCACTACAAGGAAACAGCTAGCTAGGCTTTAATATAAAGTAACTAATTCTTTCTTTTGGACAGAGCTAAGCTAGTGGTTACCCTGGTTTTTTTGTGCTAAGCTAAGCTGGTGTTAGCTTCACATTCACTGTTCATCTTCCTATCGAACCATTTACAAAACGCATAGAACTATTTCTTTAACAGGAAGTAAAATGAGAAGGTTTGTTTCACTCTTATGTATGGATGCTCAATATGAAGGTACAGTTAGCTTAGCTTAGCCTAAAGATAGTAAATCGTAGCCAATTGCTAGCTTGGCTCTGTTGAAAAGTAAGTTCAACCTAAGCTAAGCCAACATCTTCTTTGCTAGCTGTTTGGCTAATTTCTTGTAAGCTAGCTTTTCCATCGCAGTTTCCAGTCTTTGTGCTAAGCTAACATGGAATCAATCTTCTCATCAAACTATTTACAAAAACAGAATTATTTCTTTACCAGGAAGTAAAATTTGAGCACAACTGGGAGCTGCGCGCGTCCACGAAGCTTCAGACAAACATTTTTCAGCCAAAACCAAGTTTTTAGAGCATCTGCGAGCTTGAAACAAAGAATTAAAGCAACAAAACTCTGATTTATCGTAGTAAAATGTAATTTGAGACCAGCTTTGTGTGATTCCGAAGAGTCTGTCTTTATTTCTGCAGATCGTCGTCGTCGTCGGTCCATTTTGTTTGCGTTTCTTTATTTGTCTTCTTCACTGGGTTTGTTTTTGTGTGATCCGCTCAAAGTGCCTTATGTTTGAGATTTCTTCCTTGGTTTTGTCTTTTGAGTTTGTAAAACACCGCTGTACAGAAACGAGAGGTTATTTTTGTCTGTGTTTGATTTTTCTATGATTCAATAAATGAAACTTTGGTTCAGATCTCAGTCTCTTCATTTTCTATCATCACTGCGCTTAAGTCACAGACCTCAGATCAGAATCTTTGACTGTTGGTTTTAGACGTTAGCGCAAAGATCCGACTCTTAAAGCAAAACGAACTGTTTCTATGTTTTTAACAGTGACATGTTTTAGGCACCTGTGAATGCTTTCAAATACGGAAGTGTTGTAAGTTTATTTTCATCAATCATCAAACTGCAGAAGAGAAATCTAGATCAAATTGGTTACGATCAGGGCTCTGAGGGGCCACACCCTCACTACTTCGTCTTTACTCTGAACATAAACTCACCGGCCACTTCAAAAGGACGTAGCATTACAACTTAAAAACACAAAATTACTTTCCATTGGTACCAAGATGGAGTCTCTACGACGTTCCTATCAAAAGTTATGGCCTATTTAAAATAGGGCTAAGGTTTGAGATTAGGGTTGGGGTTAGGGTCTGGGTTGGGGTTAGGTTTAAGGTCTAGGATTAGGGTTGGGGTTAGGGTTGGGGTTGGGGTGACTTTAGAGACTTGAAACTTGGGCTACCCCCCCTATTTAGTGGGTGCCGAGTGCTGAGTTCACTCATGCTGGTTTCGTTGCGATCGGACGTCGGGAACCCTTTGATCTTAAACAATTATGTGCCTATTTTTTTTCCCTAAGGTGCTCATTTGTTGAGACTTTGCTTACCCCCCTAATTATGGCCCTGCGCTTTCCATCGGTACCAAGATGGAGTCTCTACGACGTTCCTATCAAAAGTTATGGCCTATTTAAAATAGGGTTAAGGTTTGGGATTAGGGTTAGGGTTGGGGTTAGGGTTGGGGTTGGGGTTAGGGTTAAGGTCTAGGATTAGGGTTAAGGTCTAGGGTTAGGGTTGGGGTTGGGGTTAGGGTTAGGGTTGGGGTTAGAGTTAGGGTTGGGGTTAGGGTTGGGGCTAGGGTTGGGGTTAGGGTTGGGGTTAGGGGTTAGGGTGACTTTAGAGACTTGAAACTTGGGCTACCCCCCTATTTCGTGGGTGCTGAGCGCACTCGTGCTGGTTTCGTTGCGATCGGACATCGGGAACCCTTTGATCTTAAACAATTGTGTGCCTATCTTTTTTTCCATAGGTGCTCATTTGTTGAGACTTTGCCTACCCCCCTATTTATGGCCACGCGCTTTCCATCGGTACCAAGATGGAGTCTCTACGACGTTCCTATCAAAAGTTATGGCCTATTTAAAATGGGGTTAAGGTTTGAGATTAGGGTTAGGGTTAGGGTTTGAGATTAGGGTTAGGGTTGGGGTTAGGGTTGGGGTTAGGGTTGGGGTTGGGGTTAGGGTCTGGGTTGGGGTTGGGGTTAGGGTTGGGGCTAGGGTTAGGGTTGGGGTTAGGGTTGGGGTTAGGGTTGGGGTTAGGGTTAGGGTTGGGGTTAGGGTTGGGGTTAGGGTTAGGGTTGGGGTTGGGGTTAGGGTCTGGGTTGGGGTTGGGGTTAGGGTTGGGGCTAGGGTTAGGGTTGGGGTTAGGGTTGGGGTTAGGGTTGGGGTTGGGGTTAGGGTTAGGGTTGGGGTTAGGGTTAGGGTTGGGGTTGGGGTGACTTTAGAGACTTGAAACTTGGGCTACCCCCCCTATTTCGTGGGTGCTGAGTTCACTCGTGCTTGTTTCGTTGCGATCGGACATCGGGAACCCTTTGATCTTAAACAATTTTGTGCCTATTTTTTTTTCCTTAGGTGCTCATTTGTTGAGACTTCGCCTACCCCCCTATTTATGGCCACGCGTTTTCCATCGGTACCAAGATGGAGTCTCTACGACGTTCCTATCAAAAGTTATGGCCTATTTAAAATAGGGTTAAGGTTTGAGATTAGGGTTAGGGTTAGGGTTGGGGTTGGGGTTAGGGTTAGGGTTGGGGTTGGGGTTAGGGTTGGGGTTGGGGTTGGGGTTAGGGTTAGGGTTTAGGGGTTAGGGTTACTTTAGAGACTTGAAACTTGGGCTACCCCCCCTATTTCGTGGGTGCTGAGTTCACTCGTGCTGGTTTCGTTGCGATCGGACGTCGGGAACCCTTTGATCTTAAACAATTGTGTGCCTATTTTTTTTTCCTTAGGTGTTCATTTGTTGAGACTTCGCCTACCCCCCTAATTATGGCGACGCGCTTTCCATCGGTACCAAGACGGAGTCTCTACGATGTTCCTATCAAAAGTTATGGCCTATTTAATATAGGGTTACGGTTTGAGATTAGGGTTAGGGTTGGGGTTGGGGTTAGGGTTGGGGCTAGGGTTAGGGTTGGGGTTGGGGTTAGGGTTAGGGTTAGGGTTGGGGCTAGGGTTAGGGTTGGGGTTGGGGTTAGGGTTAGGGTTAGGGTTAGGGTTGGGGCTAGGGTTAGGGTTGGGGTTGGGGTTGGGGTTAGGGTTAGGGTTAGGGTTGGGGTTAGGGTTAGGGTTGGGGTTAGGGTTGGGGTTGGGGTTAGGGTTAGGGTTGGGATTAGGGTTTAGGGTTTAGGGGTTAGGGTTACTTTAGAGACTTGAAACTTGGGCTACCCCCCCTATTTCGTGGGTGCTGAGTTCACTCGTGCTGGTTTCGTTGCGATCGGACATCGGGAACCCTTTGATCTTAAACAATTGTGTGCCTATCTTTTTTTCCATAGGTGCTCATTTGTTGAGACTTTGCCTACCCCCCTATTTATGGCCACGCGCTTTCCATCGGTACCAAGATGGAGTCTCTACGACGTTCCTATCAAAAGTTATGGCCTATTTAAAATAGGGTTAAGGTTTGAGATTAGGGTTAGGGTTAGGGTTGGGGTTAGGGTTAGGGTTGGGGTTAGGGTTAGGGTTGGGGTTAGGGTTAGGGTTGGGGTTGGGGTTGGGGTTAGGGTTAGGGTTGGGGTTAGGGTTAGGGTTAGGGTTGGGGTTAGGGTTGGGGTTAGGGTTAGGGTTAGGGTTGGGGTTGGGGTTAGGGTTAGGGTTGGGGTTAGGGTTGGGGTTAGGGTTGGGGTTGGGGTTAGGGTTGGGGTTAGGGTTAGGGTTGGGGTTAGGGTTAGGGTTAGGGTTGGGGTTAGGGTTAGGGTTAGGGTTAGGGTTTAGGGGTTAGGGTTAGTTTAGAGACTTGAAACTTGGGCTACCCCCCCTATTTCGTGGGTGCTGAGTTCACTCATGCTGGTTTCGTTGCGATCGGACGTCGGGAACCCTTTGATCTTAAACAATTATGTGCCTATTTTTTTTCCCTTAGGTGCTCATTTGTTGAGACTTCGCCTACCCCCCTATTTATGGCCACGCGCTTTCCATCGGTACCAAGACGGAGTCTCTACGACGTTCCTATCAAAAGTTATGGCCTATTTAAAATAGGGTTAAGGTTTGAGATTAGGGTTAGGGTTAGGGTTGGGGTTAGGGTTAGGGTTGGGGTTAGGGTTAGGGTTGGGGTTAGGGTTAGGGTTGGGGTTGGGGTTGGGGTTAGGGTTAGGGTTGGGGTTAGGGTTAGGGTTAGGGTTGGGGTTAGGGTTGGGGTTAGGGTTAGGGTTAGGGTTGGGGTTGGGGTTAGGGTTAGGGTTGGGGTTAGGGTTGGGGTTAGGGTTGGGGTTGGGGTTAGGGTTGGGGTTAGGGTTAGGGTTGGGGTTAGGGTTAGGGTTAGGGTTGGGGTTAGGGTTAGGGTTAGGGTTAGGGTTTAGGGGTTAGGGTTAGTTTAGAGACTTGAAACTTGGGCTACCCCCCCTATTTCGTGGGTGCTGAGTTCACTCATGCTGGTTTCGTTGCGATCGGACGTCGGGAACCCTTTGATCTTAAACAATTATGTGCCTATTTTTTTTCCCTTAGGTGCTCATTTGTTGAGACTTCGCCTACCCCCCTATTTATGGCCACGCGCTTTCCATCGGTACCAAGATGGAGTCTCTACGACGTTCCTATCAAAAGTTATGGCCTATTTAAAATGGGGTTAAGGTTTGAGATTAGGGTTAGGGTTGGGGTTGGGGTTAGGGTTGGGGTTAGGGTTGGGGTTAGGGTTAGGGTTAGGGCTAGGGTTTAGGGGTTAGGGTTACTTTAGAGACTTGAAACTTGGGCTACCCCCCCTATTTCGTGGGTGCTGAGTTCACTCGTGCTTGTTTCGTTGCGATCGGACATCGGGAACCCTTTGATCTTAAACAATTGTGTGCCTATCTTTTTTTCCATAGGTGCTCATTTGTTGAGACTTTGCCTACCCCCCTATTTATGGCCACGCGCTTTCCATCGGTACCAAGATGGAGTCTCCACGACGTTCCTATCAAAAGTTATGGCCTATTTAAAATAGGGTTAAGGTTTGAGATTAGGGTTAGGGTTGGGGTTAGGGTTAGGGTTAGGGCTAGGGTTTAGGGGTTAGGGTTAGTTTAGAGACTTGAAACTTGGGCTACCCCCCCTATTTAGTGGGTGCCGAGTGCACTCATGCTGGTTTCGTTGCGATCGGACGTCGGGAACCCTTTGATCTTAAACAATTTTGTGCCTATTTTTTTTTCCTTAGGTGCTCATTTGTTGAGACTTTGCCTACCCCCCTATTTATGGCCACGCGCTTTCCATCGGTACCAAGATGGAGTCTCTACGACGTTCCTATCAAAAGTTATGGCCTATTTAAAATGGGGTTAAGGTTTGAGATTAGGGTTAGGGTTAGGGTTTGAGATTAGGGTTAGGGTTGGGGTTAGGGTTGGGGTTAGGGTTGGGGTTAGGGTTGGGGTTGGGGTTGGGGTTAGGGTTGGGGTTGGGGTTAGGGTCTGGGTTGGGGTTAGGGTTGGGGCTAGGGTTGGGGTTAGGGTTGGGGTTAGGGTTGGGGTTAGGGTTGGGGTTAGGGTTAGGGTTAGGGTTGGGGTTAGGGTTGGGGTTAGGGTTGGGGTTGGGGTTAGGGTTAGGGTTGGGGTTAGGGTTAGGGTTAGGGTTGAGATTAGGGTTTAGGGTTTAGGGGTTAGGGTTACTTTAGAGACTTGAAACTTGGGCTACCCCCCCTATTTCGTGGGTGCTGAGTTCACTCGTGCTGGTTTCGTTGCGATCGGACGTCGGGAACCCTTTGATCTTAAACAATTGTGTGCCTATTTTTTTTTCCTTAGGTGTTCATTTGTTGAGACTTCGCCTACCCCCCTAATTATGGCCACGCGCTTTCCATCGGTACCAAGACGGAGTCTCTACGATGTTCCTATCAAAAGTTATGGCCTATTTAAAATAGGGTTAAGGTTTGAGATTAGGGTTAGGGTTGGGGTTGGGGTTAGGGTTAGGGTTAGGGTTGGGGTTAGGGTTAGGGTTGGGGTTAGGGTTGGGGTTAGGGTTAGGGTTGAGATTAGGGTTAGGGTTGGGGTTAGGGTTGGGGTTAGGGTTGGGGTTAGGGTTGGGGTTGGGGTTGGGGTTAGGGTTAGGGTTGGGGTTGGGGTTAGGGTCTGGGTTGGGGTTAGGGTTGGGGCTAGGGTTGGGGTTAGGGTTGGGGTTAGGGTTGGGGTTAGGGTTGGGGTTAGGGTTAGGGTTAGGGTTGGGGTTAGGGTTGGGGTTAGGGTTGGGGTTGGGGTTAGGGTTAGGGTTGGGGTTAGGGTTAGGGTTGAGATTAGGGTTTAGGGTTTAGGGGTTAGGGTTACTTTAGAGACTTGAAACTTGGGCTACCCCCCCTATTTCGTGGGTGCTGAGTTCACTCGTGCTGGTTTCGTTGCGATCGGACGTCGGGAACCCTTTGATCTTAAACAATTGTGTGCCTATTTTTTTTTCCTTAGGTGTTCATTTGTTGAGACTTCGCCTACCCCCCTAATTATGGCCACGCGCTTTCCATCGGTACCAAGACGGAGTCTCTACGATGTTCCTATCAAAAGTTATGGCCTATTTAAAATAGGGTTAAGGTTTGAGATTAGGGTTAGGGTTGGGGTTGGGGTTAGGGTTAGGGTTAGGGTTGGGGTTAGGGTTAGGGTTGGGGTTAGGGTTGGGGTTAGGGTTAGGGTTGAGATTAGGGTTAGGGTTTAGGGGTTAGGGTTACTTTAGAGACTTGAAACGTGGGCTACCCCCCCTATTTCGTGGGTGCTGAGTTCACTCGTGCTAGTTTCGTTGCGATCGGACATCGGGAACCCTTTGATCTTAAACAATTGTGCGCCTATCTTTTTTTCCATAGGTGCTCATTTGTTGAGACTTTGCCTACCCCCCTATTTATGGCCACGCGCTTTCCATCGGTACCAAGATGGAGTCTCTACGACGTTCCTATCAAAAGTTATGGCCTATTTAAAATAGGGTTATGGTTTGAGATTAGGGTTAGGGTTGGGGTTGGGGTTAGGGTTAGGGTTGGGGTTAGGGTTGGGGTTAGGGTTAGGGTTGGGGTTAGGGTTAGGGTTAGGGTTAGTTTAGAGACTTGAAACTTGGGCTACCCCCCCTATTTCGTGGGTGCTGAGTTCACTCATGCTGGTTTCGTTGCGATCGGACATCGGGAACCCTTTGATCTTAAACAATTGTGTGCCTATCTTTTTTTCCATAGGTGCTCATTTGTTGAGACTTTGCCTACCCCCCTATTTATGGCCACGCGCTTTCCATCGGTACCAAGATGGAGTCTCTACGACGTTCCTATCAAAAGTTATGGCCTATTTAAAATAGGGTTAAGGTTTGAGATTAGGGTTAGGGTTAGGGTTGGGGTTAGGGTTAGGGTTGGGGTTAGGGTTAGGGTTGGGGTTAGGGTTAGGGTTGGGGTTGGGGTTGGGGTTAGGGTTAGGGTTGGGGTTAGGGTTAGGGTTAGGGTTGGGGTTAGGGTTGGGGTTAGGGTTAGGGTTAGGGTTGGGGTTGGGGTTAGGGTTAGGGTTGGGGTTAGGGTTGGGGTTAGGGTTGGGGTTGGGGTTAGGGTTGGGGTTAGGGTTAGGGTTGGGGTTAGGGTTAGGGTTAGGGTTGGGGTTAGGGTTAGGGTTAGGGTTAGGGTTTAGGGGTTAGGGTTAGTTTAGAGACTTGAAACTTGGGCTACCCCCCCTATTTCGTGGGTGCTGAGTTCACTCATGCTGGTTTCGTTGCGATCGGACGTCGGGAACCCTTTGATCTTAAACAATTATGTGCCTATTTTTTTTCCCTTAGGTGCTCATTTGTTGAGACTTCGCCTACCCCCCTATTTATGGCCACGCGCTTTCCATCGGTACCAAGACGGAGTCTCTACGACGTTCCTATCAAAAGTTATGGCCTATTTAAAATAGGGTTAAGGTTTGAGATTAGGGTTAGGGTTAGGGTTGGGGTTAGGGTTAGGGTTGGGGTTAGGGTTAGGGTTGGGGTTAGGGTTAGGGTTGGGGTTGGGGTTGGGGTTAGGGTTAGGGTTGGGGTTAGGGTTAGGGTTAGGGTTGGGGTTAGGGTTGGGGTTAGGGTTAGGGTTAGGGTTGGGGTTGGGGTTAGGGTTAGGGTTGGGGTTAGGGTTGGGGTTAGGGTTGGGGTTGGGGTTAGGGTTGGGGTTAGGGTTAGGGTTGGGGTTAGGGTTAGGGTTAGGGTTGGGGTTAGGGTTAGGGTTAGGGTTAGGGTTTAGGGGTTAGGGTTAGTTTAGAGACTTGAAACTTGGGCTACCCCCCCTATTTCGTGGGTGCTGAGTTCACTCATGCTGGTTTCGTTGCGATCGGACGTCGGGAACCCTTTGATCTTAAACAATTATGTGCCTATTTTTTTTCCCTTAGGTGCTCATTTGTTGAGACTTCGCCTACCCCCCTATTTATGGCCACGCGCTTTCCATCGGTACCAAGATGGAGTCTCTACGACGTTCCTATCAAAAGTTATGGCCTATTTAAAATGGGGTTAAGGTTTGAGATTAGGGTTAGGGTTGGGGTTGGGGTTAGGGTTGGGGTTAGGGTTGGGGTTAGGGTTAGGGTTAGGGCTAGGGTTTAGGGGTTAGGGTTACTTTAGAGACTTGAAACTTGGGCTACCCCCCCTATTTCGTGGGTGCTGAGTTCACTCGTGCTTGTTTCGTTGCGATCGGACATCGGGAACCCTTTGATCTTAAACAATTGTGTGCCTATCTTTTTTTCCATAGGTGCTCATTTGTTGAGACTTTGCCTACCCCCCTATTTATGGCCACGCGCTTTCCATCGGTACCAAGATGGAGTCTCCACGACGTTCCTATCAAAAGTTATGGCCTATTTAAAATAGGGTTAAGGTTTGAGATTAGGGTTAGGGTTGGGGTTAGGGTTAGGGTTAGGGCTAGGGTTTAGGGGTTAGGGTTAGTTTAGAGACTTGAAACTTGGGCTACCCCCCCTATTTAGTGGGTGCCGAGTGCACTCATGCTGGTTTCGTTGCGATCGGACGTCGGGAACCCTTTGATCTTAAACAATTTTGTGCCTATTTTTTTTTCCTTAGGTGCTCATTTGTTGAGACTTTGCCTACCCCCCTATTTATGGCCACGCGCTTTCCATCGGTACCAAGATGGAGTCTCTACGACGTTCCTATCAAAAGTTATGGCCTATTTAAAATGGGGTTAAGGTTTGAGATTAGGGTTAGGGTTAGGGTTTGAGATTAGGGTTAGGGTTGGGGTTAGGGTTGGGGTTAGGGTTGGGGTTAGGGTTGGGGTTGGGGTTGGGGTTAGGGTTGGGGTTGGGGTTAGGGTCTGGGTTGGGGTTAGGGTTGGGGCTAGGGTTGGGGTTAGGGTTGGGGTTAGGGTTGGGGTTAGGGTTGGGGTTAGGGTTAGGGTTAGGGTTGGGGTTAGGGTTGGGGTTAGGGTTGGGGTTGGGGTTAGGGTTAGGGTTGGGGTTAGGGTTAGGGTTAGGGTTGAGATTAGGGTTTAGGGTTTAGGGGTTAGGGTTACTTTAGAGACTTGAAACTTGGGCTACCCCCCCTATTTCGTGGGTGCTGAGTTCACTCGTGCTGGTTTCGTTGCGATCGGACGTCGGGAACCCTTTGATCTTAAACAATTGTGTGCCTATTTTTTTTTCCTTAGGTGTTCATTTGTTGAGACTTCGCCTACCCCCCTAATTATGGCCACGCGCTTTCCATCGGTACCAAGACGGAGTCTCTACGATGTTCCTATCAAAAGTTATGGCCTATTTAAAATAGGGTTAAGGTTTGAGATTAGGGTTAGGGTTGGGGTTGGGGTTAGGGTTAGGGTTAGGGTTGGGGTTAGGGTTAGGGTTGGGGTTAGGGTTGGGGTTAGGGTTAGGGTTGAGATTAGGGTTAGGGTTGGGGTTAGGGTTGGGGTTAGGGTTGGGGTTAGGGTTGGGGTTGGGGTTGGGGTTAGGGTTAGGGTTGGGGTTGGGGTTAGGGTCTGGGTTGGGGTTAGGGTTGGGGCTAGGGTTGGGGTTAGGGTTGGGGTTAGGGTTGGGGTTAGGGTTAGGGTTAGGGTTGGGGTTAGGGTTGGGGTTAGGGTTGGGGTTGGGGTTAGGGTTAGGGTTGGGGTTAGGGTTAGGGTTGAGATTAGGGTTTAGGGTTTAGGGGTTAGGGTTACTTTAGAGACTTGAAACTTGGGCTACCCCCCCTATTTCGTGGGTGCTGAGTTCACTCGTGCTGGTTTCGTTGCGATCGGACGTCGGGAACCCTTTGATCTTAAACAATTGTGTGCCTATTTTTTTTTCCTTAGGTGTTCATTTGTTGAGACTTCGCCTACCCCCCTAATTATGGCCACGCGCTTTCCATCGGTACCAAGACGGAGTCTCTACGATGTTCCTATCAAAAGTTATGGCCTATTTAAAATAGGGTTAAGGTTTGAGATTAGGGTTAGGGTTGGGGTTGGGGTTAGGGTTAGGGTTAGGGTTGGGGTTAGGGTTAGGGTTGGGGTTAGGGTTGGGGTTAGGGTTAGGGTTGAGATTAGGGTTAGGGTTTAGGGGTTAGGGTTACTTTAGAGACTTGAAACGTGGGCTACCCCCCCTATTTCGTGGGTGCTGAGTTCACTCGTGCTAGTTTCGTTGCGATCGGACATCGGGAACCCTTTGATCTTAAACAATTGTGCGCCTATCTTTTTTTCCATAGGTGCTCATTTGTTGAGACTTTGCCTACCCCCCTATTTATGGCCACGCGCTTTCCATCGGTACCAAGATGGAGTCTCTACGACGTTCCTATCAAAAGTTATGGCCTATTTAAAATAGGGTTATGGTTTGAGATTAGGGTTAGGGTTGGGGTTGGGGTTAGGGTTAGGGTTGGGGTTAGGGTTGGGGTTAGGGTTAGGGTTGGGGTTAGGGTTAGGGTTAGGGTTAGTTTAGAGACTTGAAACTTGGGCTACCCCCCCTATTTCGTGGGTGCTGAGTTCACTCATGCTGGTTTCGTTGCGATCGGACGTCGGGAACCCTTTGATCTTAAACAATTATGTGCCTATTTTTTTTCCCTTAGGTGCTCATTTGTTGAGACTTCGCCTACCCCCCTATTTATGGCCACGCGCTTTCCATCGGTACCAAGATGGAGTCTCTACGACGTTCCTATCAAAAGTTATGGCCTATTTAAAATAGGGCTAAGGTTTGGGATTAGGGTTAGGGTTGGGGTTGGGGTTAGGGTTAGGGTTAGGGTTAGGGTTGAGATTAGGGTTAGGGTTATTTTAGAGACTTGAAACTTGGGCTACCCCCCCTATTTCGTGGGTGCTGAGTTCACTCGTGCTGGTTTCGTTGCGATCGGACGTCAGGAACCCTTTGATCTTAAACAATTGTGTGCTTTCAGCCTCGTTATCTGATGTGGGAGGAACTGGACCCGCTGCAGCTACGTAACATTCACACAGCAGCACAGATTTGAAGCCTTTGATGCGTAAATAAATAAATATATAAACAAAAACAGGTGATTTGAATGTGAAGTTGGTTAAATCACAGAAATGAAGACAGGACGTCGTCTGGGATCAGGTAGCTTCACTTTATTATCATTGGTTGTAAATGCATGAGTTAAAATACGCTGCTTAATGTTCCACAACGCCGCCGGCTCGTGAACGCAGCCCGGCGTGTTCAGGCCGACGACACAGAATGCAATTAAACGTTTCACAACATGGCGGCGGCTGCTGAACGCAGCCCGGTGCACGAGAGGCTGATGGGGTTGGAGATCTTTGAAGTTTCTTATGAGATTTGCTTTAAAACATTTCTGCTGTTTGTTGAACGCAGCCCGCTTGGATGTGTTGATGTTGGTCACGGCTGCGCGTTCGAACGCCACGCCACGCCGCGGTGATCGCCACGCCCCCTGAAGCCGCGGAGGAAAGTCACAGTTGGTCACGCAGGAAGTCGCCTTAGTCGTCCAGGAAGAAGTAGTTCCCACTCTTCTTCTGCTCCGTGTCCTGGAAACAGAGTTCAGCCGCGTTAGACAACTGTGAGGGTGTAGGGAAGGAAGTGAGGGTGTAGGGAAGGAAGTGAGGATGTAGGGAAGGAAGTGAGGATGTAGAGAAGGAAGTGAGGACTTAGTGAAGGAAGTGAGGATGTAGGGAAGGAAGTGAGGGTGTAGGGAAGGAAGTGAGGATGAAGTGAAGGAGGTGAGGGTGAAGGGAAGGAAGTGAGGGTGTAGGGAAGGAAGTGAGGATGAAGTGAAGGAGGTGAGGGTGAAGGGAAGGAAGTGAGGGTGTAGGGAAGGAAGTGAGGATGAAATGAAGGAAGTGAGGGTGTAGGGAAGGAAGTGAGGATGTAGTGAAGGAGGTGAGGGTGAAGGGAAGGAAGTGAGGGTGTAGGGAAGGAAGTGAGGACGTAGTTAAGGAAGTGAGGGTGTAGTGAAGGAAGTGAGGATGTAGAGAAGGAAGTGAGGATGAAATGAAGGAAGTGAGGATGTAGAGAAGGAAGTGAGGATGAAATGAAGGAAGTGAGGATGTAGTGAAGGAAGTGAGGATGAAATGAAGGAAGTGAGGATGTAGAAAAGGAAGTGAGGATGAAATGAAGGAAGTGAGGGTGTAGTGAAGGAAGTGAGGATGAAATGAAGGAAGTGAGGATGTAGAGAAGGAAGTGAGGATGTAGTGAAGGAAGTGAGGATGAAATGAAGGAAGTGAGGGTGTAGTGAAGGAAGTGAGGATGAAATGAAGGAAGTGAGGATGAAATAAAGGAAGTGAGGATGTAGTGCAGGAAGTGAGGATGAAATGAAGGAAGTGAGGATGTAGAGAAGGAAGTGAGGATGAAATGAAGGAAGTGAGGATGAAATAAAGGAAGTGAGGATGTAGTGCAGGAAGTGAGGATGAAATGAAGGAAGTGAGGATGAAATGAAGGAAGTGAGGATGTAGAGAAGGAAGTGAGGCTGAAATGAAGGAAGTGAGGCTGTAATGAAGGAAGTGAGGATGTAGGGAAGGAAGTGAGGATGTAGGGAAGGAAGTGAGGATGTAGTGAAGGAAGTGAGGATGTAGGGAAGGAAGTGAGGATGACGTGAAGGAAGTGAGGATGTAGTGAAGGAAGTGAGGATGAAGTGAAGGAAGTGAGGGTGTAGTGAAGGAAGTGAGGATGTAGAGAAGGAAGTGAGGATGTAGTGAAGGAAGTGAGGATGAAGTGAAGGAAGTGAGGGTGTAGGGAAGGAAGTGAGGATGAAATGAAGGAAGTGAGGATGTAGAGAAGGAAGTGAGGATGTAGTGAAGGAAGTGAGGATGAAATGAAGGAAGTGAGGGTGTAGTGAAGGAAGTGAGGATGAAATGAAGGAAGTGAGGATGAAATGAAGGAAGTGAGGATGTGGAGAAGGAAGTGAGGATGTAGTGCAGGAAGTGAGGATGAAATGAAGGAAGTGAGGATGAAATGAAGGAAGTGAGGCTGAAATGAAGGAAGTGAGGATGTAATGAAGGAAGTGAGGATGTAGGGAAGGAAGTGAGGATGTAGGGAAGGAAGTGAGGATGTAGTGAAGGAAGTGAGGATGTAGTGAAGGAAGTGAGGATGTAGGGAAGGAAGTGAGGATGACGTGAAGGAAGTGAGGATGTAGGGAAGGAAGTAAGGATGAAGTGAAGGAAGTGAGGGTGTAGTGAAGGAAGTGAGGATGTAGAGAAGGCAGTGAGGATGTAGTGAAGGAAGTGAGGATGAAATGAAGGAAGTGAGGGTGTAGGGAAGGAAGTGAGGATGTAGGGAAGGAAGTGAGGATGAAGTGAAGGAAGTGAGGATGTAGGGAAGGAAGTGAGGATGTAGGGAAGAAAGTGAGGATGTAGGGAAGGAAGTGAGGATGTAGGGAAGGAAGTGAGGATGTAGGGAAGGAAGTGAGGATGTAGGGAAGGAAGTGAGGATGTAATGAAGGAAGTGAGGATGTAGTGAAGGAAGTGAGGATGTAGGGAAGGAAGTGAGGATGTAGGGAAGGAAGTGAGGATGTAGTGAAGGAAGTGAGGATGTAGTGAAGGAAGTGAGGATGTAGGGAAGGAAGTGAGGATGACGTGAAGGAAGTGAGGATGTAGTGAAGGAAGTGAGGATGAAGTGAAGGAAGTGAGGGTGTAGTGAAGGAAGTGAGGATGTAGAGAAGGAAGTGAGGATGTAGTGAAGGAAGTGAGGATGAAGTGAAGGAAGTGAGGGTGTAGTGAAGGAAGTGAGGATGTAGTGAAGGACGTGAGGATGTAGTGAAGGAAGTGAGGATGAAATCAAGGAAGTGAGGGTGTAGTGAAGGAAGTGAGGATGAAATGAAGGAAGTGAGGATGTAATGAAGGAAGTGAGGATGTAGTGAAGGAAGTGAGGATGAAGTGAAGGAAGTGAGGATGAAATGAAGGAAGTGAGGATGTAGAAAAGGAAGTGAGGATGAAATGAAGGAAGTGAGGCTGAAATGAAGGAAGTGAGGATGAAATGAAGGAAGTGAGGATGTAGTGAAGGAAGTGAGGATGAAATGAAGGAAGTGAGGATGTAGGGAAGAAAGTGAGGATGTAGGGAAGGAAGTGAGGATGTAGGGAAGGAAGTGAGGGTGTAGGGACGGAAGTGAGGATGTAGGGAAGGAAGTGAGGATGAAGTGAAGGAAGTGAGGGTGTAGGGAAGGAAGTGAGGATGTAGGGAAGGAAGTGAGGATGTAATGAAGGAAGTGAGGATGAAATGAAGGAAGTGAGGATGTAGGGAAGGAAGTGAGGGTGTAGGGAAGGAAGTGAGGATGTAGGGAAGGAAGTGAGGATGTAGGGAAGGAAGTGAGGATGTAGGGAAGGAAGTGAGGATGTAGGGAAGTAAGTGAGGATGTAGGGAAGTAAGTGAGGATGTAGGGAAGGAAGTGAGGATGTAATGAAAGAAGTGAGGATGTAGTGAAGGAAGTGAGGATGTAATGAAGGAAGTGAGGATGTAATGAAGGAAGTGAGGATGTAGGGAAGAAAGTGAGGATGTAGGGAAGGAAGTGAGGATGTAATGAAGGAAGTGAGGATGTAGTGAAGGAAGTGAGGATGTAGGGAAGGAAGTGAGGATGTAGGGAAGGAAGTGAGGATGAAATGAAGGAAGTGAGGATGTAGTGAAGGAGGTGAGGATGTAGAGAAGGAAGTGAGGATGTAATAAAGGAAGTGAGGATGTAGGGAAGGAAGTGAGGATGTAGGGAAGGAAGTGAGGATGAAATGAAGGAAGTGAGGATGTAGTGAAGGAAGTGAGGATGAAATGAAGGAAGTGAGGATGAAATGAAGGAAGTGAGGATGTAGGGAAGGAAGTGAGGGTGTAGGGAAGGAAGTGAGGATGTAGGGAAGGAAGTGAGGATGTAGGGAAGTAAGTGAGGATGTAGGGAAGTAAGTGAGGATGTAGGGAAGTAAGTGAGGATGTAGGGAAGGAAGTGAGGATGTAATGAAAGAAGTGAGGATGTAGTGAAGGAAGTGAGGATGTAATGAAGGAAGTGAGGATGTAATGAAGGAAGTGAGGATGTAGGGAAGGAAGTGAGGATGTAGGGAAGGAAGTGAGGATGTAATGAAGGAAGTGAGGATGTAGTGAAGGAAGTGAGGATGTAGGGAAGGAAGTGAGGATGTAGGGAAGGAAGTGAGGATGAAATGAAGGAAGTGAGGATGTAGTGAAGGAGGTGAGGATGTAGAGAAGGAAGTGAGGATGTAATAAAGGAAGTGAGGATGTAGGGAAGGAAGTGAGGATGTAGGGAAGGAAGTGAGGATGAAATGAAGGAAGTGAGGATGTAGTGAAGGAAGTGAGGATGTAATAAAGGAAGTGAGGATGTAGGGAAGGAAGTGAGGATGTAGGGAAGGAAGTGAGGATGAAATGAAGGAGGTGAGGACGTAGTGAAGGAAGTGAGGAAGTAGTGAAGGAAGTGAGGGTGTAGTAAAGCAAGTGAGGAAGTAGTGAAGGAAGTGAGGATGAAGTGAAGGAAGTGAGGATGTAGTGAAGGAAGTAAGGATGTAGTGAAGGAAGTAAGGATGTAGTGAAGGAAGTGAGGATGTAGTGAAGGAAGTGAGGATGTAGTGAAGGAAGTGAGGATGTAGTGAAGGAAGTGAGGATGAAATGATGGAAGTGAGGATGTAGTGAAGGAAGTGAGGATGTAGTGAAGGAAGTGAGGATGTAGTGAAGGAAGTGAGGATGTAGTGAAGGAAGTGAGGCGTGAATCGCACCTTGATGGAGTTGTGCTTGTTGATGCGCGGCCTGAAGTTGTTGGGGTCTCGTCTGAAGGTGATTTCCAGCAGCGACAGGAAGCGGTTCATCCCCGCCAGCAGACCCTGAGGACTGACGGACGCAGAGGACACGGTTAACTCGTGGTCATGGTGACGTACGTGAACACTGAAGGGCTGAGGCGCGTCTTACGTGTTGGCCACGGTGCTCCTGGAAGGAATACCGTCGAACACGATGACTCTGTCGGCGAGGTACGTCGCCATGATGAAGTCGTGCTCCACCACGAACGCCGTCTTCTTGGCGTGGAGGATGTACCTGCGGAGAGAGACGCCAGAGTCAGACGGACACACGGACATGATGTGAGGGAAGGAGGAAAGGAAATGAGGAAAGGAAGGAGGATGTGAGAGAGTTGGAGGAAAGAGTGAGGAATGGGGGAGAAAGCGAGGGAGAGGGAGAAGAGAGGGAGGGAAGGAAAAGAGGGAGGAAGGAAGTGAGATTGAAGTGAGGATGTAGTGAAGGAAGTGAGGATGAAGGAGGTGAGGATGAGGGAGGTGAGGATGAAGGAGGCGAGGATGAAGAAGTTGAGGATGAAGGAGGTGAGGATGAAGAAGTTGAGGATGAAGGAGATGAGGATGAAGAAGTTGAGGACGAAGGGGGTGAGAATGAAGGGGGTGAGGATGAAGGAGGTAAGGAAGGAAGGAGGTGAGGAGGTGAGGATGAAGGAAGTGAGAATGAAGGGGGTGAGGATAAAGGAGGTGAGAATGAAGGGGGTGAGGATGAAGGGGGTGAGAATGAAGGGGGTGAGGATAAGGAAGTGAGAATGAAGGGGGTGAGGATAAAGGAGGTGAGAATGAAGGGGGTGAGAATGAAGGGGGTGAGGATAAAGGAGGTGAGAATGAAGGGGGTGAGGATAAAGGAGGTGAGAATGAAGGGGGTGAGGATAAAGGAGGTGAGAATGAAGGGGGTGAGGATAAAGGAGGTGAGAATGAAGGGGGTGAGGATAAAGGAGGTGAGAATGAAGGGGGTGAGAATGAAGGGGGTGAGGATAAAGGAGGTGAGAATGAAGGGGGTGAGGATAAAGGAGGTGAGAATGAAGGGGGTGAGGATAAAGGAGGTGAGAATGAAGGGGTGAGGATGAAGGAGGTAAGGAAGGAAGGAGGTGAGGATGAAGGAAGTGAGGATGAAGGAGGTGAGGACACGGGTGTGTGTGTCCTTGGGCATGTATGTGTGTGTCCTTGGGGATGTGTGTGTGTGTGAGTCCTTAAGCTTGTGTGTGTATCTGTGTGTGTGTGTGTGCGTGCGTCTGTGTGCGTGTGTCGGGCTTGTGTGTGTGTGTCTCTGTGTGTGTGTGTGTATGTGTATGTGCGTGTGTATCTGTGTGTGTGTCTGTGTGTGTCTCTGTGTGTGTGTGTGTGTGTCTCTGTGTGTGTGTGCGTGTGTGTCTCTCTGTGTGTATGTGTGTGTCTCTCTGTGTCTCTCTCTCTGCGTGTGTGTGTGTGTCTCTCTGTGTGCGTGTGTGTGTGTGTGTCTCTCTCTGCGTGCGTGTGTGTGTGTGTGTGTCTCACCTCTTGATGACCCTGGCAGCCATCAGCCTCTGCTCTGAGTCCAGGTAGGCCGACGGCTCGTCGATGAGGTAAACGTCCGCTGGTTTCCCCAAACACAGCGTCAGAGCCACTCGCTGCAGCTCTCCCCCCGACAGGTTCTGCACCTGAGGGGGAGACGGGGGGAGGGAGAGGGGGGGGGGGGGAGGGATGGAGAGGAGAGGGGGGGGGGGGGAGAGAGAGGAGAGGAGAGGAGAGAGGGGTGAGTCACTGCGTCCACAGGCAGGAAGGGTGCTGGAGGTGGAAAACGTACACTTTTCCTTCCTTCCTCCTTTTTCCTCCCTCCCCTCTTTTCCTTCCCTCCCTCCCTCACTTCCTCTTCCTTCCTCCCTCTCTCCTTTTCCTTCCTTCCTCCCTCTCTCACTTTTCCTTCCTCCCTCCCTCCCTCCCTTTTCCTTCCTCCCTCCCTCCCTCCCTTTTCCTTCCTTCCTCCCTCACATTTCCTTCCTTCCTCCCTCTCTCTCTCTCTTCCTTCCTCCCTTCCTCCCTTTTCCTTCCTCCCTCTCTCACTTTTCCTTCCTCCCTCCCTCCCTCCCTTTTCCTCCATTCCTCCCTCACTTTTCCTTCCTTCCTCCCTCTGTCACATTTCCTTCCTTCCTCCCTCCCTCACTTTTCCTTCCTTCCTCCCTCTCTCACTTTTCCTTCCTTCCTCCCTCCCTTTTCCTTCCTTCCTCCCTCCCTCCCTCACTTTCCTTCCCATCCTCCCTCACTTTCCTTCCTCACTCTCTTTACTTCCTCCCCCCTCATTTTGTCCTTCCTCCCTCCCTCTCTCCCTTTTCCTTTGCTCCCTCCCCTCCTTTCCTTCCTCCTTCACTTTTCTTCCCCCCCTCCCTCCCTTTTCCTCCCTCCCTCCCTTCCCCCCCCCCCCCCCAGCGTGCGTCCTTACGTCCTGGTCGATGATGCTCTCGATCTGCATCGGCTTCATGACGTCGGTGATGAACTGAGGGTGAGTGTAGGCGTCTCTGATCTTCTCATGCAGCAGAGCTCTGACACTGCCCTGCAACACACACACACACACACACACACACACACACACACACACACACACACACACACACACACACACACACACACACACACACACACACACACACACACACACACACACACACACACACACACACACACACACACACACACACACACACACACACACACACACACACACACACACACACACACACACACACACACACACAGTAAGTAAATGAATAAATAAATAAAGTTAAATATTAAAAACTTTATTATTTATTAAATTGAAATTAAAGAAACAAACCTTGAACTTGGGGCTGATGGTCTGAGGCTTGTAGCTCACGTTCAGGATGGGAACCTCACCTGGAGGAGAGAGCGCAGGTGAGTGTGTGTGTGAGTGTGTGTGTGAGAGAGAGAGAGAGAGAGAGAGTGAGTGTGTGTGTGTGAGTGTGTAAGTGTGTGTGTGTCTATGTGTGTGAGAGAGAGAGAAAGAGAGAGAGAGTGTGTGTGTCTGAGTGTGTGCAAGAGAGTGTGTGTGTGTGTATGTTTGTCTGTGTGTGTGTGTGTGTGTGTATGTTTGTCTGTGTGTGTGTGTGTGTGTGTATGTTTGAGTGTGTGTCTGTGTGAGTGAGTGAGTGAGTGAGTGAGTGTGTGTGTGTGTGTGTGTGTGTTTGTCTGTGTTTGTGTGTGTGTGTGTGATTGTCTGTGTTTGTGTGTGTGTCTGTCTGAGTGAGTGTGACAGTGTGTGTGTCTCTGTGTGTGTGTCTCACCTCCAGAGTCAGGTTTGAGTCCTCCCGCCAACATCCTGATGAAGGTGGTCTTCCCCGTGCCTGCAGACACACAAACACACAAATGTTAAACTGAGACGCCGTATTTCTGAAACCGCATGTTTCACAGAAGAGAGCGACAACACGTCACATAAGAGGCCACGCCCCCTCAGACGACCGCCGTGTTCTGGGGGCGCGAGTACGAAAAACAGGAGAAATTTGAGCCCTTTCTCTGACGTGTGGTCGAACAGACGCCACAACAACACGGAGAACTAGAGTCGAAACTTTTATCCAGATGTGAAGAAGAAGAACGCGGCGCAGGAAATGACCTGTGCACGCGCTGACACTGCACTTTCTCACACGCACACACACACACACACACACACACACACACACAGATCGGAGTGTCTTCTCACCGTTCTCCCCGAGCATCACCATGATCTCAGAGTCCGTGAACTCCCCCTCTTTGATCTCCAGAGTGAACTCGCCCATCGTCTTCACCATCTCTGGGTACTGGACCACAACAACAACAACAATGACATCATCAACAACAACAATGATGACATCATCAACAACAACAACAACAGAAACGCATGTGCAGCGTGTCTGTCAGGCAGGAAATGAACTAACCAAAGACAGACAATGAGGATGCATTAACACTGATTGTCTCTGATGCATTAACAGCGTAACGTGTCCGTCCCTCAGCTGAGCAGCGCCGGGAGCTCCCCGTCTGTGGAGGACAGGGTTGCCGGTGCTGCGGTCGGGCTGGGGGACAGGTGCACTGCTCTCACACACCAATGACTCAAGCACCTCCAACTGTGCAGCCAGCAAGCTGCTGAGGAGCTCTGCGCCGAGCACAGCGCCCTCCAGAGGTGGATCTAAGGAGCGTGTTGGTTCACATCCAAGCGCCTCCCTCCCTCCCTCACCTGGTAGTGCCGGAGCCTCTTCACTTCCTCCCTCCCTCTCTCTCTCTCTCCCCCTCCCTCACCTGGTAGTGCCTGAGTCTCCTCCCTCCCTCTCTCTCCCTCCCTCCCTCACCAGGTAGTGCCGGAGCCTCTTCCCTTCCTCCCTCCCTCTCTTTTCCTCCCTCCCTCCCTCCCTCACCTGGTAGTGCCGGAGCCTCTTCCCTTCCTCCCTCCCTCTCTTTTCCTCCCTCCCTCCCTCCCTCACCTGGTAGTGCCGGAGCCTCTTCACTTCCTTCCTCCCTCCCTCCCTCTCTCTCCCTCCCTCCCTCACCTGGTAGTGCCGGAGCCTCTTCACTTCCTCCCTCCCTCTCTCTCCCTCCCTCCCTCACCTGGTAGTGCCTGAGCCTCTTCACTTCCTCCCTCCCTCCCTCACCTGGTAGTGCCTGAGCCTCTTCACTCCCTTCCTCCCTCCCCTCTCTCTCCCTCCCTCACCTGGTAGTGCCGGAGCCTCTTCACTTCCTCCCTCCCTCCCTCTCTCCCTCCCTCACCTGGTAGTGCCTGAGTCTCCTCCCTCCCTCGCCAGGTAGTGCTGGAGCCTCTTCACTTCCTCCCTCCCTCTCTCTCTCTCCCTCCCTCCCTCACCAGGTAGTGCCGGAGCCTCTTCACTTCCTCCCTCCCTCTCTCTCCCTCCCTCCCTCTCCCCCCCCCCCCCCCCCTCCCTCACCAGGTAGTGCCGGAGCCTCTTCACTTCCTCCTCGTTCGCCGTCTCTGCGACCTTAAACACCAGCGAGGTCTCACGAAACCTGAGGTTCTCCGTGGGAACGTAACCGTCCAGGAAGATGTTGATGCCTGCAGAGGAGGAGGAGAAGAAGAGGAGGAGGAGGAGAAGAAGAGGAGGAGGAGGAGAAGGAAGAGGAGGAGGAGAAGAAGGAAGAGGAGGAGGAGAAGAAGAGGAGGAGGAGGAGGAGGAGGAGAAGAAGTTAGGTACTGGGTGTCTGAAGCATCCCTTCTGTCGTCTCTTGTGTGTGTGTGTGAAAGTGTGTGAGAGAGTGTAAGTATGTGTGTGTAAGTGTGTGAGAGAGTGTAAGTGTGTGTGTGAGTGTGTATGTTTCTGTGTGTGTGTGTGTGTGTGTGAGAGACCTTCTCGGACGCTGAAGGGCATGGTGACGACGCCGTACGCACTGGGGACGCCGTACAGACAGCAGATGAAGTCAGACAGGTAATCCAACACACTCAGGTCGTGCTCCACCACGATGATGTACCTGACACACACACACACACACACACACACACACACACACACACACACACAACCACACACACACACACACACAGAGACAGACAGACAGACAGACAGAGAGTAAGTTAGTTGATTAGTGTGTGTGTCTTCAGACAGGTGTGTGTTGCTAGTCGGAGAGGCTTTATAGTTTTTGACCGCTATCTCTTTTCCTCCCTCCCTCCTCCTTTCTCCCTTTTCCTCCAACAACAGAAACGCATGTACAGCGTGTCTGTCAGGCAGGAAATGAACTAAACCAAAGACAGACGATGAGGATGACTAAACAGCGTAACGTGTCCGTCCCTCAGCTGAGCAGCGCCGGGAGCTCCCCGTCTGTGGAGGACAGGGTTGCCGGTGCTGCGGTCGGGCTGGGGGACAGGTGCACTGCTCTCACACACCAATGACTCAAGCACCTCCAACTGTGCAGCCAGCAAGCTGCTGAGGAGCTCTGCGCGGAGCACAGCGCCCTCCAGAGGTGGATCTAAGGAGCGTGTTGGTTCACATCCATCCGCCTCCCTCCCTCCCTCCCTCACCTGGTAGTGCCTGAGCCTCTTCACTTCCTCCCTCCCTCTCTCTCTCTTCCTCCATCCCTCCCTCCCTCTTTTTTCCTCCCTCTCTTTTCCTCCCTCCCTCCTGTTCTGTTATATTGTGTCTGTTATAGAAACAGCATTTTAATAAAGAAGAAGTCCTGTTTAAGTAAACAGGATCTTTATTTATTTATTATTTTTATGCGTGGTATCAAGTCAAACGCTAGCGCGTGAGCGTGAGGCGTGTGCGCGGCGTTACCTGTCCGGGGTGATGAGCGAGCGGATGGTGATGGCGGCCTTCAGCCTCTGTTTCACGTCCAGGTAACTGGACGGCTCGTCGAACATAAAGCTGCGGCGACAGAGAGACAAAAACGTCAGCGTGAGGCGTTCGGGTGTTCCCGGTTAAACTCAGCTTCCTGTTTCCTGTTCGCTCACATGTCGGCTCTCTGGATGCAGACGACGGCGCAGGCGAACCGCTGCAGCTCGCCTCCCGACAGATCCTCCACGTTCCTCTCTCGCAGGTGAGTCAGATCTGCCCGGCAACAACAACAAACAGCCAATCACAAGCAGCGCAGTTTTAAACGCATGTACAGCGTCTGTGTCAGGCAGGAAATGAACTAAACCAAAGACAGACGATGAGGATGACTAAACAACGAATGTCTCTGATGCATTAACAGTGTAACGTGTCCGTCCCTCAGCTGTGCAGCGCCGGGAGCTCCCCGTCTGTGGAGGACGGGGTTGCCGGTGCTGCGGTCGGGCTGGGGGACAGGTGCACTGCTCTCACACACCAATGACTCAAGCACCTCCAACTGTGCAGCCAGCAAGCTGCTGAGGAGCTCTGCGCCGAGCACAGCGCCCTCCAGAGGTGGATCTAAGGAGCGTGTTGGTTCACATCCAAGCGTATTATTTTACCTTAAAGTGGAATTCCAGCACAAAGTCACCACAGGGTGTTTTCCACTTACACTTATCAAATAAGCCATCGAGACATTTTCTGAGACAGCCGGACGTGGCTAACAGTGATTAGCTCGGGGCAGCACGGTGAAGGCATTCAAAGGTCTTTTTTAACCACTAATGCTGCTGAAAATAACAGCAAACCTCTGCAGCAGCATGAGAAGAGTCCCTACACACACAGAAAAGCATCATCAGCGTCGTCAGTGAAGCCAGAGTTTATTAAAGAGTGTTTTAAAGACTTACCTACTGGCCCCTGTACCAGCTCCTCTCATAGTAAAGTCCATTACAGTGGAAGGAGCCCATTGCTGCCTTGTTGTGTGTGTAGGGACTCTTCTCATGCTGCTGCAGAGGTTTGCTGTTATTTTCAGCAGCATTAGTGGTTAAAAAAGACCTTTGAATGCCTTCACCGTGCTGCCCCGAGCTAACCACTGTTAGCCACGTCCGGCTGTTAGCATCTCACCTGGATTTCTCCATTAAAAGTTCATACACAAAAAAAACTGTCTCCATGGTGTATTTGATGAATGAAAGTGCTGAAGAAGACCCTGGGATGATTTTGCGTCTGAGTTCATCCGAACACGACACAGACTCTTTATTCTGGGAACTTTCAACCCCTTGGACGAGCCCCCACAACGGTTTTATAAGTTCTAATTGATTTCCTGTTTTTCTATTGTAAAACATATGTGTGTGTGTGTGTGTGTGTGTGTTACCTAGCTGGTCACAGACGATGCTCTGTGTGTTCGTGTCGTCTTTCCTGCTCAGGATGGCCCCGACTGACCCCTGCATTAGAACAACAACAACAACATCATCAGAGGACGAACAAGTATTTAAATGTTTTGTTTTAAAGGAGTTGAACTCGACTTTTCTCTCTTGTTTCGTTATTTTTCACGTATTCGGGTGCGAGTGTCTTTAAGTAGAAGAACCAAACTGTGAAAATACTTTGTTTAAATCAAAGTTCTGCGCTAAAAACTGAGTAAAAGTACAAATTAAAGTGAGTATCGCAAACATGTACCGTATCCTCCGCTCTATAAGTTGCACCTAAAAACCTTCAAATGTCTCCAAAGCCGACAGTGCGTCTTATAATGCGGTGCTCCTTATATATGGACCAATATTGAGCCACAACAGGTCTCCAACTACGGTGAGCAGCCGCCGACTCTATTTTCCCCCGTAGAAGAAGTAACGCGCGGTGCATGTTGAGACATACGACTGCGTGAAGCGTGCCGTTTCATTTCCATGTGTGTGTTTGTGTAAAGAGCCCAAAATGGCTCCTGTTAAGAGACACGCTTACGACGCAGAGTTTACACTCAAGGCCATTAGTCACGCAGTAGAACACGGGAACAGAGCAGCAGTCAGAGAGTTGAACATGAACCAATCAATGGTGCCGAAGTGGAGGAAGCAACAAGACGACCTCCCCTGACTGTGTTGTTGATGTTCCCTTTAGCGCAGCTCCATCTAATGGATGCAGAACGTAACCCCAGCCTCCACTGTAGCGTCTGTTCTCTGCTCCTTATATATCAGTACTTGCGTTACTTTCCCCGGCGCCGTGAACAGGAAGTGTAAAGCGCGTTCACCTTGACGGTCTTTGGGATCTGGTCCACGTACTGCGGCTTGACGATGGCCCGCAGGTCGTCCTCCAGGATTTTGGTGAAATAGTTCTGCAGCTCAGATCCTCTGAAGTAGGTCAGGATCTCCTGCCAGTCTGGAGGGTTCTGGGGGAGGAAGTCACACTTCAATCAACGTATGTACGACGTTTAACAAACACATGATGGCGCCTGGGTGGAGCGCACAGGAGGCAGGAGTTGACACGTTATTTCGACCAACGCAGACCATGTTCTGGTTCAGTGTTTTTTCAACTTGTGAAACTTCTCAGAACCTGTGAGGTTTTCCACGGCGACAGAGCCGCGCCATTAGTTCAAATTTGGTTTCTCACTCTCCCACGCGTCGACTCGACAAGACAAAGACACAATACTGACGAGAAAACGTTTATTTTTCAATTTCTATTAATTATTTATTTTACTATTTTTTATTATTTTGCTTAATTTTTTTTATTTTACTATTTTTTATTATTTTGCTTAATTTTTATTTATTTGACTTTTTTATTATTTTGCTTAATTTTTATTTATTTTACTATTTTTTATTATTTTGCTTAATTTTTATTTATTTTACTATTTTTTATTATTTTGCTTAATTTTTTATTTATTTTACTATTTTTTATTATTTTGCTTAAATTTTATTTATTTTACTATTCTTTATTATTTTTGCTTTTTTTTCCTCATTATTTTCTATAATTTTTATAATATATATTATTTTTTCCTCTCCATTTTCACTACTTTCTTATTTATTTTTTAATTATTATTTATTTTACAATTTTTTATTATTATTTTTGGTTAATTTTTATGTAATTTGGTCATTATTTTATTATTTTATTTTTCCTCCCCATTTTCACTATTTTCTTATTTATTAAATTTTTAATCATTTATTTTGCTATTTTTTAAAAATTATTTTTGCTTAATTTTTATTTTTTCCTCATCATTATTATTATTATTATAATTATTATTATTATTGTAGTTTATTTTTTCTGATTTGCGTCTTTCCAGGAAACGTCAGAATCAAGTGACGGCAGCTGTGTTCAATGACACAGACATGTGCATGTTGGTATTTGCTCGCAGGGCTGTTAATCAGGGGCCGACGCCTTTTACAAGGTCAAATTCCAGCACTTTTCTGCACTTTCATGGTTTATTTTCAAGCTTTTCCAGAGCCTCACAACTGTGGTGAACAACATATTTCTACAAATGCATATAAATATTTAAAGTGATTATTTAATCTTTGTTTTTTCCATTAAAATCACGTTGAAAGAGACGGTGTTACGCTATAAACACCAAAAATGTCTCATAACACCAGAGGGATAAGAAGTCAAATCATATTTCTAAAGCTTTGTTTAAGAAACGGAGACAATTTCACGCATTTTTTAAGTATTTTATCCTAAATTTAAGCACTTTTCAAGGATTTCGAGCACCTGAACGAACCCTGGGGTAGAACTATTGAGCATAACTGTGAAAAAACATCATTAAAACTTCATTAATTATTAATAATTATATAATTATTAATCGGTGTTTCTGAGACAATTTAAAGACTTTTATTAACTCTAAGTGTTTAATGACGAACATGAAACTGCAGCTGAGTTTAAACAGACTTTTACAAACTGAAAAACTTCCCATGGCAGGAAGCAAAAGCAGCGACGGAGCGGTTGAAACAGAGCCGCTCCGCCCGCCCGTTATCTCGTCGCCGCAGCAACTGAAGCGTATCACAGAGAAACACACTCACGTCGAACCGGCCCAGGTTGGGTTTCTGTTTGCCGGCCAGGATCTTCAGAGCCGTGGACTTGCCGATACCGTTGGTCCCCACCAGCCCCAGGACCTCACCGGGCCGGGGGATCGGCAGCCTGCACGCCACAGGACACAGAGTTATAGCAAACACACACACGGCAACGCAACGTGTCAGTGATGTGCAGCAGAAAAGACTCGCTCCCCAGCCTGGAAGAACTGTACAGCTCTCGGCGTCTTAGTCGGGCTAAAAACATTCTGAGGGATTCGTCCCACCCAAACCACCCACACTTTGAGTTATTGGCTTTGGGCAAACGTTTCAGTTCTCTTAGGACGCCCTCCCACTGTGCCTCCGTCCCGTGCCCCGTGCTTTAGGGTCCTTGTCCCCCCCTCCAGGCCCGTTTGTACTCACACTACCTGGGCCTCGGTGAATGCTTCTTGCCTGCCTGCCGCTCCTAGACGCGGTACGGTTGCACTCTCACTGGTCAAAGGAACCAGACTTTAGCCGTGAAACGTGCTGGGGCACGGTACGGAGGCACAGCGGGAGTGCGCCCTGAATGCTCGTACGAAAAGACTGAAGAACAGTTTTTATCCAAAAGCGATTAAAAACAGATCCTGGAGCAGTGTGTTGTGTTTTTTTTGCGGCGGCGTACCGGTGCAGCTTGAAAGAGTTGGCGCAGTATCTGTGTGTGGTCTCCTTCTCCAGGTTGCTCGGCAGGTTGACGATCGACAAAGCTCCAAACGGACATTTCTGCAACGACACAGAGGACGAACAATTACAGAAACATGGAAACAAGAATCAGGAAGAGGAGCAATTAAAGAAACAGGAATCAGGAACTCTCCCCTCATTTCAGTTTTATTTTATTTCACTATTTTTTATTATTTTGCCTCGAATTTATTCACTCATTAATATCTTTATTGTTTATTTTTCTTATCTCCATTTCCACTATTTGCTTATTTATTTTTCATTGAATCTTTATATTTATTTATTTTACTATGTTTTATAAATACTCGTGTCTGTACCTTGATGCAGATGCCGCAGCCGATGCACAGAGACTCTGAGATCCAGACGATCTTACTCTGTGGAGTCACCTCGATGCACAGTTTACCTGCAGACACACACACACACGCGCGCACACGCACAGAGACACACACACACACAGACGTGCGCACACACACACACAGATAGAGAGAGAAACACACACACACACACACGCACAGAGACACACACAGCCACAGAGAGAGAGACACACACACACAGAGAGAGACGCACACACACAGAGAGAGAGAGAGACACACACAGAGATAGAGACACACACAGAGAGAGACACACACACACACAGAGAGAGACGCGCACACACACACACAGTCAGTGATGTCCCAGTGGAGCGGGCTCTGCACGTGGACCCCGGCGGCCCCGTCACTCACCCATGCGGACCACCGGGCAGCTCTTCTTGCACTCCTGACGACATTTCTTGGGTTTGCACTTGTCGTGGTTGACGATGGCGATCCTGGTGTTTTTATCCGCCATGACGCAGCACGGGGACGACGCACGCTCGCACCTGAGCCACAGACACACAGACACACACACACACACACACACACACGGGGTCAACGGGACGACAGGGGTGAACACTGCAGATGGGTGTTAATGCAAACACTCGCTGAAGAACGCCAATAAAGTAAATCAGGTCAAATATTCTTAAACACTGACGCACATTTCATCATTTTACTTCCATTAATATTATTATTTCCATTATTATATTGATAATTATAATGATTAAAAAATTATAATAACGACAATAATATCATTAATAATTTAAAAAATATTGAAAAATGATTAAATAATAATAATGGAAATAATAATACATATTTACATATTTTAATGTGCATTTAAAGTCAAAATAATAGAAATTCAAAGGGACTTTGGCTTTAAACGGATTTATTTCAGATTAAAACTTATTATTGAAACGTCGTGACACACTTTTAAATTAAGTTTTAATAAATTAAACGAATAAATAAATAAATGCAGAAATAAATAAATACATGTAGAAATAAAAGAAATGCTTAAAAAAATAGATGTATGAATAAATAAAAAGCTTAACATTTGTTTCTTGATTTTTGTTCAGCTACATTTATTTATTACTGTATTTGTGTCCACGTGTTAATGAGGCAGGAACTCCTAGTTACACATTTATTCCTTTATTTACTTATACATGTAATTATTAATTTCTGTATTAATACATTTATTTACCCATTCATTTCTGTATTTATATATTGATTGCTTTATTCCTTTAATTACTTATACATGTATTAATGTATTTACACATTTATTTATTACTTTATTTATTTACACATTTATTTATTTATTTACACATTTATTTTATGGACTTATTCGTTCAATCATCACGAATTTACACACTTATGTATTCATTTATTTATAGATTTATTAATTGATATTTAACACACACACACACACACACACACACACACACACACACACACACACCAGTTTAAACACATAAGAATAAAAATAAAGCTCAGTGTGTTTTGCTCTGGAGCAACGTGACGGGCGGTGGCGAGCAGCAAACTCGGGTTTGTCCTTAAATAACCTGCTGGTCTGTGACTCATTCATGCGCCGAATCCACCACCAGACCCTTAAACACCACTACACATCTCCACCCGTCAGCCTGAGTGTTTAAATGTGTGTTTAAGTGGAATTAACTCTTAAATTAGCAGGTTTCTGAACGGACTCTGGTGAAGCGTGATTTGGATAAAGCGTCACATTTTCAGGGCTGGACTCAAACAGCGACAGTGTCCAAAACTTAACTTTAAACCTATAAATGACGCCTCAAAAGGTTAAAATAAGGCTTTAATTCACCGTGAATAGCTTTAAAAGTGAGCTAACTGTTAGCTTAACACTGGGATCCGACATTAGCAGCGGAGGCCCCGCACTTTGACAGCTGCTCCATTCGGGAACATCGCTCGTTTTTGGGGCAACAAAACCCCGAAAAAGAGCCTAAAATCCGGGGCGATAAGTTAGAAACTCACCCCTCTTCGGGTCCCGGTACCCGGCTGGGAGAAAAACAGTCGACAAACGACGTTCAGACACAAATAATTGCGGGTAAAAGTTCTTTTTTCCCCCAACGGTCGCGACAGCAACGTGTTCCTCTCCTGGACGCCGGCTGCAAAGATGGCGGGAGCGACGCAAAACAGCACGCGACGGCTCTCCGCTCTGACGTCATTCAAAAGCGCCGCCATCCGGGCTGTTAAAAAAAAGTGGGAGATTCGAGCAAAACCAAAGATTTCTACTTGATTTGAGTGAAACGGACTC
>NC_139847.1:2179702-2202914 GCF_963691815.1 Echiichthys vipera | reverse complement strand
CCTTCCTCCCTCACATTTCCTTCCTCCCTCCCTCACATTTCCTTCCTCCCTCCCTCACATTTCCTTCCTCCCTCCCTCACTTTTACTTCCTTCCTTCCTCCCTCACTTTTCCTTCCTTCCTTCCTTCCTCTCTCACTTTTCCTTCCTTCCTCCCTCTCTCACTTTTCCTTCCTCTCTCTCACTTTTCCTTCCTTCCTCCCTCTCTCACTGTTCCTTCCCTTCCTTCCTCCCTTCCTCAATTTTACTTCCTCCCTCTCTCTCTCACTTTTCCTTCCTTCCTCTCTCACTTTTCCTTCCTCCCTCTCCCTCACTTTTCCTTCCTCCCTTCCTCCTTAACTCACTTTTACTTCCTCCCTAACTCACTTTTCCTTCCTCCCTTCCTCCTTAACTCACTTTTACTTCCTCCCTAACTCACTTTTCCTTCCTCCCTTCCTCCCCCACTTTTCCTTCCTTCCTTCCTCCCTCACATTTCCTTCCTCCCTCCCTCACTTTTCCTTCCTTCCTCCCCCACTTTTCCTTCCTTCCTTCCTCCCTCACATTTCCTTCCTCCCTCCCTCACTTTTACTTCCTTCCTTCCTCCCTCACATTTCCTTCCTCCCTCCCTCACATTTCCTTCCTCCCTCCCTCACTTTTACTTCCTTCCTTCCTCCCTCACTTTTCCTTCCTTCCTTCCTTCCTCTCTCACTTTTCCTTCCTTCCTCCCTCTCTCACTTTTCCTTCCTCTCTCTCACTTTTCCTTCCTTCCTCCCTCTCTCACTGTTCCTTCCCTTCCTTCCTCCCTTCCTCAATTTTACTTCCTCCCTCTCTCTCTCACTTTTCCTTCCTTCCTCCCTCTTTCTTTTCCTTCCTCCCTCCCTCACATTTCCTTCCTCCCTCTCTCCCTTTCCTTCATTCCTTCCTCACTCTCTTTACTTCCTCCCCCCTCATTTTGTCCTTCCTCCCTCCCTTTTCCTTTGCTCCCTCCCCTCCTTCCCTTCCTCCCTCTCTCACTTCCCCTTCCTTCCCTCCTCCCCTCTTTTCCTCCCTCCCTCCCTTCTCCCCCCCTCCCCCCTCAGCGTGTGTCCTTACGTCCTGGTCGATGATGCTCTCGATCTGCATCGGCTTCATGACGTCGGTGATGAACTGAGGGTGAGTGTAGGCGTCTCTGATCTTCTCATGCAGCAGAGCTCTGACACTGCCCTGCAACACACACACACACACACACACACACACACACACACACACACACACACACACACACACACACACACACACACACACACACACACACACACACACACACACACACACACACACACACACACACACACACACACAGTAAGTAAATAAATAAATAAATAAAGTTAAATATTTAAAACTTTATTATTTATTAAATTGAAATTAAAGAAACGAACCTTGAACTTGGGGCTGATGGTCTGAGGCTTGTAGCTCACGTTCAGGATGGGAACCTCACCTGGAGGAGAGAGCGCAGGTGAGTGTGTGTCTGAGTGTGTGCGTGTGTGTGTGAGAGAGAGAGAGAGAGAGAGAGAGAGAGAGAGAGAGAGAGAGAGAAAGAGAGTGTGTGTGTGTGTGTTTATGTGTGTGAGACTCACCTCCACAAACAAAAAGTGTGTGTGTGTGTGTCTCTGTGTGAGTGTGTGTATGTGTTTGTGCCTGTGTTTGTCTTTGTGTGTGTTTATCTGTGTGTGTGTGTGTGTGTGTGAGAGTGTGTGTGTGTGTCTCACCTCCAGAGTCAGGTTTGAGTCCTCCTGCCAACATCCTGATGAAGGTGGTCTTCCCCGTGCCTGCAGACACACAAACACACAAACGTTAAACTGAGACGCCGTATTTCTGAAAACCGTAGAGAGCGACCATACGTCACATAAGAGGCCACGCCCCCTCAGACGACCGCCGTGTTCTGTGGGCGCGAGTACGAAAAACAGGAGAAATTTGAGCCCTTTCTCTGACGTGTGGTCGAACAGACGCCACAACAACACGGAGAACTAGAGTCGAAACTTTTATCCAGAGGTGAAGATGAACGCGGCGCAGGAAATGACCTGTGCACACGCTGACACTGCACTTTCTCACACACACACACACACACACACACACACACACACACACACACACACACACACACACACACACACACACACACACACACACACACACACACACACACACACACACACACACACACACACACACACACACACACACACACACACACACACACACACACACACACACACACACACACACACACACACACACAGACAGACAGACAGACAGATCGGAGTGTCTTCTCACCGTTCTCCCCGAGCATCACCATGATCTCAGAGTCCGTGAACTCCCCCTCTTTGATCTCCAGAGTGAACTCGCCCATCGTCTTCACCATCTCTGGGTACTGGACGACAACAACATCATCAACAACAACAACGATGACATCATCAACATCATTAATATCATCAACCACATTAACAACAACAACAGAGAGGGAAATGAACTAAACCAAAGACAGACGACGAGGATGCATTAACACTGATTGTCTCTGATGCATTAACAGCGTCACGTGTCCGTCCCTCAGCTGAGCAGCGCCGGGAGCTCCCCGTCTGTGGAGGACGGGGTTGCCGGTGCTGCGGTCGGGCTGGGGGACAGGTGCACTACTCTCACACACCAATGACTCAAGCACCTCCAACTGTGCAGCCAGCAAGCTGCTGAGGAGCTCTGCGCCCAGCACAGCGCCCTCCAGAGGTGGATCTAAGGAGCATGTTGGTTCACATCCAAGCGCCTCCCTCCCTCCCTCACCTGGGCCTGAGTGCCTGAGTCTCCTCCCTCCCTCTCTTCCTCCCTCACCTGGTAGTGCCTGAGTCTTCTCCCTCCCTCCCTCCCTCACCTGGTAGTGCCGGAGCCTCTTCACTTCCTCCCTCCCTCTCTATCCCTCCCTCCCCTGGTAGTGCCTGAGTCTCCTCCCTCCCTCACCTGGTAGTGCCTGAGTCTCCTCCCTCCCTCACCAGGTAGTGCTGGCGCCTCTTCACTTTCTCCCTCCCTCCCTCCCTCCCTCACCTGGTAGTGCCTGAGTCTCCTCCCTCCTCTCTCTCCCTCCCTCACCAGGTAGTGCCGGAGCCTCTTCACTTCCTCCCTCCCTCTCTCTCCCTCCCTCCCTCCCTCCTCTCTCTCCCTCCCTCCTCTCTCTCCCTCCCTCACCTGGTAGTGCCGGAGCCTCTTCACTTCCTCCCTCCCTCCCTCTTCCTCCCTCCCTCCCTCCCTCCCTCACCTGGTAGTGCCTGAGTCTCTTCACTTCCTCCCTCCCTCTCTCATCCTCCCTCCCTCTCTTCCCCCCCCCCCCCCCCCCCCACCCTCCCTCACCAGGTAGTGCCGGAGCCTCTTCACTTCCTCCTCGTTCGCCGTCTCTGCGACCTTAAACACCAGCGAGGTCTCACGAAACCTGAGGTTCTCCGTGGGAACGTAACCGTCCAGGAAGATGTTGATGCCTGCAGAGGAGGAGGAGGAGAAGAGGAGGAGGAGAAGGAAGAGGAGTAGAAGAAGAGGAGGAGGAGGAGAAGACGTTAGAGTGTGTGTGTCTGAAGCGTCCCTTCTGTCGTCTCATGGTGCGTGTGTGTGAAAGAGAGTGTAAGTGTGTATTTGTGTGAGTGAGAGTGTGTGTGTGTATGTGTGTGTGTGTGTGTGTGAGAGTGTAAGTATGTGTGTGTGAGAGACCTTCTCGGACGCTGAAGGGCATGGTGACGACGCCGTACGCACTGGGGACGCCGTACAGACAGCAGATGAAGTCAGACAGGTAATCCAACACACTCAGGTCGTGCTCCACCACGATGATGTACCTGACACACACACACACACACACACACACACACACACACACACACACACACACACACACACACACACACACACACACACACACACACACACACACACACACACACACACACACACACACACACACACACACACACACACACACACACACACACACACACACACACACACACACACACAGTAAGTTAGTTGATCAGTGTGTGTGTGTGTGTGTGTGTCTTCAGACAGGTGTGTGTTGCTAGTCGGAGAGGCTTTATAGTTTTTGACCGCTATCTCTTTTCCTCCCTCCCTCCCTCACTTTTCCTTTCTTCCTTTTCCTCCAACAACAGAAGCGCATGTACAGCGTGTCTGTCAGGCAGGAAATGAACTAAACCAAAGACAGACGATGAGGATGCATTAACAGCGTAACGTGTCCGTCCCTCAGCTGAGCAGCGCCGGGAGCTCCCCGTCTGTGGAGGACAGGGTTGCCGGGGCTGCGGTCGGGCTGGGGGACAGGTGCACTGCTCTCACACACCAATGACTCAAGCACCTCCAACTGTGCAGCCAGCAAGCTGCTGAGGAGCTCTGCGCCGAGCACAGCGCCCTCCAGAGGTGGATCTAAGGAGCGTGTTGGTTCACATCCAAGGCCCTCCCTCCCTCCCTCCCTCCCTCACCTGGTAGTGCCAGAGCCTCTTCACTTCCTCCCTCCCTCTCTCTCTTTTCCTTCCTCCCTCCCTCTCTCTCTTTTCCTTCCTCCCTCCCTTCATCTATTTTCCTCCCTCCCTCCTGTTCTGTTATATTCTGTCTGTTATAGAAACAGCATTTTAATAAAGAAGAAGTTCCTGTTTAAGTAAACGGGATCTTTATTTATTTATTATTTTTATGCGTGGTATCAAATCAAACGCTAGCGCGTGGCGTGAGGTGTGAGGCGTGTGCGCGGCGTTACCTGTCCGGGGTGATGAGCGAGCGGATGGTGATGGCGGCCTTCAGCCTCTGTTTCACGTCCAGGTAACTGGACGGCTCGTCGAACATAAAGCTGCGGCGACAGAGAGACAAAAACGTCAGCGTGTGGCGTTCGGGTGTTCCCGGTTAAACTCAGCTTCCTGTTTCCTGTTCGCTCACATGTCGGCTCTCTGGATGCAGACGACGGCGCAGGCGAACCGCTGCAGCTCGCCTCCCGACAGATCCTCCACGTTCCTCTCTCGCAGGTGAGTCAGATCTGCCCGGCAACAACAACAAACAGCCAATCACAAGCAGCGCAGTTTTAAACGCATGTACAGCGTCTGTGTCAGGCAGGAAATGAACTGATTTAGGTTCGACATGAGAACTAAACCAAAGACAGCCAATGAGGATGCATTAACAGCGTCACGTGTCCGTCCCTCAGCTGAGCAGCACCGGGAGCTCCCCGTCTGTGGAGGACGGGGTTGCCGGTGCTGCGGTCGGGCTGGGGGACAGGTGCACTGCTCTCACACACCAATGACTCAAGCACCTCCAACTGTGCAGCCAGCAAGCTGCTGAGGAGCTCTGCGCAGAGCACAGCGCCCTCCAGAGGTGGATCTAAGGAGCGTGTTGGTTCACATCCAAGCGTATTATTTTACCTTAAAGTGGAATTCCAACGCAAAGTCAATCTCATGGTCTTTTCCACTTACACTCATCAAATAAGCCATCAAGACAGTTTCTGAGACAGCCGGACGTGGCTAACAGTGATTAGCTCGGGGCAGCACGGTGAAGGCATTCAAAGGTCTTTTTTAACCACTAATGCTGCTGAAAATAACAGCAAACCTCTGCAGCAGCATGAGAAGAGTCCCTACACACACAACAAAGCACCAACAGCGTAGTTAGTGAAGCCAGAGTTTATTAAAGAGTGTTTTAAAGACTTACCTACTGGCCCCTGTACCAGCTCCTCTCATAGTAAAGTCCATTACAGTGGAAGGAGCCCATTGCTGCTTTGTTGTGTGTGTAGGGACTCTTCTCATGCTGCTGCAGAGGTTTGCTGTTATTTTCAGCAGCATTATTGGTTAAAAAAGACCTTTGAATGCCTTCACCGTGCTGCCCCGAGCTAATCACTGTTAGCCACGTCCGACTGTTAGCGACTCTCCTGGATTTCTCTGTTAATAGTTGTCTCGATGGATTATTTGATGATTAAAGTGCTGAAGAAGACCATGGGATGATTTTGTCTCTGAATTCATCCGAACACGACACCGACTCTTTATTCTGGGAACTTTCACGCTCTTGGACGAGCCCCCACAACGGTTTTATAAGTTTAGATTGATTTCCTGTTTTTCTATTGTAAAACATATGTGTGTGTGTGTATGTGTGTGTGTGTGTGTGTTACCTAGCTGGTCACAGACGATGCTCTGTGTGTTCGTGTCGTCTTTCCTGCTCAGGATGGCCCCGACTGACCCCTGCATTAAAACAACAACAACAACAACATCAGAGGACGAACATGTACCGTATCCTCCGCACTATAAGTTGCACCTAAAAACCTTCAAATGTCTCTAAAGCCGACAGTGCTCCTTATAACCCGGTGCTCCTTATATATGGACCAATATTGAGCCACAACAGGTCTCCAACTACGGTGAGCAGCCGCCGACTCTATTTTCCCCCGTAGAAGAAGTAACGCGCGGTGCATGTTGAGATATACGACTGTGTGAAGCGTGCCGTTTCATTTCCATGTGTGTGTTTGTGTAAAGAGCCCAAAATGGCTCCTGTTAAGAGACACGCTTACGACGCAGAGTTTACACTCAAGGCCATTAGTCACGCAGGAGAACACGGGAATAGAGCAGCAGCCAGAGAGTTGAACATGAACCAATCAATGGTGCCGAAGTGGAGGAAGCAACAAGACGACCTCCCCTGACTGTTGTGGTGACGTTCCCTTTAGCGCAGCTCCATCTAATGGATGCAGAACGTGACCCCAGCCTCGACTGTACCGTCTGTTCTATGCGCCTGATAATTTGGAAAATACGGTACTTGGATCTTTTATTTTAAGGAGCTGAACAACTTTTCTCTCTTGTTTCGTTATTTTTCACGTATTGGGGTGCGAGTGTCTTTAAGTAGCAGAACCAAACTGTGAAAATACTTTGTTTAAATCAAAGTTCTGCGCTAAAAACGGAGTAAAAGTACAAATATAAGCGAGTATGACAAACATTTACTTAATAGCATCAAAGCTAACGTTGCGTTCAGACTGATGTTGCGATGATCTGATCGCTCGAGTAGAAATATTTCAACACAATTCAATTTAAATTCACGTCGACTTAGTCCGTAAGTCGCCTGATTTCACGTCCAGTCTGAACACAAGAGAGAAGTACTCGCGTTACTTTCCCCGGGGCCGTGAACAGGAAGTGTAAAGAGCGTTCACCTTGACGGTCTTTGGGATCTGGTCCACGTACTGCGGCTTGACGATGGCCCGCAGGTCGTCCTCCAGGATTTTGGTGAAATAGTTCTGCAGCTCAGAGCCTCTGAAGTAGGTCAGGATCTCCTGCCAGTCTGGAGGGTTCTGGGAGAGGAAGTCACACTTACGGTCAACGTATTTGCCACGTTTAACAAACACATGATGGCGCATGGGTGGAGCGCCCAGGAGGCAGGACTTGACACATAATTTCAACCAACGCAGACCAGGTTCTGGTTCTGGTTCTAGTTCTGGTTCTGGTTCAGAGTTAGCGTTTGTTCAACTTACGAGTTCAAATTTGGTTTCTCACTCTCCCACGCGTCGACAAGACAAAGACACAATACTGACGATAAAACATTGTTTATTTTTCAATTTCTATTAATTATTTATTTTACTATTTTTTATTATTTTTGCTTTATTTTACTATTTTTATTTATTTTACTATTTTTTTTATTATATTAGCTTAATTTTTATTTATTTTACTATTTTTTCTATTTTACTTATTTATTGTTATTTTAGCTTAATTTTTATTTGTTTCCTCATTATTATTATTATTTTTATAATATATATTATTTTTTCCTCTCCATTTTCACTATTTTCTTATTAGTTTTTATTTCATTTTTAATTATTTATTTTACTATTTTTGTGCATGTTCGTTCGAAGCTTTTTCTGAGGTCAAATTAAGAACTTTTCTGCACTTTCAAGGTTTATTTTTAAGCTTTTCCAGAGCCTCACAACTGTGGTGAACAACATATTTCTACAAATGCATAAAGAGATTTAAAATGATTATTAAATCTTTGTTTTTTCCATTAAAATCACGTTAAAAGAGACGGTGTTACGCTTTAAACACCAAAAATGTCTCATAACACCAGAAGGATAAGAAATTAAATCATATTTCTAAAGCTTTGTTTAAGAAATGGAGACAATTTCATTCATTTTTTAAGTATTTTATCCTAAATTCAAGCACTTTTCAAGGATTTCGAGCACCTGAACGAACCTGGTGTAGAACTATTGAGCATAACTGAGAAAAAACATCATTAAAACTTAACTTAAACCGTGTTTATGAATAAAAGACTTTTATTAACTCTAAGTGTTTAATGACGAACATGACACTGCAGCTGAGTTTAAACAGACTTTAGAAACTGAAAAACTTCCCATGGCAGGAAGCAAAAGCAGCGACGGAGCGGTTGGAACAGAGCCGCTCCGCCCGCCCGTTATCTCGTCGCCGCAGCAACTGAAGCGTATCACAGAGAAACACACTCACGTCGAACCGGCCCAGGTTGGGTTTCTGTTTGCCGGCCAGGATCTTCAGAGCCGTGGACTTGCCGATACCGTTGGTCCCCACCAGCCCCAGGACCTCACCGGGCCGGGGGATCGGCAGCCTGCACGCCACAGGACACAGAGTTATATCAAACACACACACACGGCAACGCAACGTGTCAGTGATGTGCAGCAGAAAAGACTCGCTCTCAAAACAGAGACAGGCTGCGAACATGGAACTTTGTTATCGATGACCGGGCGTTAATGCGAGTAAGTAACGGTTACGGTCGCACAAAATGGATTCTCATATCACAGACGGGTGTGGTGGTTAGCACTGTCGCCTCACAGCAAGAGGGTTCCTGGTTTGAATCCCGGCTGGGGCCCTTCTGTGTGGAGTTTGCATGTTGTCCCAGTGTCTGCGTGGGTTTTCTCCGGGTTCTCCGGTTTCCTCCCACAGTCCAAAGACGTGCAGGTGTTCGGTTCATTGATGACTCTAAATCACCCGTAGGTGTGAATGGTTGTCTGTCTCTGTTCGTCTCTATGTGTCCTGTGATAGACTGGCGTCCTGTCCAGGGTGGACCGCGCCTCACGCCTGATGTCAGGGACAAGAGGTTGAAGATGAATGAATGAATATCACAGTCGCACGCTACAAACGTCAGGTGTTTCGGTCTCGTCCCCTCGGCTGTTTTTAAACATCTTGCAGACGCACGATACTTGGAGTGTTATCAGACCGTCAAACAATTAGGAAAAGGATCAGGGACGTCACGAGAACCGATACTTCCAAAAGCATCCTGACGTACTGCGTGTGTGTGTGTGTGGTTTGCCGTTTGATGCTTGATGATCCTATTTGATGCTTTTAATGTTAAATTATTTCTGCACTTTAAGGGATTGTGCTGTAAATTTTCGTTGTACTGGTGCAATGACAATAAAGACGATTCTATTCTTTTCTATTCCAAAATATAAAACCACAGACGATGCCGGTTTTTTTGAGGTGCTGTGACTCTTCGGGGACTAACGGGGGCGGTATAGAGCGGGATATTCAGGGATCCGGCCCTTTGAGGAGAAGCCTGTGTGTCCTCTCTCGTATCCGTCTCAGCGCGTCACATCCCGCCGCGCTGGGAGACTTGCTCCACGCGCTCCCTGTAGGCGCGCGGCCACAACGCTCCTCTACACTCTTCTTTCGCGGGTTTATGAATCCTCTTGTCATCAGCTCGCTAAGCTCGGCTCTGTCGCTGTTCTCAGTCGTTTCTGTGGTTAAACCCGTGGAAAATCTCTTTGTCCGTACTTTTGCCTTTTTTAAAGAATAAAAACCGATGTGCGTGCGTTCTGGTGCAGTGTGTGTTGTGTTTTTCGCGGCGTCGTACCGGTGCAGCTTGAAAGAGTTGGCGCAGTATCTGTGTGTGGTTTCCTTCTCCAGGTTGCTCGGCAGGTTGACGATCGACAAAGCTCCAAACGGACATTTCTGCAACGACACAGAGGACGAATTACAGAAACAAGGAAACAAGAATCAGACACTCTCCCCCTCATTTCAGTTTTATTTCACTATTTTTTTATTAGTTTGCCGCAAGTTTATTTACTCATTAGTATTGTTTAGTTTTTTTCTCCATTTCCACTTTTTGCTTATTTATGTTTCATTGAATTTTTAATATTTATTTATTTTACTATGTTTTATAAATACTCGTGTCTGTACCTTGATGCAGATGCCGCAGCCGATGCAAAGAGACTCTGAGATCCAGACGATCTTACTCTGTGGAGTCACCTCGATGCACAGTTTACCTGCACACACACACACACACAGAGACAGAGAGAGACACACACACAGAGAGAGAGAGAGAGAGAGAGAGAGAGAGAGAGAGACACACACACACAGAGAGACACACACAGCCACAGAGAGAGAGAGAGAGAGAGAGAGAGAGAGAGAGAGAGAGAGAGAGAGAGAGAGAGAGAGAGAGAGAGAGAGAGAGAGAGAGAGAGAGAGAGAGAGAGAGAGAGAGAGAGAGAGAGAGACAGAGAGACAGAGAGACACACACACACACACAGTGTCAGTGATGTCCCCGTGGAGCGGGCCCTGCATGTGGACCCCGGCGGCCCCGTCACTCACCCATGCGGACCACCGGGCAGCTCTTCTTGCACTCCTGACGGCATTTCTTGGGTTTGCACTTGTCGTGGTTGACGATGGCGATCCTGGTGTTTTTATCCGCCATGACGCAGCACGGGGACGACGCACGCTCGCACCTGAGCCACACACGCACACACACACACACACACACACACACACACACACACACACAGGGTCAACGGGACATCAGGGGTGAACCCTGCAGATGGGTGTTAATGCAAACATTCGCTGAAGAACGCCAATAAAGTAAATCAGGTCAAATATTCTTAAACACTGACGCACATTTCACCATTTTACTTCCATTCATATTGTTATTATTCTTATATATTATTAATATTATTATTTCCATTATTATATTGATAATAATAATGATTAAAAAATTATAATAACGACAATAATATCATTAATAATTCAAAAAAGATTATAAAATGATTAAATAATAATAATGGTTATAATAATACATATTTACATATTTTAATGTGCAATAAAAGTCAAAATGATAGAAATTCAAAGGGACTTTGGCTTTAAACGGATTTATTTCAGACTAAAACTTATTATTGAAACGTCGTGACACACTTAAATTAAGTTTTAATAAATTAAACGGATAAATAAATAAATGCAGAAATAAAAGAAATGCTTAAAAAATAGATGTATGAATAAATAAAAAGCTTAACATTTGTTTCTTCATTTTTGTTCAGTTACATTTATTTATTACTGTATTTGTGTCCACGTGTTAATGAGGCAGGAGCTCCTATTTATTCATTTAATCCTTTATTTACATTTATTTATTCGTATATTTATTTCTGTATTCATACATATGTTTATTTATTACTTTATTTATTTATTCATTTATTTACTTATACATTTATTCATGCATTTATCTATTAATTTCTGCATTTAGTTATTAATGTCTGTATTAATGCATTTATTTATTCATTCATTTCTGTATTTATATATTGATTTATTTGTTCCTTTATTTACTTATACATTTATTAATCTATTTACACATTTATTTATTACTTTATTTATTTACACATTTATGCATTTATTAATTTCTGTATTTATACATTTAATTATTTATTCCTGTATTTATTCATTTATTTACACATTTATTTATTTCTGAATTTACACACTTATGTATTCATTTATTTATAGATTTATTAATTGATATTGAACACACACACACACACACACACACACACACACACACACACACACACACACACACACACACACACACACACACACACAGCAGTTTAAACACATAAGAATAAAAATAAAGCTCAGTGTGTTTTGCTCTGGAACAACGTGACGGGCGGTGGCGAGCAGCAAACTCGGGTTTGTCCTTAAATAACCTGCTGGTCTGTGACTCATTCATGCGCCGAATCCACCACCAGACCCTTAAACACCACTACACATCTCCACCCGTCAGCCTGAGTGTTTAAATGTGTGTTTAAGTGGAATAAACTCTTAAATTAGCAGGTTTCTGAACGGACTCTGGTGGAGCGTCATTTGGATAAAGCGTCACATTTTCAGGGCTGGACTCAAACAGCGACAGTGTCCAAAACTAAACTTTAAACCTATAAATGACGCCTCAAAAGGTTAAAATAAGGCTTTAATTCACCGTGAATAGCTTTAAAAGTGAGCTAACTGTTAGCTTAACACTGGGATCCGACATTAGCAGCGGAGGCCCCGCACTTTGACAGCTGCTCCAATCGGGAACATCGCTCGTTTTTGGGGCAATAAAACCCCGAAAAAGAGCCTAAAATCCGGGGCGATAAGTTAGAAACTCACCCCTCTTCGGGTCCCGGTACCCGACTGGGAGAAAAACAGTCGACAAACGACGTTCAGACACAAATAATTGCGGGTAAAAGTTATTTTTTCCCCCAACAGTCGCGACAGCAACGTGTTCCTCTCCTGGACGCCGGCTGCAAAGATGGCGGGAGCGACGCAAAACAGCACGCGACGGCTCTCCGCGCTGACGTCATTCAAAAGCGCCGCCATCCGGGCTGTTGAAAAAAAGTGGGAGATTCGAGCAAAACCAAAGATTTCTACTTGATTTGAGTGAAACGGATTCATCTGATGCACTGACACGGACGACTGAACACCCGCGCTGCTGACTGTTAGTACGTTTTATTTATATTTGCATTAAAAATGAAGTTTTAGTGACTTTGAGGCGGGAAAACAGTCGCGGAAGACTAGCTGCTAACTGCTAACGGCTAACAGCTAGCTGCTAACCAGACCTCCGTAACAAGCGTCCGTCTGATGTTTAATGTTTTTATTTGTGTTTATTATTTATTTATTATTTGCAGATATTCTGTTTTACTTTCTTGTAAATAGAAAAAGTGTTTACGTTTATAAACATGTATTTTTGTGCGTATAACGGGGCCATTTGTCATATTACTGTCACTATTTATTTATTTATACATATTTTATTTATTTATTCCTTTATTTATTTATACATTTTTTTATTTATGCATTCATTTTAAAAATACATTTATTTATTTATTCCTTTATTTAATAATACATTTATTTATTTATTTATTTATTAATTTATTTAATAATACATTTATTTATTTAATAATACATTTATTTATTTATTCCTTTATTTAATAATACATTTATTTATTTATTCCTTTATTTAATAATACATTTATTTATTTATTCCTTTATTTAATAATACATTTATTTATTTGTTAATTTATTTATGAATTTAGTTATTTATTCCTGTATTTATTTATTCATTCATTTATTTATTTATTCGTTTATTCCTGTATTTATTTATGTATTTATTTATTTATTCCTGTATGTATTCATTTATACACTGATTTATTGATATCTAAGTCATGTCTGCTCCTCCTCCTTGTTGCTGAACTTCTCCGCAGTTAAAGGATGGCGACCCCGAGCAAGACGCCACCCGGCGCCGACCCGAAGCAGCTGGAGCGGACGGGGACGGTCCGGGAGATCGGCTCCCAGGCGGTGTGGTCCCTCTCCTCCTGTAAACCCGGTCAGCCCCCAAACCCCTGAGCGTGCAGCGTGCAGTGTGCAGTGCGTTGTGCTGCGTCCTCCTGTCCGCTCTGACCTCCCGTGCTCCTCCTCTCGTCCTCTCGTGTGCAGGGTTCGGCGTGGACCAGCTGAGGGACGACAACCTGGAGACGTACTGGCAGTCGGACGGGTCCCAGCCCCATTTAGTCAACATCCAGTTCAGGTACGGGCCCTCAGTCCTGGGGTGACTGCCGGGGTCGCTCACGGGTGCTGTGTTTAACGCTGTGTTGTGTTCAGGAGGAGGACCACGGTGCAGACGCTGTGTTTGTGTTTAACGCTGTGTTGTGTTCAGGAGGAGGACCACGGTGCAGACGCTGTGTTTGTGTTTAACGCTGTGTTGTGTTCAGGAGGAGGACCACGGTGAAGACGCTGTGTTTGTGTTTAACGCTGTGTTGTGTTCAGGAGGAGGACCACGGTGAAGATGCTGTGCATTTACGCGGATTATAAATCGGACGAGAGCTACACGCCGAGCAAGATCTCCGTCAGGGTCGGGAACAACTTCCACAACCTGCAGGAGATCAGGGTGACCGCTGCTCATCTTCATCTTCATCTTCATCTTTGTTGTGTTTGAGTGAACTGTTCAAAATGAGCTGCGTCGTTCTCAACGTGCTCTTCCTCTCCTCTTCCCCTCCTCCAACTCTTCTTCTTCTCCTTCTCTTCCTCTCCTTCTCCTCTTCCTCTCGTCCTCTTCCTCTCCTCCTCTCGTTTCCTCCTCTTCCTCTCCTCTAACTCTTCCTCTCCTCCTCTCCTCCTCTCTTGTTTCCTCCTCCTCTCTTGTTTCCTCCTCCTCTCCCTCTCCTCCTCTCCTTCCCCTCCTCTTCTTCTCCTCTTCCTCTCCTCCTCCTCTCGTCCTCTCCTCCTCCTCTTCTTCTCCTCTTCCTCACCTTGGTCGTCCTCCTCTTCCTCCTCCTCACCATGGTCGTCCTCCTCTTCCTCTCCTCTTCCTCTCCTCCTCTCTTCCTCTCCTTCTCTTCCTCTCCTCCTCCTCCTCTTCCTCTCCTCTTCCTCTCTTGTTTCCTCCTCTTCCTCTCCTTCTCCTCTTCCTCTCCTCTTCCTCTCCTCCTCCTCTTCCTCTCCTCTTTTTCTCCTCCTCCTCCTCTCTTGTTTCCTCCTCTTCTCCTCCTCTCCTCTTCCTCTCCTTTTCTCGTCCTCTCCTTCGCCTCTCTTCCTCCTCCTCCTCTTCCTCTCCTCCTCTCCTCTTCCTCTCTGCAGCAGCTGGAGATGGTGGAGCCCAGCGGGTGGATCCACATTTCTCTGATGAATCAGGCGAGAAACTTTCATTATTGTATATTTGTTATTCGCAGAGATCTCATACCCATTGTCCCGCGCTCCTCTGACTCCGCGGCGTCGCAGCAGAGCGGTGAAATCTCTGCGTCTTTCTCTTCCAGCGGACGAACGAGCCCATCAGCACCTTCATGATCCAGATCGCCGTCCTCGCCAACCACCAGAACGGCCGGGACACGCACATGAGGCAGATCAAGGTGTACACGCCCGTGGAGGAGAGCTCCATCGGCAAGTTCCCACGATGCACTACGGTCGACTTCATGATGTACCGCACGATCCGGTGACCTGGGCTCAAAGGTTACCGCGGAAACGACGACGCGGGCCGATTCAAGTTCAGGAAGATCGTTCCTGCACTTATGAAAGAGACGTTCAGAGTGTTTGTAGGATGTTCTATATGTTATTATTATATTTCCACGGCTTTACCCGGGGAACTGACGCCGTTTCTGCGCTCTCTTCAAATCCACCAGACTCCATTGAGAAAAACGGTGATTTAAGCCCCAGGACGCAGGAGCTGCAGCTCCGACGCCGCCTCCGTCTGCTCGTTTGTTCGTGTCGTCGCGTCACTTTGTGTTTTAAATGTTCAGTTTGACGTCGGTGATGTTTTGAACGCAGCTGCTGTTTCAGTCACAGAGCCGCTGAAAACACGACGCGGTGTCTCCCATTGAAACAATGCTGCACCAGACTCCATTCAATAATCTGCCGATTTAAGGTTTTCTTGCTCAGTAACAAAAATAAACACGTTCAATGTTATTGTTCAAGATGTTTTGTGAATATTTGACACCAAATGATGAATTCGGCTCATGAATGACTCACGGATCAGCAGGTTATTTAAGGTTAAATCCAACTTTGGTGCTCGCCACCGCACTTCACGTGTCAGCGTTGGGATGTTGTTGATAGAAAAACAAACTAATCTTCATTTTTATTCACATTTATTTTACTTAATAATGCGTTGAAGGGTGTGTGTTAAAGTGCCCTCTAGGAGCTAAAACGTGTGTTAGTGTCCTCTAGGAGCATAAACGTGTGCTAAAGTGCCCTCTAGGAGCATAAACGTGTGCTAAAGTGCCCTCTAGGAGCATTAACGTGTGCTAAAGCGTCCTCTAGGAGCATAAACGTGTGTTAAAGTGACCTCTAGGAGCCTAAACGTGTGTTAAACTGTCCTCTAGGAGCATAAACGTGTGCTAAAGTGTCCTCTAGGAGCATAAACGTGTGTTAAAGTGTCCTCTAGGAGCCTAAACGTGTGTTAAAGTGTCCTCTAGGAGCATAAACGTGTGCTAAAGTGTCCTCTAGGAGCCTAAACGTGTGTTAAAGTGTCCTCTAGGAGCCTAAACGTGTGTTAAAGTGTCCTCTAGGAGCATAAACGTGTGTTAAAGTGTCCTCTAGGAGCATAAACGTGTGCTAAAGTGTCCTCTAGGAGCATAAACGTGTGCTAAAGTGTCCTCTAGGAGCATAAACGTGTGTTAAAGTGTCCTCTAGGAGCATAAACGTGTGTTAAAGTGTCCTCTAGGAGCATAAACGTGTGTAAAATGGTGAAAGTGCAGTTCAGGAGTTTGAACATTAGAGGGCGACACACTAATAAACATAATTCTCTTAAATAAAAGTATTAATTATAAATAGTATCTTTGAAATGTATATAAATTACTAACAAGTCAAAATATTCATAATTTCAGGAGAGTCAATATTATATTTTATAATAAAAAACTTGTGTTGGATGAAAATCACTAAAGTATTAAAGTCTCAGTTTCTTTAATCCTGATGGAATAAAATGATCCAATATTAAATTATTAAATAAATATATAAACTACAAAGACACATTAAATAACTACAAACCTCTTCCTTCCTCTCCCTCCTCCTTCCTCCTCCTCTCCCTCCTCCTCTCCCTCCTCCTCTCCCTCCTCCTCCGTCGTCCTCTCCCTCCTCCTTCCTCCTCCTCTCCCTCCTCCTCCGTCGTCCTCTCCCTCCTCCTTCCTCCTCCTCTTCCTCACATTTTAACATGTAAAAATTGAAAACATTATCACCTGATTTACTTTCTGTGTGAATGTAAATTAAGCTTTTTTTGCCTTCGTCCTGATTGGCCCAGAAACTGACGGGGAGGTTTCCATGGTAACGTTGCCGGAGGGCAGCGAGACGACCCGTCTGAGGAAAAACTGCAAAGATTCAGAAAGAACAAAGCATCGAACCGCAACCATCAACTTCAACCATTCAACACCGCCGTGTAAAGTGTCCTCTAGGAGCATAAACGTGTGCTAAAGTGTCCTCTAGGAGCTTAAACGTGTGCTAAAGTGTCCTCTAGGAGCATAAACGTGTGTTAAAGTGTCCTCTAGGAGCATAGACGTGTGCTAAAGTGTCCTCTAGGAGCATAAACGTGTGCTAAAGTGTCCTCTAGGAGCTTAAACGTGTGCTAAAGTGTCCTCTAGGAACATAAACGTGTGCTAAAGTGTAGGAGCATAAACGTGTGTTAAAGTGTCCTCTAGGAGCCTAAACGTGTGTTAAAGTGTCCTCTAGGAGCCTAAACGTGTGCTAAAGTGTCCTCTAGGAGCATAAACGTGTGCTAAAGTGTCCTCTAGGAGCTTAAACGTGTGCTAAAGTGTCCTCTAGGAGCATAAACGTGTGTTAAAGTGTCCTCTAGGAGCATAGACGTGTGCTAAAGTGTCCTCTAGGAGCATAAACGTGTGCTAAAGTGTCCTCTAGGAGCTTAAACGTGTGCTAAAGTGTCCTCTAGGAGCATAAACGTGTGTTAAAGTGTAGGAGCATAAACGTGTGTTAAAGTGTCCTCTAGGAGCCTAAACGTGTGTTAAAGTGTCCTCTAGCAGCCTAAACGTGTGTTAAAGTGTCCTCTAGGAGCCTAAACGTGTGCTAAAGTGTCCTCTAGGAGCCTAAACGTGTGTTAAAGTGTCCTCTAGGAGCTTAAACGTGTGTTAAAGTGTCCTCTAGGAGCCTAAACGTGTGTTAAAGTGTCCTCTAGGAGCTTAAACGTGTGCTAAAGTGTCCTCTAGGAGCATAAACGTGTGTTAAAGTGTAGGAGCATAAACGTGTGTTAAAGTGTCCTCTAGGAGCCTAAACGTGTGTTAAAGTGTCCTCTAGGAGCCTAAACGTGTGCTAAAGTGTCCTCTAGGAGCATAAACGTGTGTTAAAGTGTCCTCTAGGAGCATAAACGTGTGCTAAAGTGTCCTCTAGGAGCCTAAACGTGTGCTAAAGTGTCCTCTAGGAGCATAAACGTGTGCTAAAGTGTCCTCTAGGAGCATAAACGTGTGTTAAAGTGTCCTCTAGGAGCATAAACGTGTGTTAAAGTGTCCTCTAGGAGTATAAACGTGTTAAAGTGTCCTCTAGGAGCATAAACGTGTGTTAAAGTGTCCTCTAGGAGCCCAAACGTGTGTTAAAGTGTCCTCTAGGAGCCAAAACGTGTGCTAAAGTGTCCTCTAGGAGCCTAAATGTGTGCTAAAGTGTCCTCTAGGAGCATAAACGTGTGTTAAAGTGTCCTCTAGGAGCATAAACGTGTGCTAAAGTGTCCTCTAGGAGTCTAAACGTGTGCTAAAGTGTCCTCTAGGAGCATAAACGTGTGCTTCAGTGTCCTCTAGGAGTCTAAACGTGTGCTAAAGTGTCCTCTAAGAGCATAAACGTGTGCTAAAGTGTCCTCTAGGAGCATAAACGTGTGCTAAAGTGTCCTCTAGGAGTCTAAACTTGTGCTAAAGTGTCCTCTAGGAGCATAAACGTGTGCTAAAGTGTCCTCTAGGAGCATAAACGTGTGCTTCAGTGTCCTCTAGGAGCATTGACGTGTGTTAAAGTGTCCTCTAGGAGTCTAAACGTGTGCTAAAGTGTCCTCTAGGAGCATAAACGTGTGTTAAAGTGTCCTCTAGGAGCTAGAACGTGTGCTAAAGTGTCCTCTAGGAGTCTAAACGTGTGCTAAAGTGTCCTCTAGGAGCATAAACGTGTGTGAAAGTGTCCTCTAGGAGCATAAACGTGTGCTAAAGTGTCCTCTAGGAGTCTAAACGTGTGCTAAAGTGTCCTCTAGGAGCTAAAACGTGTGCTAAAGTGTCCTCTAGGAGTCTAAACGTGTGCTTAAGTGTCCTCTAGGAGCTAAAACGTGTGCTAAAGTGTCCTCTAGGAGTCTAAACGTGTGCTTAAGTGTCCTCTAGGAGCATAAACGTGTGCTAAAGTGTCCTCTAGGAGTCTAAACGTGTGCTAAAGTGTCCTCTAGGAGCATAAACGTGTGCTTCAGTGTCCTCTAGGAGTCTAAACGTGTGCTAAAGTGTCCTCTAGGAGCATAAACGTGTGCTAAAGTGTCCTCTAGGAGCATAAACGTGTGTGAAAGTGTCCTCTAGGAGCATAAACATGTGCTAAAGTGTCCTCTAGGAGCATAAACGTGTGTTAAAGTGTCCTCTAGGAGCATAAACGTGTGTTAAAGTGTCCTCTAGGAGCATAAACATGTGCTAAAGTGTCCTCTAGGAGCCTAAACGTGTGCTTAAGTGTCCTCTAGGAGCATAAACGTGTGCTAAAGTGTCCTCTAGGAGCATAAACGTGTGCTAAAGTGTCCTCTAGGAGCCTAAACGTGTGCTTAAGTGTCCTCTAGGAGCATAAACGTGTGTTAAAGTGTCCTCTAGGAGCATAAACGTGTGTTAAAGTGTCCTCTAGGAGCATAAACGTGTGTTAAAGTGTCCTCTAGGAGCCTAAACGTGTGTTAAAGTGTCCTCTAGGAGCCTAAACATGTGCTAAAGTGCCCTCTAGGAGCATAAACGTGTGTTAAAGTGTCCTCTAGGAGCCCAAACGTGTGTTAAAGTGTCCTCTAAGAGCCAAAACGTGTGCTAAAGTGTCCTCTAGGAGCCTAAATGTGTGCTAAAGTGTCCTCTAGGAGCATAAACGTGTGTTAAAGTGTCCTCTAGGAGCATAAACGTGTGCTAAAGTGTCCTCTAGGAGTCTAAACGTGTGCTAAAGTGTCCTCTAGGAGCATAAACGTGTGCTTCAGTGTCCTCTAGGAGTCTAAACGTGTGCTAAAGTGTCCTCTAGGAGCATAAACGTGTGCTAAAGTGTCCTCTAGGAGCATAAACGTGTGCTAAAGTGTCCTCTAGGAGTCTAAACTTGTGCTAAAGTGTCCTCTAGGAGCATAAACGTGTGCTAAAGTGTCCTCTAGGAGCATAAACGTGTGCTTCAGTGTCCTCTAGGAGCATTGACGTGTGTTAAAGTGTCCTCTAGGAGTCTAAACGTGTGCTAAAGTGTCCTCTAGGAGCATAAACGTGTGTTAAAGTGTCCTCTAGGAGCTAAAACGTGTGCTAAAGTGTCCTCTAGGAGTCTAAACGTGTGCTAAAGTGTCCTCTAGGAGCATAAACGTGTGTGAAAGTGTCCTCTAGGAGCATAAACGTGTGCTAAAGTGTCCTCTAGGAGTCTAAACGTGTGCTAAAGTGTCCTCTAGGAGCTAAAACGTGTGCTAAAGTGTCCTCTAGGAGTCTAAACGTGTGCTTAAGTGTCCTCTAGGAGCTAAAACGTGTGCTAAAGTGTCCTCTAGGAGTCTAAACGTGTGCTAAAGTGTCCTCTAGGAGCATAAACGTGTGCTAAAGTGTCCTCTAGGAGTCTAAACGTGTGCTAAAGTGTCCTCTAGGAGCATAAACGTGTGCTTCAGTGTCCTCTAGGAGTCTAAACGTGTGCTAAAGTGTCCTCTAGGAGCATAAACGTGTGCTAAAGTGTCCTCTAGGAGCATAAACGTGTGTTAAAGTTTCCTCTAGGAGCATAAACATGTGCTAAAGTGTCCTCTAGGAGCATAAACGTGTGTTAAAGTGTCCTCTAGGAGCATAAACGTGTTAAAGTGTCCTCTAGGAGCATAAACATGTGCTAAAGTGTCCTCTAGGAGCCTAAACGTGTGCTTAAGTGTCCTCTAGGAGCATAAACGTGTGCTAAAGTGTCCTCTAGGAGCATAAACGTGTGCTAAAGTGTCCTCTAGGAGCCTAAACGTGTGCTTAAGTGTCCTCTAGGAGCATAAACGTGTGCTAAAGTGTCCTCTAGGAGCCTAAACGTGTGCTCAAGTGTCCTCTAGGAGCATAAACGTGTGCTAAAGTGTCCTCTAGGAGCATAAACGTGTGTTAAAGTGTCCTCTAGGAGCCTAAACGTGTGCTTAAGTGTCCTCTAGGAGCATAAACGTGTGTTAAAGTGTCCTCTAGGAGCATAAACGTGTGTTAAAGTGTCCTCTAGGAGCATAAACGTGTGTTAAAGTGTCCTCTAGGAGCCTAAACGTGTGTTAAAGTGTCCTCTAGGAGCCTAAACGTGTGCTAAAGTGTCCTCTAGGAGCATAAATGAACCACTCCAGGAGTTTTTAGAAAACTTTATTGATCCACATTCTTCTTCTTTTTCCAACACCAACAATATTTGTGATTTTTTATAAACCTGAATATTTACAGATCTGTGTATTTACACTATTTTACAGCCGCACGGGCACGAAAGGTCAACGCCTCAAATACCACCGGTTGCCGGGGGAAACGCCACCCTAACCTCTGCTCATTGGCTGCGGTGTTGCCCGGCAACGGCAGCTTTTATGGGATTAATGTCTGTGGTTCGTTTTAAATGATTTATAAACGTCATGTTTCACGAGCTGAGCAGGAAACAGAGGTTTCTATGGTAACAGAGAGAGGACGCAATCATTTAATATTTAATATTTTAATATTTACAGAACAAAAAGTGTCGTTTTAGGTTTAAAGGTTAATCAGAAGTGATCAAAATGAATAATTAAATGATGTTAAACGTCCTTTCTCTGCTTCCTCGACTTAAATTAGAGTTAAATTATTAAAGTTTGAACAGAAATCACTGAAAATGAGAGTTTTTGAGTTAAATTCATAAATAAAACTCATTATTTATGATAATAACTCATTATGTGACGGTTTAAATTCATTATTCTGCGTTTTTAAAACACGCGGCGCTCCGCAGACGTCCCGCTGTGGTTAAAGACCCGCCCTCGCCGCTGCACACGTCCTCCACCAGAGGGCGCCGAGGACTCCGACCACAACAAAGATGGCGACGGGCGCAGGAGGGCGAAATAACGTACGGCTCAAAGGAAGCGTTCGACCTCTCGCTCTGTGGTCGCCGTGGCGCTCAAACCCCCGGGGAAAACTTTTCAAGGTCACGAGAACGAAATGTGGTCGAAGGTCGGAAATAACCGGCGTTTGTGAATCTGCCGAATCTGGAACGGTTGAGGCTTCCGGACGAACCCCGTTGGCCGCGGCGTCTACGGTTTCCGGGGGCACGCCTCGGTTTTGCCGCCACCTCTCAGAACACTGCGTCCATGTCTGACGGCGAGCGTGAATGAGACTCAGCTTCAGCGGCGACTGTGGTTAAAAAGAACAAAAACAGATTCAAAGCAACGCCGCCCGTCGACGCCGCCGCCACGAGTTCCTTCAGGATTTGGTTTGTTTTTTTAAAAATGGCGTCCTCGTTGGTTCAGCAGCAGTAAAAGTCCACGCCATCGTCCACGCCGCTGGTTACATTCAACCGTCCGTCGCCGTGGAATCCGTTTAAAAAGTGTGAAAACATTCATGAGTCGGGCGTTCGTGTCGGAAACGACTTTGGTCAAAAAAATGAATGTTTCAGGCCGTGGTCAGGCCGTGGTCGGGTCACGCCGTCGTGGTCACGCCAAGGTCAGGCCGTGGTGAGGCCTGGTCATGCCGTGGTCAGGCCGTGATCACGCCGTGGTCACGCCAAGGTCAGGCCGTGGTCAGGCCGTGGTCCCGTCGTGGTCACGCCGTGGTCTGACCGTGGTCGTGGACGCCTTCACTCCGTCTCCTGCTTCCTGTCGTCCAGGTCAAAGTCCAGCACCAGCAGTTTGGTCTCCTCCGTGCCGTTCCTGCTGCCGGCGGCGCACACCAGCCGAGTGTCGGACGCTCGTATTCGCCAAACGACGCCGCCTGTCGGTGGAAGAAGGACGTTCAGATAAATAAACAAATAAAGAGTGAAAGTGTCTTTGGACAGGAGCGTCGGCTACATGAGAACGTAATGTAAAGCGCTGGCGCTGGCGTGAGCGTTAGCGCTGGCGTTAGCGGCCTCTGACCTGATCCCCGGCTCTGCAGGGCGACCACGTCTCGCAGCCAGGCGCCCGTCCTCAGGTCCCACAGTTTGACCGTCCCGTCGTCGGAGCTGGACAGAACCAGGCCACGGCAGAACTGCAGACACGTCACCGCAGACTGGTGCTTGTTGGGACCTGAAGGCAACACGGAGACGCTGTGACCTCTGACCCCTGTGACCTCTAAACCTGTGACCTCTGACACCTGTGACCCCTGACACCTGTGACCTGTGGTCTAGTATTTTTTACAATTTACTTCCTTGTTTCCAGTATTTTGGACCCG
>NC_139847.1:2169702-2177202 GCF_963691815.1 Echiichthys vipera | reverse complement strand
GGTTCAGGTCTGAGTCCCTGTGAACCTGAGGGCTGTGGTCTGGACCCGTCCCCTCATGGTGGTTCAGGTCTGAGTCCCTGTGACCCTGAGGGCTGTGGTCTGGACCCGTCCCCTCATGGTGGTTCAGGTCTGAGTCCCTGTGACCCTGAGGGCTGTGGTCTGGACCCGTCCCCTCATGGTGGTTCAGGTCTGAGTCCCTGTGAACCTGAGGGCTGTGGTCTGGACCCGTCCCCTCATGGTGGTTCAGGTTTGAGTCCCTGTGAACCTGAGGGCTGTGGTCTGGACCCTGGTGCTCCTGGTCTCAGGTGGCAGAGTGGTCTCGGGGGGGGAGGGGCCGGACTAAGAACGGTTCATAAAGACTCTCTGGACAAACGAGGAAGAGGACGAGAGACCCTGCATGGAGGGAGCCGGGGGCCCGTCTGGAGCCATCGCTGTTACCACCCCACCCCACCCCACCCCACGTCCATCCGCAGACGGCGTCCTACCTTTCCGGAGACGGCCGACCAGACTTTGAGCGTGTTGTCATCAGAGCCGCTGACGATGAGGTCGCCGCTGAACTGCAGACACGTGATCACGTGGTCGTCGTGACCTTTCAGCACCTGCAGAGAGACACGTGACACACGGGTTCAACGCCGCCGCCGTCACTCGCCCGTGTTTGACGTGTGAGCGTGAGCGCGCCCGTACCACAGGTTCTCGTGCGTCGCCCTTCCTCCAGTTGCTCTCGATGCGATGCTGTCTGATGTACGCAGACTTCCACGGGCTGACCGCCGCGCCCGGACGCACGCACTTCCTGCGTCGAGCGGAAGCGTACTCCGACACACCTGAGGAGAGAAGGAGGGACGGTTTTTAGTCATTTTGCATCTTTTTGTGGTGGTTTTGCATCTATTTTTAGTCATTTTGCATCTTTTTGTGGTGGTTTTGCATCTATTTTTAGTCATTTTGCATCTTTTTGTGGTGGTTTTGCATCTTGTTGTGCTGGTTTTGCATCTTGTAGTGGTGGTTTTGCATCCCTATAGTCAGTTTCTCAGTCAGAGGAGATGCTTCTGGTGCAGGTTCGCTGCATTAACATTCTCTCTGAATGCTAATGCTAATGCTAACGCTAACGTTGTTCCCGCTGGAACGATGAGGTAGAAAATACAAATGAGTGTAATTTATGAAGCCGGTGGTTCTGCAGCGAACGCCGGCTTCATTAGCATGACTGCTGAGTGCAGGCAGTGAATCTCCAGTGACTGGCAGAACGCCCAGACACACACACATGCACACACACACACACACACAGACACACACACACACACACACAGACAAACACATACACACACACACAGACAAACACACACACACACACAGCTACTGCATTGCGCTGAATGAAGGAGTGACTGACTGTGCATGTTACACTCATCCAGCGAGCTCCTGCCTTTTAAACCTGTGTCGTGTTTTTCATAACCCCCACCCCCCCACACACCCACACACACAGACAGACAGACCCACACACACACATACACACACACAGACAGACAGACCCACACACACACATACACACACACAGACAGACACACACACACACAAACACACACCCATTCTTTCTTTACAATGACGTGTAAACATGGTTATGTTGAACCCTTCCTGTGTGTGTGTGTGTGTGTGTGTGTGTGTGTGTGTGTGTAAACAAAGTTATTATTATTATAAATAATATAACACATCATATCAGGAGCCACTGAAATGTTCATTTCTGATTTAAAACCATTTAAAAGAATGAATGCACTTTAAGTTTAAAGTGTTTCTGCAGCAGCACGTGTTCTCCGCGTGTTCTCCGCGTGTTTACCTTCCTCGCGGCACTTCTCCCTCCACAGCAGGTTGTCTTCAGCCAGGATCCTCCAGTACCTGCAGGTCTGCGCCGCCCGCAGCAGGTCTCTGGGGGCCAGGAAGGTCAGGACGTACAGCGCCAACTGCAAACACACACACGCACACGCAGACACACACACACGCAGACACAAAACACACACACACACACACAGACACACAAACACGATGCTCACAACGTTAAAAACCCAAAGATCCTTATTTAAAACAATGCTACGACTTTTGGTCCTGAAATACTACGACTTTTACTCTTGAAATACTACGACTTTTGGTCTTGAAATATTACGACTTTCGGTCTTGAAATACTACGACTTTTGGTCTTGAAATACTACGACTTTTGGTCTTGAAATATTACGACTTTTGGTCTTGAAATACTACGACTTTTGGTCTTGAAATATTACGACTTTTGGTCTCTTAATACTACGACTTTTGGTCTTGAAATACTACGACTTTTAGTCTTGAAATACTACGACTTTTGGTCTTGAAATACTACGACTTTTGGTCTTGAAATATTACGACTTTTGGTCTCTTAATACTACGACTTTTGGTCTTGAAATACTACGACTTTTGGTCTTGAAATATTACGACTTTTAGTCTCTTAATACTACGACTTTTGGTCTTGAAATACTACGACTTTTGGTCTTGAAATACTACGACTTTTGATCTTGAAAAACTACGACTTTTGGTCTTGAAATACTTCGACTTTTGGTCTTGAAATACTACGACTTTTGGTCTTGAAATACTACGACTTTTGGTCTTGAAATACTACGACTTTTGGTCTTGAAATACTACGACTTTTGGTCCTGAAATACTACGACTTTAGTCCTGAAATACTACGACTTTTAGTCTCTTAATACTACGACTTCTGGTCTTGAAATACTACGACTTTTGGTCTTGAAATACTACGACTTTTGGTCCTGAAATGGCACGACTTTTGGTCTCGAAATACTACGACTTTTGGTCTTGAAATACTACGACTTTTGGTCTTGAAATACTACGACTTTCGGTCTTGAAATACTACGACTTTTAGTCTTGAAATACTACGACTTTTAGTCTTGAAATACTACGACTTTTGGTCTCGAAATACTACGACTTTTGGCCTTGAAATACTACGACTTTTAGTCTTGAAATACTACGACTTTTAGTCTCGAAATACTACGACTTTTGGTCTTGAAATACTACGACTTTCGGTCTTGAAATACTACGACTTTTAGTCTTGAAATACTACGACTTTTAGTCTTGAAATACTACGACTTTTGGCCTTGAAATACTACGACTTTTAGTCTTGAAATACTACGACTTTTAGTCTTGAAATACTACGACTTTTGGTCTCGAAATACTACGACTTTTGGCCTTGAAATACTACGACTTTCGGTCTTGAAATACTACGACTTTTAGTCTTGAAATACTACGACTTTTGGTCTCGAAATACTACGACTTTTAGTCTTGAAATACTACGACTTTCGGTCTTGAAATAATACGACTTTTGATCTTTAAATATTACGACTTTCGGTCTTGAAATACTGCGACTTTCGGTCTCGAAATACTTCGATCGGCTCTTGGTTTTCACGGGACAGGAAGTAAATAAAAAGACGGACGCAGAGGCGTAAAAGAACAAAGCATCAGGTCGTCCTGCGTTTACCTCTTTGGGCAGCAGGGAGATGAAGTCTCTCTGGAACTGCGGCTCGATGACCTGCATCACGTGCTTCACCTGACTGGTCTCACACCTGTCGATCAGCTCGTCCAGAGCCAGCAGCCGCTCCGGTCCGCTCCACGTCTGCAGGAGGAGGGTGAAGAGCAACGGGGACTCTGAGAACATCCTTCTTTGTCTCTTTAAGTGCTTTTCTCTGTGAGAGTTTTTAGGTTTTTGCTTCTTTGTGTGTGTTTCAAAGAGTTTCTGTATTTTTTTTTTACCCCCAAAGCTACGAAACACAGATCCATGGTTTCCATTTGAACGTGTGTTTCTACTCCAGTGTTGCATAAGAAGAGCTCGGAGGCTCCTCCAATGTTTACGTGCAGCCAGCGGAAGATATTCACATGCATGAGTGTGTGTGTGTGTGTGTGTGTGTGTGTGTGTGTGTGTGTGTGTGTGTGTGTGTGTGTGTGTGTGAGAGAGAGAGATCGTTACAGGGTGTAGTTTTTTCCAGCTAATCAAGAACAACAAGTATCTGTAATGAAGCTACTGTTTAATGTGGCGTGATTAGCCAAATATACGACCTTTAATTGAAGCTCGCTTCGCTTAATTTTTGTTGTTTTTGCCTTTTCTGCACAGAACTCGACACTAACAATGTTTGTTTACAGTAAAATCTGGTTAAAAAACTCAGAAAACGAGGCTAGATGTGATTTATTAAAGACGTTAGCGTAAAATAAGAACAACAGAAAGGTCAGACGGGTCGGACGTCCAGGTTTACTCTATAAACGTTACACATTGGTTTGTGTGTTTGACCGATCGATGCACACGTCTGCGCTCAAGGTTACGATCGTTTCTAGGTCTAGACAAAATAAAAACTGTGTCCAAAACAGTCAGCAAACGCGGCTTTACCATCAAAGAACTGAAATTCTTTCAAACAACAAATCCGACAACGGTTGCTGTAGCTATCGAGCTAAAAAAGCTAACGTTCGCTACATTGTTACTCGCTCTAACGTAACTCTGTTCGGATGCTCTTCTTTATGGGATGTGGAGAAGCTAACGTTAGCATGAACTCTGATGAATTAGCATCTTGGCTTTCAGCAAAGGGAATTTTCAAACGCAAGAAGAAGAACATAATTAGCTGATGATGTGCTCCTCTGCTTTGAAGATAACACCAGTTTACTTCTGCAAGGAGGAAGCTAGTTAGCTGGAAATGCTAACAACACACTTCTTTAAGTGTAATTCATGCGTAAAATCATCCCAGGGTCTTTTTCAGCACTTACAAACATCAAATAAACCATCGAGAAAAACTATTAATGGAGAAATCCTGGAGAGATGCTAACAGCCGGACGTGGCTAAAAGTGATTAGCCTGGGGCAGCACGGTGAAGGCATTCAAAGGTCTTTTTTAACCACTAATGCTGCTGAAAATAACAGCAAACCTCTGCAGCAGCATGAGAAGAGTCCCTACACACACAACAAAGCACCAATGGGCTCCTTCCACTGTAATGGACTTTACTATGAGAGGAGCTGGTACAGGGGCCAGTAGGTAAGTCTTTAAAACACTCTTTAATAAACTCTGGCTTCACTAACTACGCTGATGACGCTTTGTTGTGTGTGTAGGGACTCTTCTCATGCTGCTGCAGAGGTTTGCTGTTATTTTCAGCAGCATTAGTGGTTAAAAAAGACCTTTGAATGCCTTCACCGTGCCGCCCCGAGCTAACCACTGTTAGCCACGTCCGGCTGTTAGCGACTCTACTGGAACGTGAAAAACCAAACGTACAGTTTCATCACGTGGAGAAACCAAAAGCTGCTGTTACAGTTACTAAGCTACAATTGGACGACCCACTGTTCGGGGGCGGGGTTTAGCAAACTGCTAATTATACATTAAAAATATCGGTGCTGACCTGGAAGGTGTGAAGCCAGTCCTGCAGGCCGGAGGGGGGCGGGCCCGAGGTGACCCGCCGCCGCTGAGCTGAGTGTCCATTGGCTAGCCGCAGGTCGCCAAAGGTGGTCGGCGTGGTGGCCTGAACCAGACTGGCCGGACTGGGAAGAAAGAGACGGGATGTGAGCGTCTGTGATGGAGAAACTCACAACACGATCAAACTATTACGTGTGAAGGAGGAAATGTTTTGGGAACTCCGGAGAAAACTACGAGTGTTTTCTAAATATGTAACTTTCGAACCTCCAGCTCAGAAAAGAACCTCGACCGACCCCGACCTCGCCGGGAGAAGTCAGAGAACAATGGCGGCGCCCGTGGAGACGCAGTAAGTGAGAGATAAAACATCAAAGAACGGGCTGTAAACGTTACTTCCCTGCGTGTGGTGTTTTATTAGATCCTGCAACTTCAACACAACTTGTTTTGAATATTCTGGCGTGAAAATATGAGTTATAATCTCTCAGCATATATATACAGTACAGACCAAACGTTTGGACACACCTTCTCTTTCTTTTCAGGACTGTTGACGTTGTAGTTTCACACTGAAGGCATCTAAACTATGAATGAACACATGTGGAAATATGAACTCAACACGCCTGATATTCTAGTTTCTTCACCTTCTGCTCTGATCACTGCTTCGCACACACTCAGGAGGTCGTCACCTGACGTGGTTTCACTCCACAGGTCAGGGTCAGGTTCAATCAGGGGGATTTCCTGCTTTATAAATGGGGTCGGGAGCATCAGGAGTCAGGTGGACACACAGCTGAACAGACTGTTAGAATTTGTGTTATGACGAGAAAAAAGCAGCTAAGTAAAGAAAAACGAGCGGGCGTCGTTACTTTAAGAAATGAAGGTCAGTCAGTCCGAAAGATTGGTGAAACTTTGAAAGTGCATCTACAATTTTCGTAGTCCTGAAAATAAAGAAAACTCTTTGAATGAGAAGGTGTGTCCAAACCTTTGGTCTGTACTGTATATTAGAGGCTACATTAGTTTGCAGACTCTTATAATTTACTATTACAGTATATTTGTTCTACACACAATAATGTTTCATTTGGACGAAATAAAAATCTAAATCTCAAGTGTCACAGCAAAACTGAAGCTTTGTAATATTGGATCCAGTTTTAATTCATATCCATGTGCAGAGCTTTTACATCAACGGCTCTGATGTCGACCAATGAGATCCACTGCTGGACAATATGTTGATTAACGTATTTGATGGCGGTCGTCGATGTTTTCTGTTTACGTTCGACTTAAATGTTCTGGGACGCTCTGAAGTCGGAGCTCGTAAACTCCAGGGAGGATCAGTCCCACGTCCCAGTGTTTAGGAATGAAGCAGAAGACTTGAGAACATGTTGGGAGACACTGACTTGAAGTGAACTGCACTCCCACTGTGCCTACGTGCCGTGCCCAAACAGGTCCACGGGTAAAGTCTGGTTCCTTTGACCAGTGTGAGTGCAACCGCACCACGTCTAGGAGCGGCACGCTTGCCGTCCACGGCCCGTTTGGGAGAGGTGGGCTTTTGTAAAGCACGTTTGCACGTGTACGAGCACGAGCGTGCGCACGTGTACGAGCACGAAGCCTACGGCGGCTCTGAGGTCATTTCCTGTGCGCCTGTTGGGACGTAGAAAAAAGAAGGAGGGACCATGCGCGGACATTTCAAACAATGGCGGTGAAAGGTTCACGTTGGTGTGATGCGGAGGTGGAGTGTTTACTGCAGATTTGGTCGATGAAAAGATTCAAAAACAGTCGACAAGACGCAGAAAAACTCAGAGGTCTACGGAAAGATCTGGAAACAAAGCCACGCATCGCCATGACGTCATCAATGCGTGTGACGTGTTACGGCGTGATGACGTATAGGCAGCAAGAAGCATTCTCCGAGGCCCAGGTAGTGTGAGTACAAACGGGCCTGGAGGGGGGGACAAGGACCCTAAAGCACGGGGCACGGGACGGAGGCACAGTGGGAGGGCGCCCTGACTTGATTTTGACTCTGAACTGGTCCCTCATGAGTGTTTAACACGAGTTACCTGTGTGTGTGTGTGTGTGGTTGACAGGTGTTGGAGTTTAAGGTGAAGT
>NC_139847.1:2139702-2164702 GCF_963691815.1 Echiichthys vipera | reverse complement strand
ACACGGGAACAGACTCTCAGAGCGTCTGTGACACGGGAACAGACTCTCAGAGCGTCTGTGACACGGGAACAGACTCTCGGAGCGTCTGTGACACGGGAACAGACTCTCAGAGCGTCAGTGACACGGGAACAGACTCTCACTGCGTCCGTGACACGGGAACAGACTCTCAGAGCGTCTGTGACACGGGAACAGACTCTCGGAGCGTCTGTGACACGGGAACAGACTCTCGGAGTGTCTGTGACACGGGAACAGACTCTCAGAGCGTCCGTGACACGGGAACAGACTCTCAGAGCGTCTCAGAGCGTCTGTGACACAGGAACAGACTCTCAGAGCGTCTGTGACACGGGAACAGACTCTCGGAGCGTCTGTGACACGGGAACAGACTCTCAGAGCGTCTGTGACACGGGAACAGACTCTCAGCGCGTCTGTGACACGGGAACAGACTCTCGGAGTGTCTGTGACACGGGAACAGACTCTCAGCGCGTCTGTCACACGGGAACAGACTCTCAGAGCGTCTGTGACACGGGAACAGACTCTCAGTGCGTCTGTGACACGGGAACAGACTCTCAGAGCGTCTGTGACACGGGAACAGACTCTCAGAGCGTCTGTGACACGGGAACAGACTCTCAGAGCGTCTGTGACACGGGAACAGACTCTCAGTGACACAGGAACAGACTCTCAGAGCGTCCGTGACACGGGAACAGACTCTCAGTGCGTCTGTGACACGGGAACAGACTCTCAGAGCGTCTGTGACACGGGAACAGACTCTCTGAGCGTCCGTGACACGGGAACAGACTCTCAGAGCGTCCGTGACACGGGAACAGACTCTCGGAGCGTCTGTGACACGGGAACAGACTCTCAGAGCGTCTGTGACACGGGAACAGACTCTCGGAGCGTCTGTGACACAGGAACAGACTCTCAGAGCGTCTGTGACACGGGAACAGACTCTCAGAGCGTCTGTGACACAGGAACAGACTCTCAGTGACACGGGAACAGACTCTCAGAGCGTCTGTGACACGGGAACAGACTCTCAGAGCGTCTGTGACACAGGAACAGACTCTCAGAGCGTCTGTGACACAGGAACACACTCACAGCGTCTGTGACACGGGAACAGACTCTCGGAGCGTCTGTGACACGGGAACAGACTCTCGGAGCGTCTGTGACACGGGAACAGACTCTCGGAGCGTCTGTGACACGGGAACAGACTCTCAGAGCGTCTGTGACACGGGAACAGACTCTCGGAGCGTCTGTGACACGGGAACAGACTCTCAGAGCGTCTGTGACACGGGAACAGACTCTCAGAGCGTCTGTGACACAGGAACAGACTCTCAGAGCGTCTGTGACACGGGAACAGACTCTCGGAGCGTCTGTGACACGGGAACAGACTCTCGGAGCGTCTGTGACACGGGAACAGACTCTCGGAGCGTCTGTGACACGGGAACAGACTCTCAGAGCGTCTGTGACACGGGAACAGACTCTCGGAGCGTCTGTGACACGAGAACAGACTCTCAGAGACACGGGAACAGACTCTCAGAGCGTCTGTGACACGGGAACAGACTCTCAGAGCGTCTGTGACACGGGAACAGACTCTCAGAGCGTCTGTGACACGGGAACAGACTCTCAGAGCGTCTGTGACACGGGAACAGACTCTCGGAGCGTCTGTGACACGGGAACAGACTCTCGGAGCGTCTGTGACACGGGAACAGACTCTCAGAGCGTCTGTGACACGGGAACAGACTCTCAGAGCGTCTGTGACACGGGAACAGACTCTCAGAGCGTCTGTGACACGGGAACAGACTCTCAGAGCGTCTGTGACACGGGAACAGACTCTCAGAGCGTCTGTGACACGGGAACAGACTCTCGGAGCGTCTGTGACACGGGAACAGACTCTCAGAGCGTCTGTGACACGGGAACAGACTCTCAGAGCGTCTGTGACACAGGAAGAGGTCGTTCACGGGGACGTTTCTGCAGCGTCGTGCGTAACAACGCGTGTTCTGTGACCTCACAGCGACTTCACCGTCACATCCTTTCATAATCAGGTTTTTCAGCGCGGAGCGAAGCAGGAAAAGACCTTTTTCATGGTTTAACTCTCGCGGTTTGAAGCTGTGAGAGCGGACGAGCATTAGATGCATCGCTTTAATGTCATTTTAGTGTTTTTTTTAGTGTTTTTTAGTAGGTTTTTACTGTTTTTGCCTCCACATGTGACTCAAAATGCAGTTTACATGAGCTGCACAGTGTTTTCTCAGTGCAAAGAAGCAAAAAATGTTAATTTTTAAGGTTTTAATGTTGTACTGTGAGGCTGTAAACATGAACATGCACTGATATTTCACCGTATTTGACTTAAATATGCTGTTTACAGCAGCTTTACTCTGTTTCCCTCTTTTACTTGTGTTTTAACAGATAAAGTAAGTTAAAAATGTGGATTTTTAAGGTTTTAAACTCCATAAATATTCAAAAAAGTGCAGTTTACATGAGCTGCACAGTGTTTTCACAGTGTAAACAAGCAAAAAATGTCCATTTCTCACCTTTTTCTGCACCTTATTAGATCTAAAGTAGCAGTTTTAGCAGCTGCTTCCCTCTTTTACTCATGTTTTAACAGATAAAATCAGTAAAAAATGTTGATTTCTAAGGTTTTAAACGCCATAAATATTCAAAACAATGCAGTTTACATGAACTGCACAGTGTTTTCACAGTGTAAACAAGCAAAAAATGTCTTTTCTCACCTTATTAGACCTAAATAAGCTGTTTCCATCTTTTACTCGTGTTTTAACAGATACAAATGTTCATTTCTAAGGTTTTAATGTTGTAGTTTGAGGCTGTAAACATGAACGAGCCCTGCAGACTAAAGTTTTATCTAATTTAAGTTAATTTCCATAGATTTCTGCTGTTTTAAACACCATAAATATTCAAAAATGCAGTTTACATGAGCTGTATAGTGTGATATCCCTCTTTTACTTGTAAATTCACAGCGTAACAGAGCTAAAAACGTCAATTTCTCAGGTTTTAATGTTGTAGTTTTTGCTGTAAACATAAATATATGTATTATATATTAAAGTCCTGGTTGATTTTAAGTCATTTCCAGTTTTCTTCACCTTATTAGACCTGAAGTAGCAGGTTTTAGCAGCTGTTTCCCTCTTTCACTCGTGTTTTAACAGATAAAAATGTTCATTTCTAAAGTTTTAATGTTGTAGTTTGAGGCTGTAAACATGAACGAGCCCTGCAGACTAAACTTTTATCCATTTTTAGTTAATTTCCATAGATTTTTGCTGTTTTAAACACCATAAATATTCAAAAAAATACAGTTTACATGAGCTGCAGTGTTTTCACAGTGTAAAGTAACTAAAAATGTCCATTTCCGACCTTTTTCTACACATTATTAGACCAAAAGCAGCAGTTTTTAGCAGCTGTTTCCCTCTTTTACTCGTGTTTTATCAGCAAAAATGTCAATTTCCATGGTTTTAATCTTGTAGTTTTTGCCGTAAACATAAATATATACATTAGATATTAAAGTGTTGGTTGATTTTAAGTCTATTCCTGTTTGATTAGCAGTTTTTAGCAGCTGTTTCCCTCTTTTACTTGTGTTTTAACAGATAAAGTCAGTAAAAAATGTCCATTTCTATGGTTTTAATGTTGTAGTTTGCAGCTGTAAACATGAATGAACCCTGCATAATAATGTTTTATCCAATTTAAATTAATTTCCATTGACTATTTTTGGTTTTAAACACCATATATATTCAAAAAAATGCAGTTTAACATGAACTGCACAGTGTTTTCACAGCGTACAGAAGCAAAAAATGTTCATTTCTAAGGTTTTAATCTGTTAATTTGAGGTTGTAAACATAAATATATGTATTACATATTAAAGTGTTGGTTAATAAGCAGCTTTTAGCAGCTGTTTCCCTCTTTTACTCGTGTTTTATCAGATAAAAATGGTTTGAATCTTGTAGTTTTTGCTGTAAACATTAAAATAAACATTAAATATTAAAGAGTTTCCTGAGCTGTTCATCATTTTCACAGCACGTTCGTCACATTCACACGTTTAGTTTCTGGTATTTCACCACAGAGGTGCAGGTTCACGGCGCTGCCTTGCTCAGCGGCTCACGGTGCAGACACCTGCACACGGGCACGGACCAATAACCAATAATCACCCACAGAGACAGGGGGGGGGGGGGCTGTGTACCGCAGTGACACACACACACACACACACACACACACACACACACACACACACACACACACACACACACACACACACACACACACACACACACACACACACACACACACACACACACACACACACACACACACCGCTGTCAGGGCAGAAACGCCTCGTCATCCCGGTGCCGCACGAGCCCGACAACCTTGGCTCGCTGCACGGCCGCTGACGTCACTGATCGATAACCAATCGCGTACTCACTTTGATGAAGATGAGCTTCAGGCTGCCGTAGAAGCCCATGGCTGCTCCCGCCCCCCGGGGGTCGCTGCGGGCGGACGACCCGAGGAAAGAGACCCTGGAGAGGTTTAGATCCCGGACCAGAGACCCGAGACCCGAGACCCGACACCCGGAGCCCGAGCGACGGCGATAATCCACCCGGTGAAGCGGTGAGAGGCTAACGGAGGAGCTCGTGCTGCTGCTGCTCCAGAGAGAGGACTGAGGGTGTGTGTGTGTGTGTGAGAGTGTGTGTGTGTGTGTGTGTGTGTGTGTGAGAACAGCTCCACCTCAGCTGGAACACGCAGGGACATGCCCCTGAGTGTGTGTGTGAGAGAGAGAGAGAGAGAGAGAGAGGGGTGGAGCCGCATGCAAAGTATGTGTGTGTGTGTGTGTGTGTGTGTGTGTGTGTGTGTGTGTGTGTGTGTGTGTGTGTGTGTGTGTGTGTGTGTGTGTGTGTGTGTGTGTGTGTGTGTGTGTGTGTGTGTGTGTGTGTGTGCAGCACATTCTAAATTAGAATTCTGCGGAAAATTCATCTAAATTTCTGTGACGTCTGGAAAACACGCAAACTGAACACACGTTTATGCTCCTAGAGGACACTTTAGCACACGTTTATGCTCCTAGAGGGCACTTTAGCACACGTTTATGCTCCTAGAGGACACTTTAGCACACGTTTATGCTCCTAGAGGACACTTTAACACACGTTTATGCTCCTAGAGGACACTTTAACACACGTTTATGTTCCTAGAGGACACTTTAGCACACGTTTATGATCCTAGAGGACACTTTAACACACGTTTATGCTCCTAGAGGACACTTTAACACACGTTTATGCTCCTAGAGGACACTTTAGCACACGTTTATGATCCTAGAGGACACTTTAACACACGTTTATGTTCCTAGAGGACACTTTAGCACACGTTTATGATCCTAGAGAACACTTTAACACACGTTTATGCTCCTAGAGGACACTTTAGCACACGTTTATGCTCCTAGAGGACACTTTAGCACACGTTTATGCTCCTAGAGGACACTTTAGCACACGTTTATGCTCCTAGAGGACACTTTAGCACACGTTTATGCTCCTAGAGGACGCTTTAGCACACGTTTATGCTCCTAGAGGACACTTTAGCACACGTTTATGCTCCTAGAGGACACTTTAGCACACGTTTAGGCTCCAAGAGAGTCGTATTTATAAGAAATAACTAAAGACAATTAAAAAAACACTTCTTCTTCGTGTGTTTGATCCCTTTGTCTCTTAAAACTCTCTTCTTCTTCTGTGGTATGCAGCCCCGCCTCGTAAAACCTGAAACCGGTGTGTGTTCTGCATTAAAACAGCTGAGTGGTTCCCACACTGGACCAGTCTGTGTGTGTGTGTCTGTGTCTGTGTCTGTGTCTGTGTGTGTGTGTGTGTGTGTGTGTGTGTGTGTGTGTGTGTGTGTGTCTGTGTCTGTGTCTGTGTGTGTGTGTGTGTGTGTGTTTCATACTTGGAGCTAACTACTGTCAGACTGGAAACAGAGAAAACCACTTCAAAGACTGAGGCAGATGTGGTCTCGGTGTGTGTGTGTGTGTGTGTGTGTGTGTGTGTGTGTGTGTGTGTGTGTGTGTGTGTGTGTGTGTGTGTGTGTGTGTGTGTGTGTGTGTGTGTGTGTGTGTGTGTGTGTGTGTGTGTGTGTGTGTGTGTGTGTGTGTGAATAATCGATACAGAGCTGGAGGGAGAGCGAGGATCAAAGGAACGTGTGAACTTCAGTGAAACATGGAGAGAATTTACATTTAAGTTGCTTTTTACTTTCACTGTTGTTCTTTTTTTGTTTGTGAGTGACAGATTTATTCACAGCGTGCCGCTCCAAGACTAAGGGCGCCCTCCCACTGTGCCTCCGTCCCGTGCCCCGTGCTTTAGGGTCCTTGTCCCCCCCTCCAGGCCCGTTTGTACTCACACTACCTGGGCCTCGGAGAATGCTTCTTGCTGCCTATACGTCATCACGCCGTAACACGTCACACGCATTGATGACGTCATGGCGATGCGTGGCTTTGTTTCCAGATCTTTCCGTAGACCTCGGAGTTTTTGTGCGTCTTGTCGACTGTTTCTGAATCTTTTCATCGACCAAATCTGCAGTAAACACTCCACCTCCGCATCACACCAACGTGAACCTTTCACCGCCATTGTTTGAAATGTCTGCGCATGGTCCCTCCTTCTTTTTTCTACGTCCCAACAGGCGCACAGGAAATGACCTCAGAACCGCCGTAGGCCTCGTGCTCGTACACGTGCGCACGCTCGTGCTCGTACATGTGCAAACGTGCTTTACTAAAGCCCACCTCTCCCAAACGGGCCGTGGACGGCAAGCGTGCCGCTCCTAGACGTGGTACGGTTGCACTCACACTGGTCAAAGGAACCAGACTTTAGCCGTGAAACGTGCTGGGGCACGGCACGGAGGCACAGTGGGAGTGCGCCCTAAGTGCTTTTGGCTGATTCTGATGACTTGTAATGGAGTATTTTGACTCTTAGGATCAGAGCACGGTTGGTGTTCCTGCAGCTTCACTACAGAGAGAAAGATTAAAAGACCTTTGACTCTGATTGGACTGAAACGACCTGAGGACGTCTTCCTTCGCTGCTCTGGAGAGAGGAACCGTACTGATCCTGCAGCGCTCGTGCACAAGGTGGAAACAGTGGGAACAGTGTCTGAGGGCGGCATGAACGTGTGTGTGTGTGTGTGACGGTCATGAGACGGAGAGCGTTGAGACGCTGCGTTCACGGAGCCGACGGGATCCAAACACAGGAGCCGCTGTGTTTCCAGGGGGACACATTACAGAGGTGCAATGCAGCAAACAACAGGTGCTTTATAAAGCAAACAAACACTACGGCTGCAGAGAGTGTGTGTGTGTGTGTGTGTGTGTGTGTGTGTGTGTGTGTGTGTGTGTGTGTGTGTGTGTGTGTGTGTGTGTGTGTGTGTGTGTGTGTGTGTGTGTGTGTGTGCATCAATAATGAATGCAGGGAGTGTTGCAGGGATGTAAGAGACTTAGTGCTCATGTATATTTTAATGAGGAGCCGCGTGTCTGAGCCGCAATCGCTCTCAGGGGGGAAATCAAGATTCAACGCTGGACGTCAGGAGAGGAGGAAGAGGAGGAAGAGGAGGAAGAGGAGGAGAAGAAGAAGGAGGAGGAGGAGGAGGAGGAAGAGGAGGAGGAAGAGAAGGAAGAGAAGGAAGAGGAGGAGGAAGAGGAGGAGGAGGAGGAGGAGGAGAAGAAGAAGGAGAAAGAGAAGAAGAAGAAGAAGATCTTGAGATCTAAAGGACATATTTATTATGTGCACACTTGTAGCGTATTGTGTCGCTAACAGCTGGACGTGGCTAACAGTGATTAGCTCGGGGCAGCACGGTGAAGGCATTCAAAGGTCTTTTTTAACCACTAATGCTGCTGAAAATAACAGCAAACCTCTGCAGCAGCATGAGAAGAGTCCCTACACACACAACAAAGCACCAATGGGCTCCTTCCACTGTAATGGACTTTACTATGAGAGGAGCTGGTACAGGGGCCAGTAGGTAAGTCTTTAAAACACTCTTTAATAAACTCTGGCTTCACTCTCTACGCTGTTGCTGCTTTGTTGTGTGTGTAGGGACTCTTCTCATGCTGCTGCAGAGGTTTGCTGTTATTTTCAGCAGCATTAGTGGTTAAAAAAGACCTTTGAATGCCTTCACCGTGCTGCCCCGAGCTAATCACTGTTAGCCACGTCCGGCTGTTAGCATCTCTCCTGGATTTCCTGCTAATCTCACTTTAGTTTGTATATTTGTTTATGAATTTATCGTCGACGGTCCTCTGGGAGATGTTCACTATCAGCACTTTGGACATTTCAAACAATGGCGGTGAAAGGTTCACGTTGGTGTGATGCGGAGGTGGAGTGTTTACTGCAGATTTGGTCGATGAAAAGATTCAAAAACAGTCGACAAGACGCACAAAAACTCAGAGGTCTACGGAAAGATCTGGAAACAAAGCCACGCATCGCCATGACGTCATCAATGCGTGTGACGTGTTACGGCGTGATGACGTATAGGCAGCAAGAAGCATTCTCCGAGGCCCAGGTAGTGTGAGTACAAACGGGCCTGGAGGGGGGGACAAGGACCCTAAAGCACGGGGCACGGGACGGAGGCACAGTGGGAGGGCGCCCTGAGCGACTCGATGACCTCCTGGACGTGAGGCTGAAGACCACAGGAGGACAGGACGGAGCGGGGGAGCGCGAGAACGAGCGAGGTCTGTCTGAACATTTAACTGGCATTCTTCAAGTGTCGCCTTACACACACACACACACACACACACACACACACACACACACACACACACACACACACACACATACATACACATACACATACACATACACATACACACACACACACACACACACACACACACACACACACACACACACACACACACACACACACACACACACACACACACACACACACACACACACACACACACACACACACACACACACACACACACACACACACACACACACACACACACAGGAAGGCTGTGCTGTGCGGTTGCCATGGTGATGATGCAGACAGAGAAGACGACGGTGACTTATGGATGTTTTACGTCGACGTGCGCTCGTCAACAGGTTCCTCTGACGGGTTATTACGAAATAGTCAACAACGACAGGAAGTGACCACTAAAGGTGACGGTTAAGTTTAGACGACTAAAGGTGACCGTTAAGTTTAGACCACTAAACTATAAAACGTAAAAACTGAAATTCTTCGTCTTTTGTCAAAAGTGTCAAATTTAAACTGGGAGTGAAATTAATTTCAGGCCACAAAGAGACTTCAGTGAAACCGGAAGGTCGCAGGTTCAAACCCCCGTCCTGCTGACGAGGACAGGACTCCAGGAATGTGTGTGTGTGTGTGTGTGTGTGTGTGAGTGTGTGTGCTGACTCGGCGGGATCGGTGTGGTCGACCTTACTGTCTGGAAAGCTGCCAGGAGCTGGAATGTGACCTCACACACACACACACACACACACACACACACACACACACACACACACACACACACGGAGACACACACACACACACACACACACACACACACACACACACACACACACACACACACACACACACACACACACACACACACACACACACACACACACACACACACACACACACACACACACACACACACACACACACACACACACACACACACACACACACACGGAGACACACACACACACAAACAGAGACACACACGCACACAGAGACACACACACACACACACAGTATGAGGGTGTGTTAAGGTGTGTTTGAGTCAAAGAAACAGACACAAACTGATGAGATCATCAATCATTCACAAAATCAATACACTGATAATATTTGATTCGGTATTTTTCTGGGACATTGACGTCACAGTGTGTGTGTGTGTGTGTGTGTGTGTGTGTGTGTGTGTGTGTGTAATAATCTAGCAAAAAATGCTCTTAGATTACACGGCATGTCTCATCAGATTAGTGCCCCAGTTTTCCTGTCTGGCGTACACACACACACAGACACACACACACACACACACACACACACACACACACACACACACACACACACACACACACACACACACACACACACACACACACACACACACACACACACACACACACACACACACACACACACACACACACACACACACACACACACACACACACACACACACACACACACACACACACACACACACACACACACACACACACTAAATCTTCAATAATCAGCTTTGAGTTTAATAACATCGTCGCCACTTGTGGTCACAGAAATCACTACGTTTAAAATAACCATCAGGTATCCCATCATGCTTAGGGTGTACTGGTATTTGTGTGTGTGTGTGTGTGTGTGTGTGTGTGTGTGTGTGTGTGTGTGTGTGTGTGTGTGTGTGTGTGTATTAAGCTAACAGTTCCCATGGGGGGAGACTTCATATCCCATGATCCTGATGAAGGAATCTAAGGAATGTTCACTGCTGCACATTCCTGCACACACACCTACCGTCCGTGTGTGTGTGTGTGTGTGTGTGTGTGTGTGAGAGTGTGTGTGTGTGTGTGTCCGCGTGTGTGTGACTCTAGTGTGTCTAGTTCCCATGTATTTCCCTGTCACACTAATGCCCCAGTACTGAGTGTGGGCTTCTATAGATCAGCCGCTGATTTCATACAAATCAAATGATTGTGTTGAAGTTTGAAGCCGATGCGACGCGGTGGTCAAGCGGTTGAACTGCCAAGTGACCAAACAAACCAAGTAAAAACAACAAATGCACTTGTACTTATAAAGCGCCTTTCTAGTCTTCTGACAACTAAAGGCGCTTTCACACTGATGGCGTTGGACATCTACAGACCATCTAATGTAACCAGTCACACACACTCACACACTCATGCGCAGCACGCGGAGCAATTCTTGGTTCAGTGTCTTGCCCAAGGACACTACGACATGTGGACGGGGGATGTGGGGATCGAACTGCCAATCTCTCGAATGGGGGACGACCCACTCTTTCACTGACCCACAGTCGCCGAACAACCAACCAACCACGTAAGAGTGTCACATGACGCCACGGGGCCAAAAGAGACGTGTGTAAATCACAAATAAATATTAATTAACCTCCATAAAGCTGCTTTGTTCATAAACAAAAGGAGGACACACACACTTTCTCTCACACACTCCACCTCCATAACACACACACACACACACACACACACACACACACACACACACACACACACACACACACACACACACACACACACACACACACACACACACACACACACACACACACACACACACACACACACACACACACACACACACACACACACACACACACACACACACACACACACACACACACACACACACACACACACACACACACACAGCAGCTGGTGTCCAGCTTGTTATTAAAGACGACAAAGCAGGAGACACAATGGCACCTGAACGCCACCCACACACACACACACATACAGCATCACACAGCCTGGTGGTGTGTGTGTTGGTGCGTGTGCAGCGTCGCCCCCTAATGGCGGCTTCCAGACGGTACAAACACCCTCAGACTGTCAGGAAGAAAAGAGACTTGAACTCTGACAGTGTTACCCTTTCAAAATAAAGGTATTTATAGTTTCTGGAGTTTCCCCTAAAGGGGAGCAGCAGCAGAGATCATTAAAAGTGTGTGGTTAAAGGAATATTCCGGTGACGTTGCATTAATATTGCACATTTTCACAGTAAGTTTAATAAAAGGACGTGTTTTTACCTGAGTGTTAGAGGCTGATGTTTGTTTGTTTGTTTGTTTGTTTGTTCACTAAAAGCTACTTTTGAATATTCTCTTTTGAACAGACGGATGCATAAATAAGTAACTAATCAACCAACACACACACACACACACACACACAGACACACACACACACACCAGTCATTTCTAGAATTGGTTGATAATGTAATGTATACTGTTGTTTACTGTTGTTTACTAAAGTTATTTGTTCAGGCAGCTGCAGAGTGACATCATCAGCCACCAAATCTGTAATCTGGATTTACCTTTAAGGATCAGTTTGAATCTGAATAATCTCCAAAAACAACCAAACAACCAACAAACCAAACAACCAACCAACAAAACAACCAACCAACCAACCAAACAACCACCCAACAAAACAACCAACCAAACAACCAAGTAACAAACCAACCAAACAACCAACCAACCAACCAAACAACCAACCAAACAACAAACCAACCAAACAACCAAGTAACAAACCAACCAAACAACCAACCAACCAACCAAACAACCAACCAAGTAACAAACCAACCAAACAACCCACCAACCAACAAACCAACCAAGTAACAAACCAACCAAACAACCAACCAAACAACAAACCAACCAAGTAACAAACCAACCAAACAACCAACCAACCAACCAAACAACCAACCAAGTAACAAACCAACCAAACAACCCACCAACCAACAAACCAACCAAGTAACAAACCAACCAAACAACCAACCAACCAACCAAACAACCAACCAAGTAACAAACCAACCAACCAAACAACCAACCAACAAAACAACCAAGTAACAAACCAACCAACAAAACAACCAAGTAACAAACCAACCAACCAACAAAACAACCAAGTAACAAACCAACCAAACAACCAACCAACCAAACAACCAACCAACCAACCAACCAACAACCAACCAGCCAACCAAACAACCAAGTAACCAACCAACCAAACAACAAAACAACCAACCAAACAACCAACAAACCAACAAAATAACCAACCAACCAACCAAACAACCAACCAACCAAACAACCAACCAAACAACCAACCAAGTAAGAAACAAAACAACCAACCAACAACCAGGTAACCAACCAACCAACCAAACAACCAACCAACAAAACAACGAAGTACGAAATGCTGCTACACTCCACTGTGCCATACTGTCACTTAGTTCTGTAGGAAATGCTGCTACATTTTTAACATTTTTAACACTTATAACTTATCGCTCCTTGTCACTTATCTAGTTTGTACTTATTTCATTTCAATCTGCTGCTAAACTGCACGCTGCGTATTGTTGTATATTGTATAAACCTACGCTTAACCACGACGTCTGTTGCACTCTGTCACACTTGGTTCATTGCTTGATTTATCTGACGTTAGCTTTATTTTGATTTGATTTATGTTTATGCTTATTGTTACTCTGATCCTTTTCCGCCTTTGTATCGAAACTGTTGCACAATAATTTCCCTCGGGATAAATAAAGCTTCTTGAATCTTGAATCTTGAATCAACCAACCAAGAAACAAACCAACCAAACAACCAAGTAACAAACCAACCAACCAACCAACCGACCAATCGACCGACCAACCAACCAACGTGTCCTCCTCTGTAACAGTGTTGAGTTCATTAAACCAGCAGGACTGAAGTAAACGTCTCACCAGACTCTGCAGCAGAAGAGACTCCTCCTCTTCCTCCTCTCCTCCATCGTCGTTCGCCTCCTCCTCCTCCTCCTCCTCCTCCTCCTCCACTCCTTCAGTCTCTCCTTCCTCCTCTTTGTCTCCGCCCCCCTCCGTCGCTGTGATCCCATTGGCCGTCTGCAGGTGGGCGGTGCCGAAGGGCTCGGACGGACAGGACTCGTCCTCGATGGTGACGATGGCGACTCGAAGCTCGTCTTCCTCCTCCTCTCCTCCTCCTCTTCCTCGGCACAGAGAGGAGGAGAGGAAAGGAAAGGAGGTGAAGGAGGAGGAGGCGGAGATCGGAGTGCGTCCACAGATTACGTCGTCTTTGGCGTCTCCAGCCTTCATCATCATCTCCTCCTCCTCTTCCTCCTCCTCCTCCTCCTCTTCCTCCTCCTCCTCCTCTTCCTCCCTCTTTCCTTGACGCTCTCCGTTCATCCCTCGTTCCTCACAGCAGCAGCACATCCTTAAAAACACGAAGAATCATGAGAATAAGAATAAATAATAATAAAAATCTCCAAATTCAGATGAATCAAGGAACTTTGGATGAAATCAAACGTAAAATAGATTTTTATCAAACTGGAAATTATTATAAAAATAATATTAAAGCAGATAAACATTAACATTCCTCCGTCTTATTGTTAAAAACTCAATTATTAATATTGTTTTATTAAAATGCATCAAAAAAACAACTGTTTGTTTCCTTTAGGGGTGGAAGAAGTGTCAGTGTTAATAAAGAAATAGGTTTTTAAATTAATAAAAATAAATAAAAGTAAAAATAAGAAAATAAAAATGTAAATTAATAAATAAATAGATTTTTCAATTGATACAATTAAATAAAAGAGGAAATAAATAAGAAAGTAAATAAATCGGGGAATTAATAAATAAATTAACATATTAAAAAAATAATCCATGCCTCATTTTTAAGACGTATTTATTTTTGCATTTATTTTGTATTTATTTATTTTAAATTTAGTTTTCCCTTCATATCAAAAACATTAAAATAACAACAATAGTTTGGACACAAATAACAATAAAATAAACAATTGACTGACTTGTAATTTTATTTAATTGAATGAATTAATATTTAATCTCTATTTATTTCTGATTATTCTTTTTTAGCTCTTTATTAAAACATGTGTTTGTTTTTGCAGAATGAAAAACAAACAGAGAAATATTTTTTTAAAGCAAAAATAAGTAAATTAAATAAACATAAATAAAGAAAAAAGAGGAATGATTAAATAAAATAATTAATATTCAGTTAAATGAGTTTAAATTGTTTAATAATTTAATTAATTTAACATCTGATAAAAATAACTTTGCACAGGTGAGATGAACAGAGATGATACTGATACTTGTGTTTAATGCAGATGATATAAACACTATAAATCACTGTTATCATTATTATATTAAACTTTAAACCAGGTTATAATTCACTTCACATACTGTGATAAAATCATATTCTATAAACACACACGTGAATAATCTCATAATTACCATAAATATCATATTAATGTAAATAACACAAATATAAACTCACACATTTCATGTTCAGGGAAAAGCCTGAAACTGTGTTTTTAATCACATTTAAACATTTAATCATTTAAACACAGTAAAATGATTTAAATGTGTTTTATTCAAAGAGTCAAAGAAAGAAACTCACCTTTAAAAACGCCTCATTTCATCTGCTGAGCTTTAAACTTTAAACCTTTAAACTCTAAACTTTAAACCTTTAAACTTTACACCTTTAAACTTTACACCTTTAAACCTTTAAACTCTAAACTCTAAACCTTTAAACTTCTTCTTCTTCTTCGTTTCTGTTTCAGCTCCGAATTAAATTAAATTAAATTAAATTAAATTAAATTAAATTAAATTAAATTAAATTAAATGAAACTAAATTAAACCTTCTCGTTCGTGTCAAACTTCACTTTTTGTGTTTGTTTTTAAAACAAAGTAAAAAACTAAAATCTCTCTCTTGCTCCTCACCGTCGCACATGGAGCTGTGTGTGACGCGCTCTGATGACGTCACGGGCGCCGGTTACGCGGGAAATAAATAAACAAATTAAAATTTAAATATTTAGATTTAAACTTTTTATTTTACAGATCATAATAAATCAATCTAGGATTATTATAATTATATAAATATTATGAACTAATTTATTTTACCAAAAATAATATAAAAATAAATGTAGGAATGAATTTGTTTATAAAAATTTAACAAAAAAATGAGGTTTATTTTTAATGCAGAATTTATATTACATATATTAAATCTATAGTATTTGTTTATTATTATTATTATTGTTATTTTAATATTATGAACTTATTAATTGTACCAAAAATAAAATAAAAAAAATGTCTTAAGATTTTTTTAGTGTAGAACTTTATTTTACATATTATATTAAATCTATAGTATTTATTATTATTATTTTATTAATATTATGAACTCATTAATTATACCAAAAATATGAAAAATAAATGTAGTCATTAATAAGTTTAGAAAATGACAAAAATGGGACATAAATTGATATTTATTGATTTATTTACCTTTGTATTAATTTCCCCGTTTATATATTTTCTTATTTCACATTTCCTTTTATTTACTTGCATAGAGAAAAGTTATTAAATAAAATGTGACAAATTAATATTCATTCATTTATTTCCCTTTGTATTAATTCCCCTATTTATTTTTTTATTTCACATTTTCTTTTATTTATTTGTATTCGTTTGTAAATGTATTTATATATTTTTGCATTAATTTACACATTCTTTTCTTTAATATATTGATTTTATTTTTATTTGTTGTTGGATAAAGAAAAAGTTAAATAACTGCAGGAAAAAAAATCACTTTTAATATTTGAATTATTGTAATAAAGTTCAAACAGAAGAACGGAAACAAAGTGTTGGAGGAATAACACTTTAATTAATTAGCAGATAGATTTTATATATATATACACATATGCATATATATATATGTATATATGAAATATGAACTTTATACATAAATAGAACATAAACAAACAAATATCCTCTTATGAACAAAGTCGGTGCTGCAGACGTTTAAAATCAGTCGAATCAGCGAAACTTTCAACTAAAACCTTCATGATTCTCCGTGATTTTTATTAAAAACACGACGCAATCATTTCTATTTTAATCAGAACGAACCAGAGAAACTAAAGCTGCAGAATCAAAGTTTACGACGTGAAAACGAGTCGATCCGGAACCAGAAACGCGTCGGAAACGACTGTTTTTTAAGAAGAAAATCACTTTTATTTCCTTCATTTATCTTCAATTAAAACACATTAATGTGACGGCGTATTATTTAAGTTTTATCGTTTAGAAAATATTAAATAAATGCCACAAAATGGAAAAGTTATGCAGCTTTTAAGGGTTTTTATGCTTCGTGAGTTCAGACAAAAGCTGCAGAATCAAAGTTTAAGACGTGAAAACGAGTCGATCCAGAACCAGAAACACGTCAGAAACGACCGAAAATCCCTCCACGTTTACAGACGCAGACTTTTATTTCCTTCATTTAACTTCAATTAAAACACAAATAATGTCACGGTGTATTATTCATGTTTAATTGTCTAGAAAATGCTGAAAAAATGTCTCAAAAAGGGAAAGTTATGCAGCATTAACGGGTCTTTATGCTTCAATCATGACCTTTATTTGTGACATGGTCTAAGGATTAGGAACTTGTGTGTAAATATACACACACACTATATATATATATATATATATATATATAGTGTATAAATATATATATTTACACACTATATATTTATATATATATATATATATATTTATATATATATATATATATATATATAGTGTATATTTACACAATATATATATGTATATAATAGTACCGTAACTGGTGTTATTGGGGCGGCAGCAGCTCAGTCCATAGGTGACTTGGCTGGGAACCGTAGGGGTCGCCGGTTTGAGTCCCTGTGTGGACCATGTATGGAGCGTGGACTGGTGGCTGGAGAGGAGCCAGTTCGTCTCTTGGGCACTGCCGAGGTGCTGTTGAGCAAGGCATCGAACCCCCAACTGCTGGGGGCGCTGGTCACTGGCAGCCCCCTCGCTCTGACATCTCTGTGTGTGTGTGTGTGTGTGTGTGTGTGTGTGTGTGTTCAATTTCCCCGTTGTGGGATAAATAAAGTAATTCTTCTTCTATTTGCTGCGTGTTCCTTTAATGTCACTGTGTTTAACTGTGTTTAACTGTGTTTAACTGTGTTTAACGTCTTTAGCGTTGAGTTAAATAAATAATAAAATCGATTAAGTGGCAGAAAAGTAACAGAAAACTATGTTAAAGTAACTTTTCGTGCAAAAATGTGCAGAAATGAAAGTTTTCAGCCTCTCAAACACAAAGACTTCCTGTTTCCTTTGTTAGAAATGACGTTAAACTGAACATTTAAGGACATTTCTGCGTCATTTTCTCTATTTTCTGACATTTTCCTCATTGACAGAGTCATTTTTTTATTATTTTTGATTTTGCAGGTTCGATCCTCCGTACGACCGATCTCCAGCCAATCAGAGGCGGAGAAGGGCGGGTCACGACTTCGCCGTCCAATGAGAACAAAGCTTCCTCCAGTGAAGAGCGAAGCTGCTTGGACTTCCTGTTGGAGCGCGGCCGGAGTCATCTCCAGCTCGGCCGGGCGGACTTCCCCGAGTCCCTGGAGTGGGACGACTTGTCGGAGAAGGCGCCGCTGTCGTTCCGCCGGTGGCCTTTAGGGGGAACCGGCGGGTCGTGGAGCGGCGAGCGAGGAGGTGCCCTGATGCTCTCAGACCTCCTCAGCGGGGAGGAGACGGAGGACGGGTTGAGGGGATCTAAGGATCTGGAGGTGGCGGAGACTCTCAGCGAACCCGCTCGGGTGAAAGGCGAGGGGGTGCTCCGTGGGGCGACGGAGGAGGAGGAGGAAGAGGAGGTCGTCTTGGGGGCGGATTTAGAGGAGGGGCCAGTGTGGCGTGAATGAGGTGCAGCGGGAGGAGCGAGGGTGGCGTTGGTTTGTCTGAAAGAACAAGAGGCGGTGTTTCGGGCGAACCCTGGAAGCGGTGATGGCGAAGTGGCTTTGCGCAGAGGAGTAACGGGAGCGCTGACGCTGCCTCCTCCTCCGCCGCCGCCGCCGCCGCCTTGATAGAGCACCCGCAGCGTGGAGCGACACATCTTCTCCTCCGACTGGGGTTTCGTTAAGGGCTTCCGGACGGACGGCTTCCTTTGCAAGTCCTGGTTCTGCTCTCGGGGAGATGCCTGAGCGACCTTCTGGTCTTTCGGATCCTTGGCGTTCGGCGTCTTTTGGACGCTTGAGCGGCGGGATGAAGGAGCAGACGACGGCCTCTCTCCTCGCCGCAGGGAGGAGCTGTTGAGGTTGGAGACGGAAGGTGCTGCGGCGCCGGAGGAGGCCTGCTTTTGGCAGGGAGGCTTCTCGGGACGTTTGCCCGGAGACGGAGCACCTCGGCTGGTCTTGGAGATGGGCACGACCCGCCTCATGCCCTGGTTCTCGGAGTTCGTGAGAGTTCGGACCGGCTTGAGTTTGTTGGCGGTGGGAGTGGCGGCGGGTTTCATCCCAGGGGGTCGAGGTTTAGAGGTAGCGAGGTTCTTGGCGGACTGTTTGGATTCTGCCTTTCCATTGGTGCAAGAAGCTGCTGCTGCGTTTTCATTGGTTGCGTCACCCGTCGATCGCCCTGGAGCCGCCCCCACTGCCCTCTTCTCATTGGTCGAGCCCTCTCCCTCTGCTTCGTGCCCTTGATTGGCTGCGTCTTTAGCTTCCTCACACGTGGGAGCGGGCGCTTCATTGGCGGATGCTTGGTGCCACATGGGGGACGGGTCGTCACAGCGGGAGACAGGCACCGGTTGGCTGCTGATGGGTACAGGCACTGGCTTCTCATTGGCCGGTTGAGGTTCTGAAGGCGTGTGATTGGTTGGGGCGGAGGAAGCTCGCTGATTCTCCCTTCGACATGGTTCCTGCTCAGTTTGTGCGTATGTGTCGTCGGTGTGCGTGAGCTCGCCGGCTGCCTCGCACACACCCGTCACGCACCACACAACCACCTTCTCCTCCCTTCCCTCCTCTTCCTGTCTTTGTGGCGAGGAAGAGCTCGTCTCAAGTTGTTCCGCGTTCCCAACCTGTGCCTTCTCGTCCACGCCGTCTTCTTCCAAATCTGTGATCACCACATCGTCCCGGTGGTTCTCACGGAGGCGACTGGTGTGAGCCCCCTCGTGGCGGTCGGTCTGGGCGTTGACCTTGTCGAACACCTTGAGCTCAGGCACCAATGTGCATTTCTCTAAAACCACAGAGAGGTTGTGTTCGTCACTGCACGCCGTCCGTCCGCTAACATCCCGATCAGCTGACTCATGGTCAGAAGGCGTTCTAAGGCAGAGTCGATCTTTGCCGTTGTTGTTGTGGTCGGACTGCTGGTTCGGATCAGAGGTAGCTTTGACTGTAGCTTGACTTGGTGGATCGATGGCGTTTACTCGAGTCTGGGTAGCATCATCGCTGAGGTAAGTGGCGGTTGTATGGTTTGCGCTTTGTGCACTCGAAGAAGGCGAGGAGGGCGTTTGCGGTTGCTGGTTTTGGGGGAAGCTGCGTGTTGTGACCCTTGGACTTAGCGGCCGAGGTCCTGGAGTTCTGAGTTCAGGAGAGGCTGATAGAAAAGCTGTCCTCGCCTCTTTGTCGTCAGGGGACGCCATCCCCAGGAGCGTGCTCAGCTCGCGATCGGCAGCGAGAAACGGCGAGCTGGACGGAGAGTTCCGGGAGCGTCGCAAGCTCCCCGAGCGCCCCAGAGGATTGTTGGAGTTGTTGAAGGGGGAGCGAGGGCGGCACTTTGGGCTCAGGAGCTCCACCAGCAGCCCGGCGTCGTCCTGACGCGACATGGCCGCCGACATGTCCGACTCGCTGCTGTAGCGCAACCCGAAGGCTCCACCGACCTACAACAGAAACACATTTAGTACTCGCTGATGATGCAAACATGGTTTCATCACACGCTGATTCACACACTCGGTTGGTCCGGTCGAATCTGTCCATATAAGCCAGAGTCTAGAGTGATAGACCATTAACGGAGAAATCCAGGAGAGATGCTAACAGCCGGACGTGGCTAACAGTGATTAGCTCGGGGCAGCACGGTGAAGGCATTCAAAGGTCTTCTTTAACCACTAATGCTGCTGAAAATAACAGCAAACCTCTGCAGCAGCATGAGAAGAGTCCCTACACACACAACAAAGCACCAATGGGCTCCTTCCACTGTAATGGACTTTACTATGAGAGGAGCTGGTACAGGGGCCAGTAGGTAAGTCTTTAAAACACTCTTTAATAAACTCTGGCTTCACTAACTACGCTGATGGTGCTTTGTTGTGTGTGTAGGGACTCTTCTCATGCTGCTGCAGAGGTTTGCTGTTATTTTCAGCAGCATTAGTGGTTAAAAAAGACCTTTGAATGCCTTCACCGTGCTGCCCCGACCTAATCACTGTTAGCCACGTCCGGTATCTGGAATTTTATGCCGTCGTGTGTGTGTGCAGATAAATAAACAGCAGATCAGTGTGTGTGTGTGTGTGTGTGTGTGTGTGTGTGTGTGTGTGTGTGTGTTTGTGTGTGTGTGTGTGTTTGTGTGCACGTGCGACCTCGTACCTCCTCGCCGGCGGCCCACGAGTGCCTCTTCTTGTCCTCGAGCTCCAGGATCCTGCGGCGCCGCGCCGCCTCTTTAGCCTCCCGCTCCACGTTCTCCTGCAGGAGTAGATTTGTTGTTGTTGACACTTACAGAACGTTTCAGTCGGAGTTTTTACTTTAAAGCCAAGTACAAAGACGCACTGTGACGAAACGTCTGGATCTAATGTGACACTGTGCAGATTTAAGTTCATTTAACTGTAAATTATGTTTTTTTGAGCCTTTACGGATAAAAACAGCTGATAAATACTTTATTTAGTGTCGTCTGGCCTTTAGTTCCTGTGTGTGAACAGCAGGGGGCAGCAGAGCGTTTAAAACTCAGCTCAGGGAAAATTAAGATTCAGTTTCACACAAATGAAGAGTTTTTAAAATATGATGTTTAGTTTTAAATTAAACTTCAAACAGCTGAAACTATTACATCATTAATGCATTGTTGCTGTTGATTTTGTTGTGACTGTTGTTGCTGTTTGTTGTTGTTGATGTTGTTGTTAATGTTGTCGTTGATGTTGCTGTGTTTGTTGATGTTGTTGCTAATGTTGTTGATGTTGTTGCTAATGTTGTTGCTGTTGTTGCTAATGTTGTTGCTGTTGTTGTTGTTGTTGTGTTTGTTGTTGTTGCTGTTGTTGATGTTGTTGCTGTTGTTGCTGTGTTTGTTGATGTTGTTGTTGCTGTGTTTGTTGTGACTGTTGTTGTTGTTGCTAATGTTGTTGTTGTTGTTGTGACTGTTGTTGTTGTTGCTGTGTTTGTTGTTGTTGTTGATGTTGTTGCTGTTGCCGTGGTTACCTTGACAGCAGCAGTGAACCTGCAGCAGAAGCTGTTGAAGATGCTGAAACAGTCGTCGAGTCTGAACGTTTCTCGGTCTTCACAGAAGAAGTCGATCAGATCGCTGCCTTCCTTCTTCAGCTGCTGACGCCTGAGACGCAGCGAGCACAGAGACGAGGCGGACGACTGACACACACACACACACACACACACACACACACACATACACACACACACACACACGCACGCCCACGCACACACACACACACAGCAAGAGGCGAGACACGTCACAATATAAGGTTATGACATCACGATTGGTTTCAGAAGTTACAACTTCCTGTTCAAATCTGTATCTGTGTGTGTGTGTGTGTGTGTGTGTGTGTGTGTGTGTGTGTGTGTGCGTGTCTGTTGTGTACCTGCAGGAAACCGTCCAGTTGCTGCAGCAGCTCCGTGTCTCTCTGGACGTTTTCCTCCACTGAGCGTGTGCGAGACGTCAGCCACTGCAGCTCAGCGTCCAGCGTTTCCACGGAGATCCTGCAAAGATCAAAGACACAAAACAACTACAAAGAGACACAACACAACTACAAAGAGACACAAAACAACTACAAAGAGACACAAAACAACTACAAAGAGACACAAAACAACCACAAAGAGACACAACACAACTACAAAGCGACACAAAACAACTACAAAGAGACACAAAACAGCCACAAAGAGACACAAAACAACTACAGAGACACAAAACAACTACAAAGAGACAAAGAACAACTACAAAGAGACACAAAACAACTACAAAGCGACTCAAAACAACTACAAAGAGACACAAAACAACCACAAAGAGACACAAAACAACTACAAAGAGACACAAAACAACTACAAAGACACACAAACAACCACAAAGAGATACAAAACAACTACAAAGAGACACAAAACAACTACAAAGACACAAAACAACTACAAAGAGACACAAAACAACTACAAAGAGACACAAACAACTACAAAGAGACACAAAACAACTACAAAGAGACACAAAACAACTACAAAGAGACACAAACAACTACAAAGACACACAAAACAACTACAAAGAGACACAAAACAACCACAAAGACACACAAAACAACTACAAAGAGACACAAAACAACCACAAAGAGACACAAAACAACTACAAAGAGACACAAAACAACAACAAAGAGACACAAAACAACCACAAAGAGACACAAAACAACAACAAAGAGACACAAAACAACCACAAAGAGACACAAAACAACCACAAAGAGACACAAAACAACTACAGAGACACAAACAGATGCGTCTTCAGACCTGGCTGCAGGTTGGACGTGATTCAACTTCAGAGGAAACTCCAACAGCTTTGTGTCTTTTTTATGAGCTTCCTGAAGAAACAAGGACCACAACAATATCAGTCCTCACACACACACACACAGACACACACACACACACACACACACACACACACACACACAGAGACAGACACACACACACACACACACACACACACACAGAGACAGACACACACACACACACACACACACGTTACTAACCAGGGCGACGAAGTGCAGCAGGTTCATGCCCGGTTTGTTGGCTTTGGTGTCGGCCAGAGACAGAAGAGACGACAGCTTGAAGCCCACCGCGTTTCCTGCGTAACCTCCCTGCACACACACACACACACACGCACACACGCACACACACACACACAGACACAGACACACACACACACACACACACACACACACGCACACACACACACACACACACACACATTTAAAGGCTTTAGAGTCTGTGCTTTTAGTCTAAAGTCCAGTTCAGACCAAAGAAACTTGCACCGTGAGAGAAAGAGACACTTAATCCGCACAAACAGCAGATTCCTGTTGTGTTTGTGTTGTTATAAAGTTGTTGTTGTTGTTGTTGTTGTTTATTATAACTCTTGAATCATAAGAACAAAGTTTCCACTCACAGCGTTGAGGAGGTTCCCGGCCTGAAGCACCAGGTGCAGGACGGCGTGCAGCTCCTCACAACACATCAGCTCTGAAACAAACAAACAAACAAACACATCAGCTCTGAAACAAACAAACAAACAAACAAACACATCAGCTCTGTAGCAAACAAACAAACAAACAAACAAACAAACAAACAAACACATCAGCTCTGGAACAAACAAACAAACAAACAAACACATCAGCTCTGAAACAAACAAACAAACAAACAAACACATCAGCTCTGGAACAAACAAACAAACAAACAAACACATCAGCTCTGGAACAAACAAACAAACAAACAAACACATCAGCTCTGAAACAAACAAACAAACAAACAAACAAACACATCAGCTCTGAAACAAACAAACAAACAAACAAACACATCAGCTCTGAAACAAACAAACAAACAAACAAACACATCAGCTCTGGAACAAACAAACAAACAAACAAACACATCAGCTCTGGAACAAACAAACAAACAAACAAACACATCAGCTCTGAAACAAACAAACAAACAAACAAACAAACAAACACATCAGCTCTGAAACAAACAAACACATCAGCTCTGAAACAAACAAACAAACAAACAAACAAACAAACACATCAGCTCTGAAACAAACAAACAAACACATCAGCTCTGAAACAAACAAACAAACAAACAAACAAACAAACACATCAGCTCTGAAACAAACAAACAAACACATCAGCTCTGAAACAAACAAACAAACAAACAAACAAACAAACACATCAGCTCTGGAACAAACAAACAAACAAACAAACACATCAGCTCTGGAACAAACAAACAAACAAACAAACACATCAGCTCTGAAACAAACAAACAAACAAACAAACAAACACATCAGCTCTGAAACAAACAAACAAACAAACAAACACATCAGCTCTGAAACAAACAAACAAACAAACAAACACATCAGCTCTGGAACAAACAAACAAACAAACAAACACATCAGCTCTGGAACAAACAAACAAACAAACAAACACATCAGCTCTGAAACAAACAAACAAACAAACAAACAAACAAACACATCAGCTCTGAAACAAACAAACACATCAGCTCTGAAACAAACAAACAAACAAACAAACAAACAAACACATCAGCTCTGAAACAAACACACAAACACATCAGCTCTGAAACAAACAAACAAACAAACAAACAAA
>NC_139847.1:2064702-2132202 GCF_963691815.1 Echiichthys vipera | reverse complement strand
AGAGCTGGTTAATGTGGCCCGGGAAAGGGAAGTTTGGGGTCCTCTGCTGGAGCTGCTGCCCCCGAGACCTGATCCAGGATCAGAGGCTGAAGATGAGATAATTTTTTAGGCTTTTGGTTCATTTATTTATTCTTTTTGTTTCAGTTTTGTTTTGTTCTTCCTGTAAAATCACTTTTGTGACTGTGTTTAAAAGGTGAAATATTAAAGTATATAAATATTAAGGCATAATTTGAGCAAAAGCAGTGTTCATATTCATATTTAGCTGTTGTTTAAGTTAAATTTGACTTTATTTTTTGAGCAATTTTCATAAAATCACATTCATTTCGTCAATAATTCAAAACTTTTTCCATTTAAGGTTTTTAAAAGTTACACGATCTTTAATAAAACTCCATTATTTACGTTTACAAGACGAGGAAATTTACATCTGCTGTAATTTCTCGGTGTTAAATCAAATGTTGCCATAGCAACGGAGAGTGTGAACAGTGAAAGTACGCACACACGAAAACAGTCGAAGCAAAACCTGTTTGAGAAAAAATACACTGACAAATATTTACACTACAAATTCATCTGACCTCTCCTCTGTCACACACACACACACACACACACACACACACACACACACACACACACACACACACACACACACACACACACACACACACACACACACACACACACACACACACACACACACACACCAGCGCACACACACACGCACACACACACACACACACACACACACACACACACACACACACACACACACACACACACACACACACACACACGCACAGGCACACACACACACACACACACACACACACACACACACACACACACTGTAGGTGACTCATGCAGGTTATTCTCATACGACTTGATTAATTAAACACAGATGATGTTTTATAACTCGTGAAATCATCCGTGTGCAGTCAAATCTCTGTGAATTTGTTTTATTATTCTATCAAAAATGTTTTGTTTATGTGGCAGACGATGTAGTTTTATATATTTAGGTTGTCGTGACGATAGGATTTGTAACTTTGATACAATACAAGTGGAAAAACACGACACATCTGTGAAGCACTGGGGTGAAAATCGGACGGATCGTGACGGACCGGAGTTCGTACTCGGTGACGGACAGGAGTGGCAGGAGTTCGTACACATGACGGACAAGAGTTCGTACACATGACGCACAGGAGTTCGAACCTGGTGACGGACAGGAGTTTGTTACGATGACGGACAGGAGTCTTTACCCGGTGACGGACAGGAGTTCGTACACGGTGACGGACAAGAGTTCGTACTCGGTGACGGACAAGAGTTCGTACCCAATGACGGACAGGAGTTCGTACCCTGTGACAGACAGGAGTTCGTACCCGGTGACAGACAGGAGTTCGTACCCGATGACGGACAAGAGTTCGTACTCGGTGACGGACAAGAGTTCGTACCCAGTGACAGACAGGAGTTAGTACTCGGTGACGGACAAGAGTTTGAACTCGGTGATGGACAAGAGTTCGTACGCGGTGACGGACAGGAGTTTGTACTTGTTGACGGACAAGAGTTTGTTATGGTGAAGGACAGGAGTTCGTACCCGGTGACGGACAGGAGTTCATATACGGTGACGGACAGGAGTACGTACCCTGTGATGGACAAGAGTTCGTACCCTGTGACGGATGAGAGTTTGTACCCAGTGACGGACAGGAGTTCGTACCCGTTGACGGACAGGAGTTCGTACCCTTTGACGGACAGGAGTTCGTACCTGAAGACAGACAGGAGTTTGTACCCTGTGACGGACAGGAGTTCGTACCCGTTGACGGTCAAGAGTTCGTACCCGGTGACGGACAGGAGTTCGTACCCGGTGACGGACAGGAGTTCGTACCCTGTGACGGACAGGAGTTCGTACCCTGTGACGAATGAGAGTTCGTACTCGGTGACGGACAAGAGTTTGAACTCGGTGACGGACAGGAGTTCGTACCCGTTGACGGACAAGAGTTCGTACCCCGTGACGGACAGGAGTTCGTACCCGACGACGGACAGGAGTGCGTACCCGGTGACGGACAGGAGTTCGTACCCGAGGACGGACAGGAGTTCGTACCCGGTGACGGACAGGAGTTCGTACCAGGTGACGGACAAGAGTTTGTACCCGGTGACGGACAGGAGTTCGTACCCGGTGACAGACAGGAGTTCGTACCCGATGACGGACAGGAGTTCGTACCCGGTGACGGACAGGAGTTCGTACCCGGTGACGGACAAGAGTTCGTACCCGGTGGGGGACAAGAGTTCGTACCCGGTGACAGACAGGAGTTCGTACCCGATGACGGACAGGAGTTCGTACCCGGTGACGGACAGGAGTTCGTACCCGGTGACGGACAGGAGTTGGTTACGGTGACAGGAGTTTGAACCCGGTGACAGACAGGAATTCGTACCCTGTGGTGACGGACTGGAGTTTGTCACGGTGACAGGATTCGTTCCTCGTGATGGACAGGAGTTCGTACACAGTGACGTATTTGAACCCGGTGACGGACAGGAGTTCGTACCCGGTGACGGACAGATGCTCATAGTGAAAGTGACGCTTCTAGTGAACCAATCTAAACACCGGTGGCGTCTTAATTCTGTAGCCGTTACTTTGTGAAATCAACATTTACGAACGATTAAAGTTTAAACACAAAAGTGATCTGCTGTCACTTTAAATGAAAACATGCGAGATCGAGAAATGTCAAGTAAAAATAGTAACAAACACCTGAATTACACAATCTGATGCACAAATGATCTAAATTCATTATTTGACGAACACATTGTTGGTTTCTGGGCTTCGCGTCAGATTTGTTGACAATTGAAAAACTGCAGCGTCATCCTTTAACAGCTCACAACATAGAAGTTTCCAGGTGACTCAGCAGTCGACAGGTGAACCACCTCTAACTCCATTACACTAAAACTAAAACAACGAGCGGCTGTTTTTACAGGACAAACCGCCCCTGAATGCACCGTTCTCATCCTCTCAGTGAAGAGTTACTGAAAACACTGATGATTTATGAGACGGAGCAAAACCATCTGCTCACCGCTGACGTTTCTCCGGTGACTCGGCGGAAAAAAGAAGAAGAAGAACCGTCTCTGGCTTTTTAATATGAAACTAATATGAAAGTTTGGGATCCAAGATGTTGAGACGGGACAGAATAAGTGGCGGTTAGCTGAAGGACTCAGACGGACGTCTAATCCTCTGAGGTTGAGGTCGGAAAGTTTCCAGCCTGAGACGAATGAGCTGCACCCGAGCCTCCGTCGCTGCGAGACGCCAAGAACGCGACTTTAGAGTCTTTGAAATTACGTGTTTTCACAGCGTTATGCTTTTATACAGTTTCACGACGGCGTGTGACTCCTGTGACGTGAGAAATGATCGTTTAAATTGACAAACGTGTGAAATTCAAGCACAATTTAAACGACTTTACTTCATATTTTGTCCTGAAATGAGGCCCCACGGTGGTCGACCATCAGGGGACGGACTTCGCCTCTGTCGCTGAGGGTCTACGGTTTGATTTAAGATGAATTTATGTGTAAAGCAAATAGACGCACGTAAAAACAACATCCTTACAAAAAGGTTCTGGTACCAAATCGCTTTGTAAATCAAAGTTTCCAGAAATCCAATTTTAGCTGCAAATATCATTAATATTCTTGATTTTTTGGTGTTAATTTGTCCCGATTTTCGGATTTCAACTCTATAAAGCACAATTATGTCCTAAATATGTTTAATTCCCTTCGAAGTTGTGGTGTTTCTAACAAAATGAGCTTTAAGGGCGCCCTCCCACTGTGCGTGCGTCCCGTTCCCCGTGCTTTAGGGTCCTTGTCCCCCCCTCCAGGCCCGTTTGTACTCACACTACCTGGGCCTCGGAGAATGCTTCTTGCTGCCTATACGTCATCACGCCGTAACACGTCACACGCATTGATGACGTCATGGCGATGCGTGGCTTTGTTTCCAGATCTTTCCGTAGACCTCAGAGTTTTTGTGCGTCTTGTCGACTGTTTTTGAATCTTTTCATCGACCAAATCTGCAGTAAACACTCCACCTCCGCATCACACCAACGTGAACCTTTCACCGCCATTGTTTGAAATGTCCGCGCATGGTCCCTCCTTCTTTTTTCTACGTCCCAACAGGCGCACAGGAAATGACCTCAGAACCGCCGTAGGCCTCGTGCTCGTACACGTGCGCACGCTCGTGCTCGTACACGTGCAAACGTGCTTTACAAAAGCCCACCTCTCCCAAACGGGCTGTGGACGGCAAGCTGGCCGCAGTTATGTGCGGAGTGGTTGCACTCACACTGGTCAAACACACTAGGCTTAACCTGGGCGCGGTGCGGAAGGACAGTGTGAGTGCATCCTAATTCTAACTTTCTATATATTTGTACGTCCATATGTCTGTTCAGCGATGAAAATAAACCAGTTTCTGTTTATAAAACAAAGTCAAAACACTAAATGAGTCCCTCGTGTTGGAAGTTTATAGATTGAAACGCACATTCAGAAGAAACTGTCTGAACATTATTAAAACATCTGTTTCATCTTTGCAGCAAAGAAAAGTGATGAATAGCAGTAATAACGATGTCACAGCGATGTTATTTTCGGTTAAAATAGACGATCAGAGAGGTAACAGCTCCAGTCAGACCCGTGTGAGTCATAGCCGGCGTTAAACACTTTAAACACACACACACAGGCGTTAAACACTTTTTCTCCTGTGAGTTCTTTGGGCTCAGCTGGAGGGATGTTGCTCAGCAGTCTGACAGATTAGCTCCTACACTTTCCTCCAGCAGTGACAGCAGTCTCTCAACACCTCAGCGTGAGGATTACAGCAGCCAGTCAGCCGACACGTGAGCTTCAGTCAACCCACATCCAGAAAATGACTGAAAACTGCCGACACGTCCAGAAACGCTCCCCACTAAGACTTTCCAAGACAATCCAAAAACAGCTGATAGCTACAAACTATTATTTCCATTGTTAAGAACCAGCCTCTTATCCGGGGTCAAGTCTCAGGGCGCAGCAGCTCCATCAGGGGACCCCAAACTTCCCTTTCCAGGGCCACATTAACCAGCTCTAACTGGGGGATCCTGAGGCGTTCCCAGGCCAGTGTGGAGATCTAATCTCTCCACCTGGTCCTGGGTCTTCCCCGAGGCCTCCTCCCAGCTGGACGTGCCTGGAACACCTCCCTAGGGAGGCGCCCAGGGTTCATCCTTGCCAGATGATCCTGAACCACCTCAACTGGCTCCTTTCAACGCAAAGGAGCAGCGGCTCTACTCCGAGTTCCTCACGGATGCTGAACTTCTCCCCCTCTCTAAGGGAGACTCCAGCCCCCCTCCTGAGGAAACACAGTTCACACGCTTGGACCTGGACCTGGTTCTTTGGGTCCTGACCTGGACCTGGTTCTTTGGGTCCTGACCTGGACCTGGTTCTTTGGGTCCTGACCCAGCTTTCATTGAGTTGTCCAAGGATGTTTCCAAGAAATAATCCAGACCGTCTCAACCTGAACAATTCATGAACACAACATACAAAGGATCCTGACACTAACCCGAGAACAACAACCACTAAAGAAACCATCAATAACTATCAGGCGTCCAAGAATCTACAGAGAAATAACCAATACATATCCAGACACCACCCAAAGATCTACCGAGGGAATCATCCAAGAATCAAACCAAAACATACCAATATTTAAAGAATATATCCAAACCAACCAACAAATATCCAAGACACCATCAAAGAATCTACGGCAGTTTGTTTAACATCCGATCTGAGCTAATTAATTGGTCCATCTCTACAATAAATATCCAAGACACCATCCAAAGATCTACTCAAGGAACCACCAAGAGTCTACCCAGAAAACATCCAAAGATCTACGAAGAAATAACCAGTAAATATAAATATACAGAAACCATCCAAGAATGTTCCCAACAACTGTCTATCAACAACTTTATTATGTGCCACAATTTCCAGAAACAGGGCGACACGGTGGTGTAGTGGTTAGCACTGTCGCCTCACAGCGAGGGGGTTCCTGGTTCGAATCCCGGCTGGGGCCCCTCTGTGTGGAGTTTGCATGTTGTCCCCGTGTCTGCGTGGGTTTTCTCCGGGTTCTCCGGTTTCCTCCCACAGTCCAAAGACGTGCAGGTGTTGGGTTCATTGATGACTCTAAATCACCCGTAGGTGTGAATGGTTGTCTGTCTCTGTTCGTCTCTATGTGTCCTGTGATAGACTGGCGTCCTGTCCAGGGTGGACCCCGCCTCACGCCCGATGTCAGCTGGGATCGGCTCCAGCCCCCCGCGACCCCGACCCCGACCCCGGGATAAGCGGTTGAAATGAATGAATGAATTTACAGAAACTATTTTAAAGTCTTTTTACAGAGACGATCCTGAATTACAGACTCAGCACAAAAACAGAGTCTCCGTCTCCGTGGAAACCAAAGAAAGTCTCATTTACCAGACAAACAACAGTTAACGTTTGTGTTTACGTGTGCGTGCGTGCGTGCGTGCGTGCGTGCGTGCGTGCGTGCGTGCGTGCGTGTGTGTGTGTGTGTGTTAGTGTTTGTGTGTGTGTTTGTGTGTGTGTGTAGTGAGGACCCCCCACGTTGAAGGGGCTCAAACTGCCTCTTAAACAACATTTGCATGAAAAACACATCAGCTGTTCGGCTCCAGTCTGTAAAACAGTGTTAAAAACACGTGTTTCTCGTTCAGCAGAGGAAACGAGAGGAAGAGTAAGTTTACGGCGGTTTTGTGTTTCACAGGCGAGCTGAGCATCGCTCGTCTCTGGGGTTACCGTGGCGACAGAAAGTGAAAGACAGACAAACGGCGTCCTGTAAAATGTCACCGGGCCGGAGCTGCAGGCGGGTCAGGGGGTCACACACACACACACACACACACACACACACACACACACACACACACACACACAAACACAGACACACACACACACACACACACACACACACACACACACACACACACACACACACACACACACACACACACACACACACACACACACACACACACACACACACACACACACACACACACACACACACACACACACACACACACACAAACCTGTTTAACTGCTTTCCAAACCACACACACTGATCGGCTGAATATCCAAGAAACCATCTGAGAATACACCAGAAAAAAAATAGCTAAATAACCAAGAAACCCACCAACAATATAACCTCCAAAAACCCTGATAAATATCCAAATATATGCCCAGAAATAACGGTTAAATATCAAAGAAACCACCGAGAATAGACCTAAAAATAACGGAAGAACATCCAAGAAACCATCTCAAAATCTGACCAAAAATAGCCGAGAATAAACCCGAAAATTAGCGATAAATATCTAAAAATAACACAAAAATAACTGTTAAATATCTAAAAATATAACTGAAAAAAAAAACACTAAATATTCAAAAGCCACCAAGAATATAACCTCCAAAAAACTGATAAATATCCAAGAATATATCCAGAAATAACTGTTAAATATCCAAAAAGCCACGAGAAAATAAGCCATAAATATCTAAAAATCTGACCAAAAATAACCAATAAGTATCCAAGAAACCATCTGAGAATACACCAGAAAATAACGGATAAATATCAAAGAAACCATCTCAAAATGTGACCAAAAATAACCGAGAATAAACCCCAAAATGACTGATAAATATCTAAAAATATAACAAAAATAACTGTTAAATATCCAAGAAACCATTTAAGAATATATCCCAAAAAACCCTGATAAATATCCAAGAGTATACCCAGAAATAACAGTTAAATATCCAAGAAACCATCTCAAAATCTGACCAAAAATAACCGAGAATATACCAAAAAATTTGCGATAAATATTAAAAATATTTATACAAAAATAACTGATAAATATCTAAAAATACATCCAAGAATAAACCCAAAGAAACCCTGAAAAATATCCAAAATCTGACCAAAAATAACCGATAATCGTCCAAAAACCCACCGAGAATAAACCCAAGAATCAGCGACAATCGTCCCAGAATGAGTCGCTCTCCGACCCGACGTCCTTGACTTTACAAAGGTCAAAGGTCAAAGGTGTTTGACTGAAGTCTAAAGTCGTAGATTTCTGAACGGAGTCACTTTCTCTGAGACGACGTTTCTCTTTGTAAACAAAAGAGGTGCCGGTTCGACCCCTGAGCGGCTGCCCTTCCCTGCTGAAGTGCTCTTGAGCAGCACGCGCCCTTACAGCAGCAGTGCAGGTGACCTCGCAGCAGCAGCACAGGTGACCTCACAGCAGGTGACCTCACAGCAGCAGCACAGGTGACCTCACAGCAGGTGACCTCACAGCAGGTGACCTCACAGCAGCAGCACAGGTGACCTCACAGCAGGTGACCTCACAGCAGGTGACCTCACAGCAGCAGCAGCAGGTGACCTCACAGCAGCAGCAGCAGGTGACCTCACAGCAGCAGCAGCAGGTGACCTCACAGCAGCAGCACAGGTGACCTCACAGCAGCAGTGCAGGTGACCTCACAGCAGCAGCACAGGTGACCTCACAGCAGCAGTGCAGGTGACCTCACAGCAGATGACCTCACAGGTGACCTCACAGCAGCACAGGTGACCTCACAGCAGGTGACCTCACAGCAGCAGAGCAGGTGACCTCACAGCAGCACAGGTGACCTCACAGCAGGTGACCTCACAGCAGCAGCACAGGTGACCTCACAGCAGGTGACCTCACAGCAGCAGAGCAGGTGACCTCACAGCAGGTGACCTCACAGCAGGTGACCTCACAGCAGGTGACCTCACAGCAGCAGCACAGGTGACCTCACAGCAGCACAGGTGACCTCACAGCAGGTGACCTCACAGCAGGTGACCTCACAGCAGGTGACCTCACAGCAGGTGACCTCACAGCAGGTGACCTCACAGCAGCAGCAGCACAGGTGACCTCACAGCAGCAGCAGCACAGGTGACCTCACAGCAGGTGACCTCACAGCAGGTGACCTCACAGCAGCACAGGTGACCTCAGGTGGTGTCGGAGCAGGTGAACGTCGGCACTTTTGATCTTTACCCCCCGTTTCTCGTGTTTTGCGTCGTGTGTCGACTCGTTCGACGCCTCGAGGCTGAAAAACCTGCTGAATATTAAACGTGGGAAAAACGTCCGACAGCGTGCAGCGACGTCATTCTGCTCCTCTTTTCTTTATGAACCGGATATTATTCTTATTTTTGGGTTCTGAGCATGTTTCATTATCACTCACACGTGTTTTATGTCTAATATTAAAGAAGCAGAGTGTTTCTGAGGCACTGAGGTGGAAAAAAGACGATAAATCAACTTAAAAACTCACGAAATTTCACTTCTGACGATGAAAAACAACTTTTTTAAAGCTAAAAATATTAAAATAACCCTTTAAAACAGGTTCATGAGTCACTTCTGTCGATGTTTCCACTGAAATGCATCCAACAAAAGGCACAAAAACACCTTTAAAACACTAATATAAGTGTATAAAACCTCAGACACGTCGAGGAGCCTTTAAACAGAAAGTTTCAGGAACATTTTTAATAATTAATTTAATGTTTTTGTCATTTTTTAAAACAAAAAAGGCAGAATTTTGACAATTCAAGACTCAAAAAATGTAAATTTCATCTCATTTTTACACTTTAACGTGATGTTGAACTGAATATCTTTACGTTTTTGACGTTTGGTCGCATAAAACTTTACAAAACTAATAATAAACTTGCATTTTTCACTGTAAATGAATCAAATTATTGGTTTTTCAGGATAATAATCTGAAGTTTTAGTCACAAAAACTCACTAAATGTCAAAACTGAGAGACAATAACGCACATTAGAGGGACACGGTGTACATATCATATAATAATTATAATATTTAAGACGTAAAACAACAGAAAGGGCTTTAAAAGCTGCAGTTTTGACATTCAGTGAGTTTTTGTGAGTAAAACTTCTGATTATTATCCTGATAAACCAATAAAAAGATCCGTTTATAGTGAAAAATTTAAGTTTATTATTAGTTTTGTAAAGTTTTATGCGACCAACAGTCAAAAACGTAAAGATTTTCAGTTCAACATCACGTTAAAGTGTAAAAATGAGATGAAATTCACATTTTTTGAGGCTTGAACCGACGATTTTCTGCCATTTTTGTTTCTAAAATGACTAAAACTTTAAATTAATAGAAATAAACTTGCAGAACATGAATGTTGTGAGAGTAAACAACACAGCAGCTCCAGAGATAACAGAATAAATGATTTAAATATTATAAAAATCAAACATAAGAAATAAACTCATGTGATCTTTAAAGTGTCATCAGATCCAAACGCATTAAATCAACATATAAACACATATAACAGGTGATTTAACACATTTAAGTAAGTTTAAGTGTCACATATGTGCAGCCGAATTAATCTGCACATTAAACAAAACAATAAAAAACATAAATATATAATAAATTAACATTAAAGCCGCAGGTGGAAACGCGCATTATGAGAAAATGCGTAAAAGTGAGCGGGGTCTGGCGGAGGTGAAGTCCCCGGGTTAAGCGGCGCGTTTGCGGACACAGTGAAGTGGAAGCACCGCTGAAGGTGAAGCGGCTGTTCCGCTGAAACCAACCGGGGGAAAGAAGCGGAGAGTAGTGGGTTCGATTCCCGTTCAGACTCACCGGGGTGCGCGGCTCCAGCGGTGCCGACTCTCCTGCGCCGAACCCCCGTTAGAAAAGGTCCAAATTTACGGTAAAACGGGGTTTTGGTGATGCCGTTTGACTCCGGTCCGCGTCCACAGGAGGCTCACACGGTGCAGGGCGCGCACACGGTGACATCGGCTGTGCGTGTGCGTGAGAATGCGCGTGCGTGTGAGAGAGAGAGAGGGAGAGAGAGATAGAGAGGGAGAGAGAGGGAGAGAGAGAGGTGAGACAACCTGCGCATGCGTGATCACTCGGGTGGAAGCGAAGGTGTTTTCTCTCGTGCACACCCACCTGCCAGGATACACGCACACGCACGAGCACACACATGCGCACACACTTACACACACACGCGCGCACACAGTTATTTAATTTGACATTAAAGAGTGTGTTTGACCCAGATAAGCCCAAACAGCCCCGCCCTACTCCACACACACACACGCACACGTACACACACACACACGCACAAACACACACACACACACACACACACACACACACACGCGCGCGCGCGCACACACACACACACACACAGAGGTGTCATGTGTCAGCAGTTTCCCTCTACTTTAAAAAAACGTCATCAATGAGCAAATATTTATTTATTAATTATCAATAAAAAATGTCAACACATCAGAGAGCTTTAAGTGGACATTAGAGAGAATACAGCTTTAAGTGGAGTCTCCCCCTGCTGGATATTAGAGAGAATGCAGCTTTAAGTGGAGTCTCCTTCTGCTGGACATTAGAGAGAATGCAGCTTTAAGTGGAGTCTCCCCCTGCTGGACATTAGAGAGAATGCAGCTTTAAGTGGAGTCTCCTCCTGCTGGACATTAGAGAGAATGCAGCTTTAAGTGGAGTCTCCCCCTGCTGGACATTAGAGAGAATGCAGCTTTAAGTGGAGTCTCCTCCTGCTGGACATTAGAGAGAATGCAGCTTTAAGTGGAGTCTCCTCCTGCTGGACATTAGAGAGAATGCAGCTTTAAGTGGAGTCTCCTCCTGCTGGACATTAGAGAGAATGCAGCTTTAAGTGGAGTCTCCTCCTGCTGGACATTAGAGAGAATGCAGCTTTAAGTGGAGTCTCCCCCTGCTGGACATTAGAGAGAATGCAGCTTTAAGTGGAGTCTCCTCCTGCTGGACATTAGAGAGAATGCAGCTTTAAGTGAAGTCTCCTCCTGCTGGACATTAGAGAGAATGCAGCTTTAAGTGGAGTCTCCTCCTGCTGGACATTAGAGAGAATGCAGCTTTAAGTGGACTCTCCCCCTGCTGGACATTAGAGAGAATGCAACTTTAAGTGGAGTCTCCTCCTGCTGGACATTAGAGAGAATGCAGCTTTAAGTGGACTCTCCCCCTGCTGGACATTAGAGAGAATGCAACTTTAAGTGGACTCTCCCCCTGCTGGACATTAGAGAGAATGCAACTTTAAGTGGAGTCTCCTCCTGCTGGACATTAGAGAGAATGCAGCTTTAAGTGGAGTCTCCTCCTGCTGGACATTAGAGAGAATGCAGCTTTAAGTGGAGTCTCCTCCTGCTGGACATTAGAGAGAATGCAGCTTTAAGTGGAGTCTCCTCCTGCTGGACATTAGAGAGAATGCAGCTTTAAGTGGAGTCTCCTCCTGCTGGACATTAGAGAGACCGCAGCTTTAAGTGGAGTCTCCTCCTGCTGGACATTAGAGAGAATGCAGCTTTAAGTGGAGTCTCCTCCTGCTGGACATCAGAGAGAATGCAGCTTTAAGTGGAGTCTCCTCCTGCTGGACATTAGAGAGAACGCAGCTTTAAGTGGAGTCTCCTCCTGCTGGACATTAGAGAGAATGCAGCTTTAAGTGGAGTCTCCTCCTGCTGGACATTAGAGAGAATGCAGCTTTAAGTGGAGTCTCCTCCTGCTGGACATTAGAGAGACCGCAGCTTTAAGTGGAGTCTCCTCCTGCTGGACATTAGAGAGAATGCAGCTTTAAGTGGAGTCTCCTCCTGCTGGACATTAGAGAGACCGCAGCTTTAAGTGGAGTCTCCTCCTGCTGGACATTAGAGAGAATGCAGCTTTAAGTGGAGTCTCCTCCTGCTGGACATCAGAGAGAATGCAGCTTTAAGTGGAGTCTCCTCCTGCTGGACATTAGAGAGAACGCAGCTTTAAGTGGAGTCTCCTCCTGCTGGACATTAGAGAGAATGCAGCTTTAAGTGGAGTCTCCTCCTGCTGGACATTAGAGAGAATGCAGCTTTAAGTGGAGTCTCCTCCTGCTGGACATTAGAGAGACCGCAGCTTTAAGTGGAGTCTCCTCCTGCTGGACATCAGAGAGAATGCAGCTTTAAGTGGAGTCTCCTCCTGCTGGACATTAGAGAGAATGCAGCTTTAAGTGGAGTCTCCTCCTGCTGGACATTAGAGAGAATGCAGCTTTAAGTGGAGTCTCCTCCTGCTGGACATTAGAGAGACCGCAGCTTTAAGTGGAGTCTCCTCCTGCTGGACATTAGAGAGAATGCAGCTTTAAGTGGAGTCTCCTCCTGCTGGACATTAGAGAGAATGCAGCTTTAAGTGGAGTCTCCTCCTGCTGGACATTAGAGAGAATGCAGCTTTAAGTGGAGTCTCTTCCTGCTGGACATTAGAGAGAATGCAGCTTTAAGTGGAGTCTCCTCCTGCTGGACATTAGAGAGAATGCAGCTTTAAGTGGAGTCTCCTCCTGCTGGACATCAGAGAGAATGCAGCTTTAAGTGGAGTCTCCTCCTGCTGGACATTAGAGAGAATGCAGCTTTAAGTGGAGTCTCCTCCTGCTGGACATTAGAGAGAATGCAGCTTTAAGTGGAATCTCCTCCTGCTGGACATCAGAGAGAATGCAGCTTTAAGTGGAGTCTCCTCCTGCTGGACATTAGAGAGAATGCAGCTTTAAGTGGAGTCTCCTCCTGCTGGACATTAGAGAGAATGCAGCTTTAAGTGGAGTCTCCTCCTGCTGGACATTAGAGAGAATGCAGCTTTAAGTGGAGTCTCCTCCTGCTGGACATTAGAGAGAATGCAGCTTTAAGTGGAGTCTCCTCCTGCTGGACATTAGAGAGAATGCAGCTTTAAGTGGAGTCTCCTCCTGCTGGACATTAGAGAGAATGCAGCTTTAAGTGGAGTCTCCTCCTGCTGGACATTAGAGAGAATGCAGCTTTAAGTGGCGGTTGCCGTCATGGTTGTTAATGGGGCAGTGAGTCTTTGTTTGTTGCGTTGTTGCTTTGAAGTGAAGCAATTGTTTCCACGGCAACGGCGACACAGAAACCAGTTCCTCAGACAAACTCTCTTTTGGTTTTAAAGTTTTAACGTTTTAAAGTTTTAAAGTTTTAAAGTATAAAATTATTAAAGCACAAAATGCAGAACACGTCCCATGCGACACATTACACTTTATTATTTTAATGTTTATTACTTTATTATATTATTTAAACATATATAATGTGTTATTTTAATGAATATTTATTATTTAATGTACATAACTATTTGATTAATTTAAATGTTTATAACTTTATTATAACATTTCAATATATAAAACTTTATTATATTATTTTAACATATACAATGTTTATTTATTATATTTTTAATGAATTTTTATACATTTAATATATATAACTATAATTTTTAAATGTATATAACTTTATTATATTTATTTTGACGCATATAATATTATTTTAATGAATATTACTTTATATTATTTTTATATATGTAACTTTATTTTATTTATTTTAACGTGTATACCTTTATTATATGTATATGTATGTTTATTACTTTATATTATTCACACGTATATTACTTTGTTATATTTGTTTTAAGGTTTAGAACTATTATGTCATTTAAACGTATATAACATGTTTATTTTTCTATATTACTTTATTGTATTGATTTACACAAATATAACTTTATTCTAACATATATATATATATATATATATATGTATATAACTTTATTAGATTTATTCTAATGTGTTTATTTAAAACATTCATGATTTACTTTCATAAATGATTTTAAGAGAATTTCCTTTTTTATTTAACTTTATTCTTTATGAAGTGAAACGATTTTCTGCATTTTTAGGACATTTGTTATTAAATTTTACCAATTTTACAAATAAAGTTTTTGTTTTTTTACAGGAAACTTCGTTAAAAACCAAGAAACAAACTTTAACTTTCTGTTTTTAGTGTTTCATTAAAAAACACAGATTTATTCATAAGTATTTAGTCTTTAAAGATTATTATTTATGTATTTAAGGATTAATAACAAAGTAAAGTTAAAACACGTTAAAAACAAAGAAGATTTCACATAAAAAACATGAAACTAAAACTTAATTGATTTATTTATTTACACACAAACATTTTCCAACAGATTCAAACCATCAAAGCACTTTTTGGTACTTTTTCATTTTAACATTTATAATAAAAATAAAAAGCAAAACTTCCCTTAAACCTTTTTTTTTGTTAAAGACGGATTCAGAATGTATTTAATGTTTTACTTTTAAATGTAAAAATCATGATAAAAATACTTTGGGAGCATAAAAAAACGTTTAATCGTCTTAAAAATAAACCTTAAAAAGTCTAAATTTGGTTCAAATCACAGAAATCGTTTTAAATGGACGAACTTTCCCTTTAAGGCGTCTTTTAAATCAGCCGACGCTCTTTTTAAGACGTTATTGCACAGAAGGCGTCACGAGTCGTTGCATAGTTGGTTTTGTTTCTGAGGAACAGCGGCACAAACAAAAACACGTTCATACTAGTTAAAAACAAACCAAGGAATCGAACCGGCGGACGCTTCCTCCGTCAGAACCACAGGAAGTATAGTATTTAAGGCAGATGACGCTTCGGACAGAGTGCAAAGAACGCGAGGAACTCCAGCAGGCGGACAAAATAACAGCAACGTGTTACATGACGATGCAGTTTGCGCCGTAAACTTCAGCACGCAGCGAAGGCGTTTCTGTTATTTTGTCCACCAGATGGTCGTCAAGGTGACCAGGAGAGAGATGAACGCTGTGGCGTCGATCTGAAGAAAAGAAAACGTACTAAGGCGGCGCATTTATTCAGTATTCTTCGACTAAACTGAAAATAACTCTCTTAGGTTTTTTAGAACATATTTCAGAGCTAGCATGCTAACGCTAACATGCTAATGCAAACATGCTAACGTTGACAGGAAGCGTAAAAGGAATATATTGGTTTCAAACTTGAGTTATGGCGTTTAATTTGGTGTCTGATGAAGGATGTCGTTAACTTTTCTCAACAATAATCAAGAAAATAATGGAGAACTTTTTAGAGTCGTAGGAAATAACAACTAGACCGCCGCTAACTGTGAAGTTGTCGGATAAAATGAAGATTAACCAAAAATTCTGTCCCAATTTTCACAGGAGAGATCGACTAAACTGAAAATAACTCTCTTAGGCGTTTTGGAACATATTTCAGAGCTAACATGCTAACGCTAACATGCTAACGTTGACAGGAAGCGTAAAAGGAATGTATTGGTTTTAAACTTGAATTATGGCGGCTTATGAATGACGTCGTTAGCCTTTTCTCAGCAATAATCAAGAAAATAATGGAGAACTTTTTACAGTCGTAGGAAACATTTGCTGTTAACTGTGAAGTTGTCGGATAAAATGAAGATTGACTCTTTAAGCTAGCTGTCAGCAGCGTCACTAACATGGTGGCGTATATTTACATCTATATCTAATGTCTCCACAGACACAGATATTGGAATACTTTGCAAAATTAGTGGTCCTTATAAACAATGACCACTGTTTAAACTCACTTATTCATAGAGAGGAACTTAAAAGACACTTAAATAGATGAACACGTAGATGTACCGAGCATAACTTTGAGTTGGAGTGAATGTTTAAGAAGTTGTGTTGAAGGTTTAAACTTCAAAGTGTGTTTAAAGACAGATTTCACGTTGTTAAATTAGACAAACAAGAAAAAAATACTGAATCTTTGGTTATTGATGAAATGTTGCTACAACCAACCTTTCTTCAACGATGAACAACGCAACATCGTCGACATACGATGACATTATTTTGGCTTGTTGCAAATTATTGGTCCCTACAACGCTGCTGAGTTTCTTGTCGAGTAGTGGGAGGAGGAAATGTCCAGCAGCCAATCAGAACAGTGCTGCGGACACTAAATCTGTGGCTGGTGACTTAGTTTGACTGAAGGGCATCGATCAAAGGTCCCAATTTTCACAGGAGAGAAAGTAAATAAGCTGAAAGATTGGCTACAACCAAAAATTCACAGGACAGTAAATAAAATATAAATCTTGGGTTATTGATGAAACGTTGCCTGAAAGATTGGCTACAACCAACGAACAAGGCGACATCGTCAACATACAATGACACTAAATCTGTGGCTGGTAAATTAAGTTAAGACAGGTTTCCATCAGTCAACAAACCAAATCTTCACGAGACAGTCAGTAAATAAACACTGAATCTTTAGCTACTGATGAAACTTTGCCTGATTGGCTACAATTCACCGAACGAACAGGGCAACATCGTCAACATACAATGACACTAAATCTGTGGCTGGTGAGTTAGTTTGACAGAAGGGCATCGATCAACTGTCCCAATTTTCACAGGAGAGAAAGTAAATAACCTGAAAGATTGGCTACAACCAACCTTACTTTAACGACGAATAAGGAAACATCGTCCACATATAGCAACATGTTTTGGTTTGTAGCAAATGATCGGTCTCTATGCGTTGAGTAAACCAGAGAATAACCAGCAGCCAATCAGATCAGTGCTGCTGAAATCAAATCTGTGGCTGGTAAATTAAGTTAAGACAGGTTTCCATCAGTAAACTAACAAGATCTTCACGAGACAGACAGTAAATAAACACTGAATCTTTAACTACTGATGACACTTTGCCTGATTGGCTACAATTTACCGAACGAACAGAGCAACATCGTCGACATACAATGACGTTATTCCGGGTTTTCTCTTATTATACGTCTCGACAGGCTGCTGAGCTTCTTGCCTTGTAAACCACAGGAGGAAATAGCCAACCAGAGAAGTTCTACTGGAACTAAATCTGTGGTTGCTAAGTTTATTTGACGGGTTTCCACCAATCAACTCACCATAATTTAACGGGACATTCAGTAAATAAAAGATAAATCTTTGGTTATTGATGAAACGTTGCCTGAAAGATTTGCTACAACCGACCTTTCGTTACCAACGAACAAGGCAACATCGTCAACATACAATGACACTAAATCTGTGGCTGGTGACTTAGTTTGACATCGATCAACTGTCCCAATTTTCACAGGAGAGAAAGTAAATAACCTGAAATATTGGCTACAACCAACCTTACTTTACCAACGAACAAGGCAACATCGTCAACATACGATGACATTATTTCGGCTTGTCGCGTATTATTGGTCTGGGTCAGATTTCAACGTCTCTAACAACAGATTAAAGTTACTAAAAGATACAAAGCTTGTACTTTTCTTTGGCTGGAGAGGAGCACAGAAACGACACACTACTAAGATGCGCTTCTATTACCTTGTCGATAAACTTTGGCCAAGAATAAACAGCGGCTTACAAAAGAACTCAAAAATGTTAGCAAATAGCTTTGGCGTTAACGTTAATTAGCTTCAGTGAAGTTTGACATTTTAAACGTACAAAGAAATGGTTAAAACGGCTAAAAAAACAAGAGTTTTAACAACCTGGACCCAAACAGAACTGCCTATATATCTATGTATATATACTGTATATCTATATCTATAGATATATACAGTATATATGAAGCCAGCTGGTGCAGAGCTGTGGAAAAGAGAAGCTGTTTTGCAGCAGTGGTGTCGAGGCACTTTCAGTCGCTCTGAGTTTCTGATGCAGTGGCTTTGGAAAGTTCAAAGAAAGGCTTAGTGCCTCGCCGAGGATTATGGATTTACTCCCCAACACACTGAGACACAGGAAATAAAACCAGGAGGGGTGGATATTTCTGCCTCTGTTACATGGGTCAGAAGTCACTGTACGTCTGTCATGGTCCGGATGTAGGGTATAGAAAGGGAGATCAGTCTTGAGACCCTAAGGGCGCACTCACACTGTCCCACCGCACCGGGCCAAAACAGGTTTTTCAGCTTAAGCCTAGTGCGTTTGACCAGTGTGAGTGCAACCACTCCACGCATAACTGCGGTCAGCTGACCGTCCACGGCCCGTTTGGGAGAGGTGGACTTTAGTAAAGCACGTTTGCACGTGTACGAGCACAAGCGTGCGCACGTGTACGAGCGCGAGGCCTACGGCGGTTCTGAGGTCATTTCCTGTGCGCCTGTTGGGACGTAGAAAAAAGAAGGAGGGACCATGCGCGGACATTTCAAACAATGGCGGTGAAAGGTTCACGTTGGTGTGATGCGGAGGTGGAGTGTTTACTGCAGATTTGGTCGATGAAAAGATTCAAAAACAGTCGACAAGACGCACAAAAACTCTGAGGTCTACGGAAAGATCTGGAAACAAAGCCACGCATCGCCATGACGTCATCAATGCGTGTGACGTGTAACGGCGTGATGACGTATAGGCAGCAAGAAGCATTCTCCGAGGCCCAGGTAGTGTGAGTACAAACGGGCCTGGAGGGGGGGACAAGGACCCTAAAGCACGGGGCACGGGACGGAGGCACAGTGGGAGGGCGCCATTAATGTAAGGCCAAGAGTCCAAAGTGACGAGCATCTTCTACGTTACCCACAACCCTTTGAGACCTGGAAAATGATGAATTCCACCTTTCATTCAACACCTTATATCATTTATTTCCCTCTAAACTCTCAAACACCCAATTTCTGTAGCGAACACTAAGTTTTCCTCGAACCCAAAAGCTCAAATTCCCAAACTATCCCCAAAGTTTCACATCCATCTGAACCGTTCCAGTCCTTTTATCCCAAACCCGAACACCTGCTGCGTTGTCGTGTCAGCTTTCCTCCAGCCAGGAGGAGGCGTCCACGCCGGGGCTGTTGAGGTGTTCGCCGGCCTGACGGATGTTTTGCTCCAGGAAGCTTTGACACGATAAACTGTGAGCGGCGACGGCGTTGTGGAGCAGCAACAGCTGTTTATGAAGGACTTTCACCTGCAGACAAGAGTCCAAACCATTAACATGAAGCATAAACCCCATTAAGTCATGTAGAAATGTAAGAATTTGCAGTTTTACCTCATCTTAAGTGACAGTTAATTGAATATCTTGAGGTTTTGGACTCTTAAGTGGGACAAATCAAGCATATTGAAGCCACCCAGAGGCCCTGAAGCACCTGCGGACCTCAGGCACTCATGCCGACCATCCCTCCCTCGGCCCCCCTCACCTTGTTCTCCTCCAGGAGCTTGACTTTGACGGACAGGTCGTCTCTGATCCTCTGGTACCTCTCCCTCTGGCTCTGGAAGTCCTTCTGGGCCAGCTCCAGTTTGGGCACGGTGACAACGTCCCGGGGTCCCAGGTTCAGCTCCTCCAGGTCGACTCGGTACGCGTCGTACTCGACCCTGGAAATGGGAGAAGTTTACGTGGTCATGCCTGATTCTAGTGGCCTGGTAGTTCAGTGTCTTGGTACTGGTCTAAGGTCCAGGTTCATGTCTACTTTAGCAACCCTACATTTCCCAGAATGCATTTCTGTGTCATCCATCTAAAACCCCAACCTTCCTTGTGCCAGAGTTTCTCGATATTAGTGTCTTTGCCTCTGGATCATTGGATTTCTCCAAGTATGACCGATTAACGATGATGGGGTCGTGTGTTGATGGTCACGTAAGTTTTTTAAGTCTTGTGAGATGGTTAAAGTTAGATGGTTGAGGTTTGGCGTTGACCTTGAATGGTTAAAGTTAGATGGTTGAGGTTTGGCGTTGATCTTGAATGGTTAAAGTTAGATGGTTGAGGTTTTGACCTTGAATGGTTAAAGTTAGATGGTTGAGGTTTTGACCTTGAATGGTTAAAGTTAGATGGTTGAGGTTTGGCGTTGACCTTGAATGGTTAAAGTTAGATGGTTGAGGTTTGGCGTTGACCTTGAATGGTTAAAGTTAGATGGTTGAGGTTTGGCGTTGACCTTGAATGGTTAAAGTTAGATGGTTGAGGTTTGGCGTGACCTTGAATGGTTAGGGTTAGATGGTTGAGGTTTTGACCTTGAATGGTTAAAGTTAGATGGTTGAGGTTTTGACCTTGAATGGTTAAAGTTAGATGGTTGAGGTTTGGCGTTGACCTTGAATGGTTAAAGTTAGATGGTTGAGGTTTGGCGTTGACCTTGAATGGTTAAAGTTAGATGGTTGAGGTTTGGCGTTGACCTTGAATGGTTAAAGTTAGATGGTTGAGGTTTGGCGTGACCTTGAATGGTTAAAGTTAGATGGTTGAGGTTTGGCGTTGACCTTGAATGGTTAAAGTTACATTGTTAAAGGTCGCTGGGATGCGAGTCTTTTCGGAGTTTTCTTAAATCTAGGGTTACCACCATGACACGACCATTAACACCGGTGTGACCGGCCAAGCGCCCGGCTGACAGGAAACAGGAAGTACGTGTTCCACTCACCTGGAAGTCTCGTACTGCTTGGCGTTGATCATAGTGTCCTCGATGGTTTTGTTGACCAGAGTGTTCATGTCGTACGTGAAGCTGTTGATGGCCTCCGTTAGAGTCTCGTTGCTCTTCGACAGGAACTTCTGAGCTTCTGCGTTCATCCCGAACTCCACCTGAGAGGAAGAGAGAACACACACCCGCTGATACAACGACACACTCCCATCATGGCGCTGTGACTCCTGAAGAGGTCTATGTCGGACAACCGCTGATTGGAGGCGGGGTAGAAACAGTGAAACCGGACTCACGTGCAGTGTTGGTGTTTTGAGGCTGAGCTCAGCGAAGGCGTCCCCCAGTGTCTTCTGGGTAACTGTGAACTGAGCGAGCTGATTGGCCAGCGTCTGAGCCAGCTTGGTCACGTTGTTGTAGCGCTGTCGGTCGTCTTTGAGCAGCTCCAGGCGAGGCTCAAGGTCCAGGTCCACGGTTCGAGACCCACGGCCGAGCTTCTCTGACAGAGCCTGCCGCGTACACTGCCGGGAGACGGAGGTCGTGTCTTTAGTTCATTATTATTTATTTAGAAATCATTATATATTTATAGATTCAGATAGCTTTAAGTGGAGTCTCCCCCTGCTGGACATTAGAGAGAATGCAGCTTTAAGTGGAGTCTCCTCCTGCTGGACATTAGAGAGAATGCAGCTTTAAGTGGAGTCTCCTCCTGCTGGACATTAGAGAGAATGCAGCTTTAAGTGGAGTCTCCTCCTGCTGGACATTAGAGAGAATGCAGCTTTAAGTGGAGTCTCCTCCTGCTGGACATTAGAGAGAACACAGCTTTAAGTGGAGTCTCCTCCTGCTGGACATTAGAGAGAATGCAGCTTTAAGTGGAGTCTCCTCCTGCTGGACATTAGAGAGAATGCAGCTTTAAGTGGAGTCTCCTCCTGCTGGACATTAGAGAGAATGCAGCTTTAAGTGGAGTCTCCTCCTGCTGGACATTAGAGAGAATGCAGCTTTAAGTGGAGTCTCCTCCTGCTGGACATCAGAGAGAATGCAGCTTTAAGTGGAGTCTCCTCCTGCTGGACATTAGAGAGAATGCAGCTTTAAGTGGAGTCTCCTCCTGCTGGACATTAGAGAGAATGCAGCTTTAAGTGGAGTCTCCTCCTGCTGGACATTAGAGAGAATGCAGCTTTAAGTGGAGTCTTCTCCTGCTGGACATTAGAGAGAATGCAGCTTTAAGTGGAGTCTCCTCCTGCTGGACATTAGAGAGAATGCAGCTTTAAGTGGAGTCTCCCCCTGCTGGACATTAGAGAGAATGCAGCTTTAAGTGGAGTCTCCTCCTGCTGGACATTAGAGAGAATGCAGCTTTAAGTGGAGTCTCCTCCTGCTGGACATTAGAGAGAATGCAGCTTTAAGTGGAGTCTCCCCCTGCTGGACATTAGAGAGAATGCAGCTTTAAGTGGAGTCTCCTCCTGCTGGACATTAGAGAGAATGCAGCTTTAAGTGGAGTCTCCTCCTGCTGGACATTAGAGAGAATGCAGCTTTAAGTGGAGTCTCCTCCTGCTGGACATTAGAGAGAATGCAGCTTTAAGTGGAGTCTCCCCCTGCTGGACATTAGAGAGAATGCAGCTTTAAGTGGAGTCTCCTCCTGCTGGACATTAGAGAGAATGCAGCTTTAAGTGGAGTCTCCTCCTGCTGGACATTAGAGAGAATGCAGCTTTAAGTGGAGTCTCCTCCTGCTGGACATTAGAGAGAATGCAGCTTTAAGTGGAGTCTCCTTCTGCTGGACATTAGAGAGAATGCAGCTTTAAGTGGAGTCTCCTCCTGCTGGACATTAGAGAGAATGCAGCTTTAAGTGGAGTCTCCTCCTGCTGGACATTAGAGAGAACGCAGCTTTAAGTGGAGTCTCCTCCTGCTGGACATTAGAGAGAATGCAGCTTTAAGTGGAGTCTCCTCCTGCTGGACATTAGAGAGAATGCAGCTTTAAGTGGAGTCTCCTCCTGCTGGACATTAGAGAGAATGCAGCTTTAAGTGGAGTCTCCTCCTGCTGGACATTAGAGAGAATGCAGCTTTAAGTGGACATTAGAGAGAATGCAGCTTTAAGTGGACATTAGAGAGAATGCAGCTTTAAGTGGAGTCTCACCTTATAGGTGGTGATGCTCCACTTGCGGACTCTCTCCAGCTTCTCACTCGCTGGGTTGTTGTTGCCCCTAACGACCACGGGTCCTGGTTTCTCTGGCGGCGGCGGCGCTGGGAGGTCTGGAGGGGACGACGTGAATCCCCAAAATATTCATGAGACGTTTTGTTCCTGTTAATATTTCCTGTCATACTTTTGTTACACTGTTTTCTGCTCCTTCACCCGTTTACCTTTGCTCTCCCCCGTTTCCATGGCGACCTGTGGCGGGAGCTCATCTGGACAGGAAGTGACACCGTTCTCGCTGTGGTTGCAGTTTCTGTTCGTGTCCTGAAAACAAAACAACACGAGGAAGACGGTGAGATCTCAAATGTCCGACTGACCTTGAACGCATCGTCAGTGCCTGACAGGAACGAGGTCAAAGGTCAGAAATCACCGTGACAACGCTCCGGAAGGATCACCGTGGGAACCTCGGAGACTATCGAAGGGGAAGGAATCAGAACCCTGCTCCCTGCTGCTGATTGGCGGGCAGCAAAACACAGGAAGTGATCACCTGGCAGGCGCAGGCGCAGGCGCAGGCGCGCACGCACGCACACACACACACACACACACACACACACACACACACACACACACACACACACACACACACACACACACACACACACACACACACACACACACACACACACACACACACACACACACACACACACACACACACACACACACACACACACACACACACACACACACACACACACACACACACACACACACACACACACACACACACACACACACACACACACACACACCTCCGTCAGGTCCGTTCTCTCCCCTTGATCCAATCGTCCTCGCCTACAGGAGTCTCCATCTTGTCAGACTTTGACTCCGCCTCATTTCCTCTGACCAAAAAAAAGGCATGTATGTGACGCTGGGGGGAGGGGCGTACGCCCATCTGGGTTACGTTTACTGGATTAGCCACATTAGCTCCACCACCCAGGAGCTAGGCTAACAGAAGCAGGAGTGGGCGTCCCGTGTCTCCAGGAGTTCAGGCAGCGTTTCTGATTTAAACGGATGTTGAACACAGTCGCACGCTCACAGACGGGAAAACACCGACCCTCACCGCCCCAATCCTCCGCTGCTCCGCATTAGCATTAGCATTAGCATCTAGTGTCTGTGTCATAGATAGCAGGCTGTGTTCAAGTCATGGTGCAAGTGCGGCTACTTCATTAGCATAACAGAGCTAATGCTAACTAGGTGTGTTCCTTCACCATCTGTTGGTTCAGTCGATCGAAGAGCAAATCATCTTGTTACTATGGAAACACCACCACACAAATGACCACAGCCATGATGGAGTTAGCATGCTAATGATGCTAACTAGCGTAAGTGAGGGTCAGAGGCTAGCTGTCACTCAAGACTTTAACCTCCAATATAAAAAAAACTAGCCTGGTCCAAACAAAATAGAGATAAATAAATGGGTAAAGAAAACATAAACATATAAACACAAACATATATAAACATAAACACATGTATAACTAATAATAATAATAATAATAATATAAATAAGAGGATAAAACAGGAGTGTGCTGTGGTGACTGAGCTGAAGCCGTCTCTCTGAACATTTGTTTGCTTTAAAAAGTGACGATCATGAAAATGTTTGTTCTTCGTTGCGGCTCCGCACGCAGCTGAGTCACCGAACCACGACAATGGCGTCTTATCGGGCACACGCACGCACGCACGCACACACACATACACACACACACACACACACACACACACGCCACTTTGTGTGTTTGTCGTCGTGACAACACGGAGGAAGCGGTTTTCTTTTATTCAGCTGGTTACACAACGAGAGAACAAACACACGTCACACACTGAGAACAATGAGAGTGTGTGTGTGTGTGTGTGTGTGTGTGTGTGCGTGCGTGTGTGTGTGTGTGTGTGTGTGTGTGTGTGTGTAAGTTAAAGAAGCAGTTATTTCTGTTTTAAAATGGAAGATTTTGATGTTTTCAGCGTTTCACGGTTTTAAAAACGACCTAAAATCATCGTCGTGTGAACGATGACGTTTCATGTTTTCACGCCGTCTCACCCTCGGATGAGTCGCCGCCTCCATCCTGAAGCTCCTCCCACTTCTTCTTCTTCTTCTTCTGCGTCTTTCCTGTCGACAAAAAAAAGAAGTAATCAGTTAATCAATGAATCAGTTAATTGCATGATACATTAAAGGTTTTTCAAAATAAAGTTCACTGTTTTAGAATTACAACAAGACACTTTGTTGATTTTGTTGTTTTTTTGTTCTTTACTTTTATTTTCTCATATATTTTCATGTGTAAAAATAAATATTAGTATTTCCAACTGTTTGTACGATTACATCTTTTTTTAACACTTTCATGTCTTGAAATTATATTGAATTAACAATAAATGCTTTTAATGATCTTTTACTTCTATTACTTACTCTAACACTTTTATTAAAATTGTAATAATTTTACTTTAATCATTTTCATAATTTTAATATCAAAACATTAATTTCATGTGTTATTTTTATGTGAAACACTTTGAATGACCTCGTTGTTGAATTGTTCTTTACAAATAAACTTTTCTTTCAAAATTTTCAATAAAACTTAAGTGAAAAAAACTAAATAATTCAATGTTTTCACAGATTTGCAGCGAAGGAACGATAAATTCACAGTAGTTACTGCTACAGTACAGTTAGTTTGTTGTTTTAACAGCGTTTTGTTCCAGAATAATGAAGTTTATCATTGAACCCTGAGTCTGTAAACACTGAGGTTCTGCTGTTTAATACAATATAAAATCATATTGTTATAAATGAACATGTTTATTATGTTTAATATATGTTCAAACAGCTCCACCTGCTGTTCAAAAGCAGAAACACAAATAGGGACGAACTGCAGCTTCTTTAAACTTTATTTTAACTTTATCAAAAGCAGACGTGGAGATTTTTCCACCTTATTTTGTTTAAGGTCCATTTTCAGGCTTTTCCAGAACTTTACAGCTGTGCTAAATTAACCGTGTTAAAAGAGACGCTATTATGTTATAAAACAAACTATAATTATTGTTTTTAACACCAGGAGAATAAGAAATTAAATTAAATGATGTTCTGCAGCTGTTGTAGAGAAACACGGGAGGATTTCCAGCCCCTGAACGAACCTGAGAAGAAAATCTGCAGAAAAGAAAGTTTCCTTTTTAATAAAGTGACAAAAGAAAAAGTGAGAGAAGAGAAACAGAAACTTTTCCTGTCGTCATAAAGTCTGAAAACTTTAGTGACAGAAAGTTTAAAGTACAAACGATCGAAGGTGATAAAAGAGAAACACGACAGATTTACACTCAAACCTCCTGGATTCACCTGCTTTAAATGATTTTATTGTTATTATTTTATATATAATTATTATATTTATTATTTTTATTTGATCCAGTTTGGATGATTTCACTTTGAGTGAAGATTCAAACGTGTTTTTGTCGACTTCTGCTTTTGTCAAAGGGAAGAAAATGAACTTTACTTCCTTTTCTGCAACAGAACATTTGATTTTTCACATTTTTCCATATTGTTTAATATTATTCATAATATCTTAATTCATATTTGGATATTTCAAACACATGTTCATGTTTTAAACGTGTTTTAAAACAGTTTTTTCAGGTTTAAATGAAAATAAATAAGATTTTAAACAATAAACATGTGAAATATATTTACAAATAAATAAATAGGATGGAAAAATATATTTAAATTAAATAAAAATAACAAGAAATATATATAAAAAATTTAAAATATAAATAAAGTTATTTATAGAAATATATATTTTAAATAAAAGGTTAAAGATTAAACATTAACAACAGAATATAAACAATAAACAGATGAATAGATTTTTTCTCCAGGGAACATTTTAATAATTATAAAAAAGAAAATATAAACAATATAGTTTTGTTTTATAGAAAATAAATAATTAAGAAATATAAAATAAATACACAGAAAATATATTTAAATATTAAAAGCATAGTTAAAATAATTAAAAAATATAAAATATAAAATTATATATTTATATATATAAACTAAATATAATAAATATTTTCAATAAAAGTTAAAAATTAAAAATTAAACATAAAACTAAATATAAATAAAGGTTGAAAATTAAATAAAGTACAAAATAAATAATAAAGAATTAATGCAACAAAGCTAAAGTATGTTGATATTGATGACGACAGAAAAGTAGAAGAATAATGATAAATAATAAATAAATAAATAAATAAATAAATAATTAAAAAATAAATAAATAAGAGCCTTAAAGAGCCTTCAGTGTGTCTGGTGCACTGAAACATAATTAAATAATTTAATTTAATTTAATAATATAAATGTAATAAACTGTTGTTTTGAACGGAACTGGAGACATTTTGTTCCAAATGAAGCAGAAAAACTGAGATAAACTGAGATTAACTGAGATAAACTGAGATAAACTGAGATAAACTGAGTTAAAGTGTTTCTAACAGAATAAATCAGGAGTTTAAAACTCGTCACAGTCAAAGTTAATGAAGTTAAATCACTTTAAACAGGTGAAACATCAACAAACGGAGCTTTTAAATGTGTTTTTTTTACCTTCACGCTGTTAAAAACAAACTTCTTCTTCTCAAACTTCCGCTTTTCTTCTTCTTCCGTGTTCGTAAATTATTCACTTTTATTTAAAATTAACAAACTAAAACGAAATCTGTTCAAAAACGAGTGAAAAAGTTCAAAGTTTGCAGCGAAAACATAAAAAAATAACACCCGGAAGAGTTTTGAGCGTTCCGTTGACGCCGAGCCCCGGAAGTGACGTCAGGTTCACACCGGAAGTTACACAGCGTTTGTTTTTATTATTTTATTTAAAAGATTTGACAAAAACGTTTTTTCAGAGTTAAACACAAAACCAAAAATGCATTTATAAATGTAGAAATAATAATAAAATACATTTAAATGTACAAATACAGTAAAAATATATTATATTATATATATATATATAAATGTATGACGTTTTCTGCTAAATAATAAGTTTTCCACAATTTATTATTCTACTTTTTTTAGTTTGTACAAATGCAAAAAACATAATACAATTTTTAAAAATATTATAAAATAAATACATAAAAGTAGGAACGATTTTTAAAATGTAAAAAAAATATATATATATAAAATAAATAAAATGCTTCTTATATTTTATCATATTTTATGTGTCTTGTATGTGTTGTTTTTCTTTATCGCTTTATTTTTTTATATGTATTTTATAGTTACCCTTTTTATTATATTTTCTTATATTTTATATTCTCATATTTTTCATCTTTAATCTGTTCTTTATTTTTCTTATTGCTTCTTATGTTTTATTTTATTAGATTTTATGTCTTAATTAATTATTTTTAATTGATTCTTATATTTTTTTTAATCTTATAATACTTTATATGTCATATGTCATTTATTTCCAGTTTTTCTATAATGGATTTAAAAAATATATATTTGAATATTAAAAGATTTCACGTGATTATTCCTGGATTATACTTTAATCTGCTATAATGACGGAAAAAAATATCTATTATAGTATAACCAGAGTGACAACACATTTATTTTTAAATTACGGCAGAAAAAATAAAAACAAGACGTCCTCAGAGACTTAAAAGAACAAAAACTCTGAATTTAAAACGTCTTTTCAAAGTAAAAACACTCATTATGCAGAAAACGCTGCTTTCACAGTGTTAAATTATGATTTTAATTATTATTTTAGAAATAAATGAGAAACAAAGTGAAGTTGAACATGTGGAACTTTATTCATCACACGGATCGTCTTCACAAAAAGGTTCAGGGGGAAATATTAAATATTAAAAAACAAAAAAGTCTGTTGATATTTTCTCAATTTTAAGCTTTTTACTCGTTAAAATCTCAAAATATTTCCGTCTAAAAATGAAACATGTAATTTATATTTACTGCCCCAGAGGGAAGTTTGTTTTCACAGCAAGTACAGAAACATACAAATATACAGGGCGGATGTCAACAATCATCATAATAATATTAATATACACTCTATGTACAGTGCTGACGGGCGTAGCTGTGGGTTCTCCGACCGGTCGCGTCGTGTTTTACTGATAATTTAGAATTTTGAGATCAAAAGTCGTAAAATTTGAGACCAAAAGTCGTAGTATTTTGAGACCAAAAGTCGTAGTATTTCAAGAGTAAAAGTCGTAGTATTTCAAGACCAAAAGTCGTAGTATTTCAAGACTAAAAGTCGTAGTATTTCAAGACCAAAAGTCGTAGAATTTCGTGACCAAAAGTCGTAGTATTTCGAGACCAAAAGTCGTCGTATTTCAAGACCAAAAGTCGTAGTATTTTGAGACCAAAAGTCGTAGTATTTCAAGACCAAAAGTCGTAGAATTTCGTGACCAAAAGTTGTAATATTTTGAGACCAAAAGTCGTAGTATTTCAAGACCAAAAGTCGTAGTATTTTGAGACCAAAAGTCGTAGTATTTCAAGACTAAAAGTCGTAGTATTTCAAGACCAAAAGTCGTAGTATTTCAAGACTAAAAGTCGTCGTATTTCAAGACCAAAAGTCGTAGTATTTCAAGACTAAAAGTCGTCGTATTTCAAGACCAAAAGTCGTAGTATTTCAAGACCAAAAGTCGTAGTATTTCGTGACCAAAAAGTCGTAGTTTTTCGAGACCAAAAGTCGTAGTATTTCGAGACCAAAAGTCGTAGTATTTCACTTATTTCGAGACCAAAAGTCGTGTTTTACTGATAATTTAGAATTTTGATGCGATTGAAAAGTTTTGTGTGCGTTTATGTTTCAGCTTTTTGTGTTTTTGCGTGTTTTGCGTGTCGCCTACGCCCATCTGCCACTGGAGCTGAGGTTCCTGCTCATGCTGTAGACGGCGGAGGAGCTCTGATGTTTCCCCCAGGCGCCCAAAGGGACGACCACGATGGTGGAGTTGTCCTCGGAGCCGTACTGCAACGCCTTCAAAAACAACAACGCACATTTGTCGTTAACTTTAACGCGTCTGCTTCTTCTACCTTCTGCTACGTTTGGATGCTAACTTGACTTGTAGCTCCGGTACCTGCTCTGCGATGACGTCAGCAGCTTCTGTGGGGTCATGGCACTGGTTGATGACATCACAGATCTCCTGGTCGCTCAGTAGGAAGTTGATGCCGTCGGTGGTCAGAGCCAGGAAGGAGTCGCTGGCGTGCTGGACCTGCAGAGACACACACGATCTCAGATCAGATCCCATTTTCATTACGTTTTAAGAAAATAAGCCGACAAAAAGTTCCGACTTACGTTGAGTCGCCGCGTGTCCGGCTCAGCGATGACGCCGCTGGTTTTCAGGTGGAAGTCTCCGATGCTGCGAGTCATGGCCAGTCGACCGTTGACGTTGGCCACACCCACGCCGTTCCACTTCACGAAGCCACCGAACCTCTGGATCCTGAACTCACAGTCAGTCACAACATTACTAAAGTATTTCAGTTCACATGAGAGGAACTTCTACGTAGTGTTTCAAGTTCCGCTACTTTAGAATCGGACTCCCCGAGATCTCAGAGGTGCTTTTGACTGCGCTACATTTACCTGACTGCTTCAGAAGAACAAAAGTCGTAGTATTTCACAACCAAAGTCGTAGTATTTCGACACCAAAAGTCGTAGTATTTCGAGACAAAAAGTCGTAGTATTTCGAGACAAAAAGTCGTAGTATTTCGAGACCAAAAGTCGTAATATTTCAAGACCAAAAGTCGTAGTATTTCGAGACCAAAAGTCGTAGTATTTCGAGACCAAAAGTCGTAATATTTCGAGACCAAAAGTCGTAGTATTTCAAGACCAAAAGTCGTAGTATTTCGAGGCCAAAAGTCGTAATATTTCAGGACCAAAAGTCGTAGTCGTAGTCGACGCTGCAGATTAAACAAACAGGATATAAAGGAGTTCAAATGTATTCAAGGTGATTGTTTGTTCCTTTCAAACACATGTGTGACAGTGGAGGACTTGACTTTGTGGGTCTGTAGGTCAGGTGTTGGCGCGTGTGTTGGCGCGTGTGTTGGCGCGTGTGTTGGCGCGTGTGTTGGCGCGTGTGCTGGCGCGTGTGCTGGCGCGTGTGTTGGCGCGTGTGCTGGCGCGTGTTGGCGTGTGTTGGCGCGTGTGCTGGCGCGTGTGTTGGCGTGTGTGTTGCCGTGTGCTGGCGCGTGTGTTGGCGCGTGTGTTGGCGCGTGTGCTGGCGCGTGTGCTGGCGTGTGTGTTGGGTGCGTTAAACATAGACTCCTCCTGTTACGTAACCGCAGCGAACAGGAAACCCAAACCTCCGACGGCAACAGTCCAACATACCGTAGAGTTTATTTATAACAACACCATGACCTACTTTTGCCGTGGATCATATTTAATATTGGAAATGTTGCGTCTGCTGTTTTATTATAGAGCTCTCCAGAAGCACCTGCGGTAAAAGTGCGGGTTATGGTCGTCACGGTAACAGTGCGTACCTTTGCCGCTCGTCCTTGAGGTCCGGTGTGTGATCTCTGGTGAGTTTGTGGGCTCGTCCCTTCCTGCACAGCATCGCCCGGCTGTCGCCAGCACTGCCAACCACCAGCTCCACGCCGTCACGGAGCAGAGCCACGGTCGCCGTGGTACCGGCCGTCAGGAAGGAGGCTGGGAGGAAGACGGAGGGAGGAGAATCAGTTACACAGTTCTGAGTATAAATGTGTCTGTTTTAGACTTTGTTTTCTTTTTGTTACAATAACATGATCGATACAAACTATCTGTGAAATATATTTACACTATTTTAACTGAATATTGTAACAATTTTAGTTTTTGGTTATTGGCAACATTTAATATATTTATATAAATATAAAACAGATGACAAAAGGAGACGGTTGTCAGGGAAAGAGTGTGTGTGTGTGTGTGTGTGTGTGTGTGTGTGTGTGTGTGTGTGTGTGTGCGTGTGGGGGTGTGTGCGTGTGTGTTTGTGTGTGTCTCACCCTTGTTGAAGTAGCTCAGATGTGTGTGTGTGTGTGTGTGTGTGTGTGTGTGTGTGTGTCTCACCCTTGTTGAAGTTGCTCAGATGTGTGTGTGTGTGTGTGTGTGTGTGTTTGTGTGTGTCTCACCCTTGTTGAAGTAGCTCAGATGTGTGTGCGTGTGTGTGCGTGTGTGTGTGTCTCACCTTTGTTGAAGTAGCTCAGATGTGTGTGTGTGTGTGTGTCTCACCCTTGTTGAAGTAGCTCAGATGTGTGTGTGTGTGTGTGTGTTAGTGTGTGTGTATGTCTCACCCTTGTTGAAGTAGCTCAGATGTGTGTGTGTGTGTGTGTGTGTGTGTGTGTGTGTGTGTGTGTCTCACCCTTGTTGAAGTAGCTCAGATGTGTGTGTGTGTGTGTGTGTGTGTCTCACCCTTGTTGAAGTAGCTCAGATGTGTGTGTAGCGCCTTGTCCACGTCTAAAAAAGCTTTCTTTAAGACGTTCTCCAGGTCGTCGTCCTCTTCCAAAGCGTCTCTGTTCAGAAACAATCACAAGTTGTATGAATTTATTTTCCAGTGTCGTCGTTTAATCTCAGCGTTGTTTTATGAATATTCTAAATAAATTATTCCACCTGATGAACTTCTCCATGAAGGTGTAGCAGTAGTCGGCGGCGTGCGGGCCGCCGTGGCCGTCAAACACGGCGAAGTACAGCAGGTTGTCATGGATACGGGCGAAACGGAGCCGGTCCTCGTTCTGCTTCCTGAGACCCAACGCAGACGCACTGCCGACCCGAGACAGACTGACCTGAGAGAGTCACCCTGTCATCCTCCAGTTCACTGATTCAGCCATTCATCATCCATGTGTGTAGTCATTCATCCAACCATGGAACCAACTGTTCATCCAGCTACTCATCCTTTCATCTATTCATATACTTATTCATCCATTCATCTATTCATATACGTATTCATCCATTCATCTATGTGTGTATTCATTCATCCAACCATGTAACTGACTGTTCATCCAGCTACTCATTCATCCATCCATCCCTTCATCCATCTATTCATATAGGTATTCATCCATTCATCTATTCATATACTTATTCATCCATCCATTCATCCATGTGTGTAGTCATTCATCCAACCATGGAACCAACTGTTCATCCAGCTACTCATCCTTTCATCCATCTATTCATGTACTTGTTCATCCAGCTACTAATCCATCCATCTATTCATATACTTATTCATCCATTCATTCAACCATGTAACTGACTGTTCATCCAGCTACTCATTCATCCATCCATCCATCCATCCATCTATTCAAATACGTATTCATCCATTCATTGGTCTAATGAACCCTTCCATCCATGTGTTATTCATCCATCCATCCATTCATCCATGTGTGTATTCATTTATCCAACCATGTAACCAACTGTTCATCCAGCTACTCATCCATCTATTCTTATACTTATTCATTCATCCATCCATCCATCCATCTATTCATATACTTATTCATCCATTCATCCATCAATCCATGTGTGTATTCATTCATCCAACCATGTAACCAACTATTCATCCAGCTACTCATCCATCCATCTATTTATATACCTATTCATCCATCCATCCATCCATTCATCCATGTATGTATTCATTCATCCAACCATGTAACCAACTATTCATCCAGCTACTCATCCATCCATCTATTCATATACGTATTCATCCATCCATGTGTTATTCATCCATACATTCATACTCATCCATCCATCTATTCATATAAGTATTCATTCATCCATCCATCCTAATGAACCCTTCCATCTATGTGTTATTCATTCGTCCATCTATTCATATATTAATTCATCCATCCATCCATTTATACTTATTCATGCATCCATCTATTTATATACTTATGCATCCATTAATTCGTCTAATGAATCCTTCCATCCATGTTTTATTCATCCATCCATTCATCCATCCATCCATCCATTCATTCATTCATCCATCCATCCATCCATCCATCCACCCATCCATCCATCCATTCATCCATTCATCCAGTCACCTGTGGAATGGGTTTTCCATATCTGATGCTGGAGGGCAGTAGTATCGGTTCTTCTATCCTGTTGTCCCAAATACCGAATGAGTCCCAGGTGACCGGCCGGCCGCTGCCGTCGCTGTCGAAGCGAGCCACCCCGCTGGCCCGTCGCACGCCCACCACCCCGAACAAAGCCCCGCCCACCTGTGGGGCGACCAATCAGACAGTTACCTATTCATTCATTCAGGTTTTAGGTATTCAAGTTGTTACCTTACGAGATATTTAGACGATTTAAACCCAGCTCTGTGTCGTGGTCGTGTGTGTTAATGAACAGTGTTTGGCTTCCCTCTGTTGTGGAAATACCCGTGGAGCGGAGCATCGGTGCGGCGCCAAAGGACGCAAAACACTTACGCTCCAGTGTGAAGCCAAACCTCATTCATTAATAAACTTTCCCACGATACAGAACTGACTAAAATAGATAAAGAGTCGTTTTAAGTAAAAGTACAGATGTATTATCAACATGTGTTAAAGTGTAATTCCGGCGTAAAATCGCCCCGTGGTCTTTTTCAGCACTTTCCTTCATCAAATAAGCCGCAGAGAGTCGCTAACAGCTGTTAGCTAACGCTGATTAGCTCGGGGAAGTACGATGAAGGCATTCAAAGGTCTTTTTTAACCACTAATGCTGCTGAAAATAACAGCAAACCTCTGCAGCAGCATGAGAAGAGTCCCTACACACACAACAAAGCAGCAACAGCGTAGTTAGTGAAGCCAGAGTTTATTAAAAGAGTGTTTTAAAGACTTACCTACTGGCCCCTGTACCAGCTCCTCTCATAGTAAAGTCAATCCCAGAGGAAGGAGCCCATTGGTGCTTTGTTTTGTGTGTGTAGGGACTCTTCTCATTTAATCATTTCATGTTTTTAATGATAAATATATATATATGTATATTTAGTGGGATAAAAAGTTTATATTTCCCTCTGAGATACAGTTGAGTAGATGTATGTAAAACATAAACTGCATCACCATCAGGCTACAGGTTTGGTTTCATTTAGTTGAGGAAGGACTTCTGTACTCCAAACAGTTTGTATGTCAGTTAAAAAGCCACTCACCTGTCCTGAAGCTGTGGAAGTTTCCGGGGAGGAGCGCGTGGCGAGGAAGGTTTGTCTGGCGACGGTGGAGCGACTACACCGCAGCAGGTTGAGCAGCACCGTGGATGACATGACCTGGCCGGGCAGCGGGTTTCTGAAACATGGACATAACGTCAGACTTCACAGTTTCCTTCTTTTGTCCAAGTCCAAAAGATTTTCAACTGACACAAAATGTAGATTATGAAGTACAGGCATCTTTTAAGTCAGTTAAAATACTAATACTGCACTTTGAAGTTCAGCATTCATAACCTTAAAGTATGTATCATCAAAATGAACGTACTTCAAAGTATTGGTTGTACAAAATATTCCCTATTCAGCGTTTTACTATTAAATATCACTGCTGCATTAATGTAAATATAATGGAAATACTCAAGTACAGTAAATGTATTCAAATGTACGAATCAGGTAAATGTACTTTGTTACGTTCCACAGCTGCATTTGAAACAATAATAAGATAATGTTTCGCATTTTTGCTACTTTTAAGAAATTAACGCCGTTGTTAAATCGTAATTCTGGTGTAAAATCATCCCATGGTCTTTTTCGGCCGATTCAGTCATCAGATAAACCACGGAGAGAGTTTTTATCGAGTATGAATGATTAACGGAGAAATCCTGGTCAGTCGCTAACAGTGGTTAGCTCGGGGCAGCGCGGTGAAGGCATTCAAAGGTCTTTTTTAACCACTAATGCTGCTGAAAATAACAGCTGCAGCAGCATGAGAAGAGTCCCGACACACACAACAAAGCAGCAATGGGCTCCTTCCACTGTAATGGACTTTACTATGAGAGGAGCTGGTACAGGGGCCAGTAGGTAAGTCTTTAAAACACTCTTTAATAAACTCTGGCTTCACTAACTACGCTGATGACGCTTTGTTGTGTGTGTAGGGACTCTTCTCATGCTGCTGCAGAGGTTTGCTGTTATTTTCAGCAGCATTAGTGGTTAAAAAAGACCTTTGAATGCCTTCACCGTACTGCCCCGAGCTAACCACTGTTAGCTAACAGCCGGCCACTGCTAGCGTTGTAGCGACGTTTATCGTTTATCGTTCACACACGAAAAAAATGTCTCGATGGCTTATTTGACTGAATTTGGTGAAAACGACCATGGGATGATTTTACACCGGAATTACGCTTTAATATAATATCAGGAAATATAAACTAGAGATGAATGAGGAGTGGACGAAGCATTTGAAAGGAAAAGAAGCATAACAGACCCTTGCTCCAACATAAAGGTTAAATATTGCAAAGACATGTTCTGTGATATTTGAGGGATTTAGGGGTCAGACAAAGAGAGAGACGAGCCGTTGACAACAGTCACAAGGTTAAACCTTCGAGCTGGCCGACATTAGCAAGGATCATCTTCCTCATTCTCCTTTCATATCTTCATATCTTCATATCTGCGTGTGTGAGAGCACTCCCTAAATAGCCCTCCACCACCTCCTGCTGGGTTTTAGCCTCCTATCCATTACCAGAAGAAGAAGCTTTAAAAATACTGTCCCACTTCTTTTCAAAAGCAGAGTTTTGTTGTAAAAGAGAGAAATTTTCCCCCCAGAAAAATCTGAAACCACGATGGAGCTTTTATTTTGAAATATTGGTACAAAAGTTGCAATACTCTAGTGAAAAAAATATCAAAATAAAGTTATGCAGAATAATATAAATATTGGATTATTATCAAGGGAACTACTTTCTATAGCTTGAGAAACCCCCCTTATATTACAATAACAGGCCGACACCATATTTTATTTGTTAATTATGTTTAGTATCGTTAATCTGAATATGAACTAAAGTTATAACATAAATATCGTTAACAGTACTTTATCTTCCTGTTCAGAACAAAGGAAAAAGTACCTTTAAATCATAAAAAGTAAAGTATTTCACCTTTACTCCATTTCCTTGTGACGCCGTGTAAAGTGACATGTCAGAGTAAAGAGAGCTGTGTTGCTGATCAATACTATTATCGATTTCTTCTCTTATAAAGCCGACAAACACACGCAGGAGAGGTTTAACGCGTCCAGTGTGTGCCGACCTTTAGGCTACTTGGCCTCCACAACAGTTTGGACGACACTGAAACACTCGTGACCTTTGTTGTTGACAAAACCTAAAGGTGCACGCGTGGATCAAGGTTACACACTGACCCACATTTACCGATATAGGCCACAACAACAAAGCACCCACTTTCTTTTCTGCTGGATTTAGAAAACTGATTTAAATGTCACTTAAATGTGATTCATGCTGAAAGATGGTGTACATTTAAAATATTGTATATATTGTTCCTGTTATTCTTAGCTATATTTTATATTTCCTTGTTTTTAATTTCTCTGAGGTGATAAATAAACATAATTTTGTGTATCAATATGTATAAATAATGATGAAATATGAATTGTTAGTTATAATTGTAATGGTCTCACATGTTTTATGTGTTTATATTGTTCATATTTTTCTACAATATATTGTTTCTTATTAATGCTTCTTTTATGTTTCCTATCCACTTTGATGCCGTAATAAGGAAATGTGCCCTCTGTGCGACTAATAAAGGAATATCTTATCTTATGTTATAGATTATATCAATATTAAATGAATGTTCAATTAGATTAAGTGAAAGTAAAACACAATAAATGTTCTAAATAAAAGTTATTGAGTCCCAAAACAGACTGCTGACAATGGATATGAGAAAAGTCTGGTAACTAAATATTAGCTAAATTAACTAAATAGTAGCTAAATTAACTAAATACTAGCTTAATTAACTAAATACTAGCTTAATGAACATACCGTTTAACTTAAGTGTTAAAATACTCCAACTGTAATGTGTACTATGGTATTTTAGTGTTTTATTTAAGGTTTAAGTTGGTTAAACTTGAAAAATAAAATCATAAATAACACAGAGAGAGACATTAAACAGGTGTGATACAGTTACAGTGTCTAATAAGGTCAGTGTGAGGCTAGCATACGTTTAAAAACACTCAAAATGGCGGCTAAGACAAAACTCACTTTCTTCTGTTTGTTTTTAATGCTGATTTTCCCGCTTGTTCCGTTTCCGTGGCAACAGGTGTCCCGTGCTCCCGCTGCTGCCTCGAGCCGACAGGTCGTCCTCGCGCTGTGGCTGTTGAGCTCGCGGGGGCTCGACTCGAGGGCATTTAAACCGAACCACAGCGTCCAATCAGAACCCGAGGAGAGGAGCGACGTCATCGCCTCGAGGATGTGCTTGTTTTTGGCGCGAAGCCAAAGCAACAACTGTGTCCTCTCCCCCTGACCTTTGACCTGTGACCTTTGACCTTTGACCTTTAGCTTTAGCTTGTGTCTGAGTTTTTAAATAGAACAAAAACTATAAAATATAACTCTACAAACTACAAACTATAAACTATAAACTATAACTCTATACTATTAATCTATAAACAATAACTATAAACTATAACTATAAACTATAAATATAAACTATAAATCTATGAACTATAACTCTATAAACTATAACTATAAACTATAACTCTATAAACTATAACTCTATAAACTATAACTATAACTATAACAATAAACTATAACTCTATAAACTATAACTCTATAAACTATAACTCTATAAACTATAACTCTATAAACTATAACTATAAACTATAACTCTATAAACTATAACTCTATAAACTATAACTCTATAAACTATAACTATAACTATAACAATAAACTATAACTCTATAAACTATAACTCTATAAACTATAACTCTATAAACTATAACAATAAACTATAACAATAAACTATAACTCTATAAACTATAACTCTATAAACTATAACTCTATAAACTATAACTATAAATATAAACTATAACTATAAACTATAACTCTATAAACTATAACTCTATAAACTATAACTCTATAAACTATAACTCTATAAACTATAACTATAAACTATAACTCTATAAACTATAACTCTATAAACTATAACTCTATAAACTATAACTCTATAAACATAACTCTATAAACTATAACTCTATAAACATAACTCTATAAACTATAACTCTATAAACTATAACTCTATAAACTATAACTCTATAAACTATAACTATAAACTATAACTCTATAAACTATAACTCTATAAACTATAACTATAAACTATAACTCTATAAATTATAACTCTATAAACTATAACTATAAACTATAACTCTATAAACTATAAATCTATAAACTATAACTCTATAAACTATAACTCTATAAACTATAACTCTATAAACTATAAATCTATAAACTATAACTCTATAAACTATAACTCTATAAAGTATAACTCTATAAACTATAACTCTATAAACTATAACTCTATAAACTATAACTCTATAAACTTTAACTCTATAAACTATAACTCTATAAACTATAACTCTATAAAGTATAACTCTATAAACTATAACTCTATAAAGTATAACTCTATAAACTATAACTCTATAAACTATAACTCTATAAACTATAACTCTATAAACTATAACTCTATAAACTATAACTCTATAAACTATAACTATAAACTATAACTCTATAAAGTATAACTCTATAAACTATAACTCTATAAACTATAACTCTATAAAGTATAACTCTATAAACTATAACTCTATAAACTATAACTCTATAAACTATAACTCTATAAACTATAACTATATAAACTATAACTCTATAAAGTATAACTCTATAAACTATAACTATAAACTATAACTCTATAAACTATAACTCTATAAACTATAACTCTATAAACTATAACTCTATAAACTATAACTCTATAAAGTATAACTCTATAAACTATAACTATAAACTATAACTCTATAAACAGTTGATAGTAACAGGGGAGAGCGGGGTCGACTGAAACGTCTTTTTCAAAGATGACATTAACGTATTTAAATAATATTATATAATAATGTTTAAATCATGTAATGAACGATTCACACACGTTTTCTTAGTTAAAGTGTCATTTCATCCATAAATGTGATGTTTTTAACCTGTAACGTTGTTTCTGACGCTGTCTGCTCCAAACATCTGAAACACACCTGAGGACGAATCACACAGCACATTTAAACAGAAACACGCTAGTTTACTCCTTATTGCTAAAACCTTGCATCATTTCTCAGAATATTAATAAATCAAAAACATATTTTCGTCCTGTGGAGATTAAGATTAAACTCCCTTTCTGCTTTAACAACAGTCGGGCGACTCCATTTTGTTTAATGGACTCATTTCCTGAGTCGTGTTTGTTCGTGGCTTTTTCTGTGTGTGTGTGTGTGTGTGTGTGTGTGTGTGTGTGTGTGTGAGTGTGAGATCTCCGTGTATCTGAAGTACAGCCTGAATTAAAGATGGCGGCGGGACTCAGTTTAACACGAGCGCAACTTTAATGTTTCTGAATAATTCAAAGAAGCACGCGAGAGAGAGAGAGAGAGAGAGAGAGAGAGAGAGAGAGAGAGAGAGACAAAAGAAAAAAGACGAGTGAACTAAAATGAACTCCCACAGAGCTGCTGATGTTTGTCGGCATCGTCCTGGTTCCCCCGACAAAAACCAACGGGATTCGATTTCGACAGGAAATAACGTTTACGATACTTTTACAAAACTACGTGGTTAGGTTTAGGCAACTAAACTACGTGGCTAGATTTAGGCAACTAAACTACTTGGCTAGGTTTAGGCAACTAAACTACTTGGTTAGGTTTAGGCAACTAAACTACGTGGTTAGGTTTAGGCAACTAAACTACTTGGCTAGGTTTAGGCAACTAAACTACTTGGTTAGGTTTAGGCAACTAAACTACTCGGTTAGGTTTAGGCAACTAAACTACGTGGTTAGGTTTAGGCAACAAAGCTACTTGGCTAGGTTTAGGCAAATAAACTACTTGGTTGGGTTTAGGCAAATAAACTACTTGGCTAGGTTTAGGCAACTAAACTACTCGGTTAGGTTTAGGCAACTAAACTACTTGGTTAGGTTTAGGCAACAAATCTACTTGGCTAGGTTTAGGCAACTAAACTACGTGGTTAGGTTTAGACAACTAAACTACTTGGCTAGGTTTAGGCAAATAAACTACTTGGCTAGGTTTAGGCAACTAAACTACTTGGTTAGGTTTAGGCAAATAAACTACTTGGCTAGGTTTAGGCAACTAAACTACTTGGTTAGGTTTAGGCAACTAAACTACTTGGTTAGGTTTAGGCAACTAAACTACTTGGTTAGGTTTAGGCAAATAAACTACTTGGCTAGGTTTAGGCAAATAAACTACTTGGCTAGGTTTAGGCAACTAAACTACTTGGTTAGGTTTAGGCAACTAAAGTACTTGGTTAGGTTTAGGCAACTAAACTACTTGGTTAGGTTTAGGCAACTAAACTACTTGGTTAGGTTTAGGCAACTAAACTACTTGGTTGGGTTTAGGCAACTAAACTACATGGTTAGGTTTAGGCAACTAAACTACATGGTTAGGTTTAGGCAACTAAACTACTTGGTTGGGTTTAGGCAACTAAACTACATGGTTAGGTTTAGGCAACTAAACTACTTGGTTGGGTTTAGGCAACTAAACTACATGGTTAGGTTTAGGCAACTAAACTACATGGTTAGGTTTAGGCAACTAAACTACTTGGTTGGGTTTAGGCAACTAAACTACATGGTTAGGTTTAGGCAACTAAACTACATGGTTAGGTTTAGGCAACTAAACTACTTGGTTGGGTTTAGGCAACTAAACTACATGGTTAGGTTTAGGCAACTAAACTACATGGTTAGGTTTAGGCAACTAAACTACTTGGTTGGGTTTAGGCAACTAAACTACATGGTTAGGTTTAGGCAACTAAACTACTTGGCTAGGTTTAGGCAACTAAACTACTTGGCTAGGTTTAGGCAACTAAACTACTTGGTTAGGTTTAGGCAACTAAACTATTTGGTTAGGTTTAGGCAACTAAACTACTTGGTTGGGTTTAGGCAACTAAACTACATGGTTAGGTTTAGGCAACTAAACTACTTGGCTAGGTTTAGGCAACTAAACTACTTGGCTAGGTTTAGGCAACTAAACTACTTGGTTAGGTTTAGGCAACTAAACTATTTGGTTAGGTTTAGGCAACTAAACTATTTGGTTAGGTTTAGGCAACTAAACTACTTGGTTAGGTTTAGGCAACAAATCTTCTTGGCTAGGTTTAGGCAACTAAACCACTTGGCTAGGTTTAGGCAACTAAACCACTTGGCTAGGTTTAGGCAACTAAACTACTTGGTTAGGTTTAGGCAACTAAACTACTTGGTTAGGTTTAGGCAACTAAAGTACTTGGTTAGGTTTAGGCAACTAAACTACTTGGTTAGGTTTAGGCAACTAAACTACTTGGTTAGGTTTAGGCAACTAAACTACTTGGCTAGGTTTAGGCAACAAAACTACTTGGTTAGGTTTAGGCAACTAAACTACTTGGTTAGGTTTAGGCAACTAAACTACTTGGTTAGGTTTAGGCAACTAAACTTCTTGGTTAGGTTTAGGCAACTAAAGTACTTGGTTAGGTTTAGGCAACTAAACTACTTGGTTAGGTTTAGGCAACTAAACTACTTGGTTAGGTTTAGGCAACTAAACTACTTGGTTAGGTTTAGGCAACTAAACTACTTGGTTAGGTTTAGGCAACTAAACTACTTGGTTAGGTTTAAGCAACTAAACTACTTGGTTAGGTTTAGGCAACTAAACTATTCGGTTAGGTTTAGGCAACTAAACTACGTGGTTAGGTTTAGGCAACTAAACTATTTGGTTAGGTTTAGGCAACTAAACTACTTGGTTAGGTTTAGGCAACTAAACTACTTGGTTAGGTTTAGGCAACTAAACTACTTGGCTAGGTTTAGGCAACTAAACTACTTGGTTAGGTTAAGGCAACACATCTACTTGGTTAGGTTTAGACAACTAAACTACTTGGTTAGGTTTAGGCAACTAAACTACATGGTTAGGTTTAGGCAACTAAACTACTCGGTTAGGTTTAGACAACAAAACTACTTGGTTAGGTTTAGGCAACTAAACTACTTGGTTAGGTTTAGGCAACAAAACTACTTGGCTAGGTTTAGGCAACTAAACTACTTGGTTAGGTTTAGGCAACTAAACTACTTGGTTAGGTTGGGGCAACAAAACTACTTGGCTAGGTTTAGAAATTAGCATTGTTAGCTACCGACAGCGGGTACAAACAGCCGTTGCCTTTTCTTCACTTTAATCTTCACCAATCAAACGATGATGATGATGATTTTTGAAGCTTCAATGCAACAACAGACGCAAAAAGCCTTTTTTACGACACGTAAAAGCTTCAAAAAAGGGAAATACGGAATAAAAAGGGAAGGAAGGGAGGAAACTAAACAGGAAAAAGGAAGAAGGGAGGAAACTAAACAGGAAAAGGAAAAGAGGAGATGGAAAGGGAAACAAAGGGGGAGGGAAAGCATGGAACAAAGATGGACGCAGAGGTCTCAGGCGTCCCGAGTGCTTGAGTGTTCGTGGATGAAATATTCAGCAGCAGCGAGAAGTGGAGAGAGCTGCCGTCGTCCCCAGAAAGCTTTTATAAAAATAGATTTAAAATCTAACAAATCATTCATGCTGTTGTCACGAGGAGACGTCGTGGTTTTTAATCTTACACACTTTCAAACAACAGAGAAACGACTCCATAATAAAGTAACGCCGACAGTCAGCATCAAAATAACCAAACCATACAGTTCCCGTGAAAGTGGGAAGCAGGGACGGAAATACTTAAAAGAGAGGAAGGAAAGAAAGAAAGAAAGGAAGCTAAATGAATGAAAAGCGAATACAGGAACGTTAAAGAAGACAGAAAAGTAAAAACAGATAAGACAGGAAAAGACATGAAAGGAAAGAAAGGGACAAGGAAGCATGGAAGGACATGAAAAGACGGATGATAAAGAAACGAGATGAAGAGAAAGAAAGAAAGAGAGAGAGAGGGGAATCAGAAAGGTGCAAAAGAGAAGGAGAGGAAACCAAAAGAAGACACGAGACGGACGAGTAGAAGAGGAAAGGAACAGTAGAGACAGGAAACAGGAAACAGGAAACAGGAAACAGGAAGATGACTCTTGTGTTTTTAGCTTCACTGAAGTTCTGAACATCGTAGACGGGTTCGAGTCGGGGCGGGGGGGGGACGCAGGTCCGTGGGACGTCCTGTGAACAGATTCGAACCCTTGTGTTCAAAAGTCCGGTCCAACCTCCCGGACCCGCGTCAGTCCGCCACAGCGGGCGACTTCCTGCAGCACCCCAGAATCCCTCCCCTCCTCTTCTTCATCCTCTTCTTCATGGTGCGCGCTCTCGGGCTGCCGTCGGAGCACACGGACTTCCTCAGGGTCCGGATGTGTTTCTGCTGCTCCCGGATCTTTGACTCCAGGTGGGACTGGATCGCCGTGCCCAGGGACTCCAGGTCCACGGAGGCGCCGTACACCTCCCACGTCCTCCCCTGTTTGTCCCACGCCACCTCCTGCGGCTTCGTTGTCTCTTCTCCGTCCTCTTCCCCCTTTGCAGCTTCCTCCACCTCTTGCTCCTCGTCCTCCCAGATGCTGTCAGCACTTCTGTCTCGGTTTTGTCCGAGTCGTAGCCCCGACATGAGGCCCGGGCTCTGCTGGAGGCTGTACGTACGCAGACAGGCGGGCAGGGAGCTGGCCCGGTCCGTCACAACAGAGGGAAGCACCGACTGGCTGCGCAGCTCGATGTCGATCTTGCAGACGTGCTGGAAAGGCGGCTGCCCGGCGGGGATGCAGCGCAGTGACGGGACCGTCGGGGAGATCAAACTACCAGACTGACAGCTGGGAGAGCCAATCAGGGAGGAGGAGGAGGGAGCTCCCCCGTGTATGCCAGAGCCGGAGGAAGCCGAGTGTTCGACCACCACCGCCTCCACTTGGACGCCCACCTCTCGCCGCTCCCCTCCCTGCAGATGGAGCCTCTCACTTGGGTCGGTCATGGTCGCCGTCTCCCTCAGTGTCTTGGAGCTCGCTGCAAAAGTGGAAAGCTGAGGACTGAGGGGAGATGAAGGAGGGACAGAAGAAGGAGTCCTTGGATTATATTTCTGCTTCCCCGTCTCCTGCTTCCTCTTCTCTTCCTTCTCGTTCCTCGCCCCCGTTGGCGATGGGATGTGGCTGCCAGTGGTGATGGCATTTGCATCTCCCAGGGGACTTGGTTCGCTCAGCGGGGCGCCGAGTATCCTCCTGTCTCCCGGCGACCGTCCTACACTGTCAGTCAAATCTGCCCCTTGCACGGCCCCCTGGGAAAACACCGGGGCTCCAACAGATGTCACGTTGGTCTCAGACGGTTTCAAATGTTCTTCCTCTGCGGTCTTCGCTGATGTCTTCGTGATGGAGTCAAATGTGAGACCCTGAGTTACACTGGGAGTATCGGGTGTCCTGCTGGCGTTCGGTGCAACTGCTGCAGGCTCCGGTGTGGATCCTCCCATCATTGTCAACGCAACAGTGGTTCTGGTTTTGGGGCTGGAGGCGGCCAGAGGAGCCAGCGGGCCTGAAATCACAGCAGAACCAGCGATTGAGAAACATGTTAGAGCTAGAGATGTTCTGATACCATGTTTATTTTGTCCAACTGAAGCAGCTACACGAGCCATGGAGGCACACATGACAACCTACTTACCTCATACCAGGGTTAATGTGACGCAGCACAGCTTCCAAACCTGCAGAACCAACCGTATTAAACCTCAACTATTTCTTAAGGAAAATGTAATTAATGCAAAATTACCTGGAGCAGAACCAGGACTCCTCTGGACCTCCCTGTTCGGTCCAGCCGGACTAGAACCAGGAGTTTTGCCAGGACCAGACTCTGGACTCTCACTTCCTGAGTTTGGTTGAGGAGAGAGCGTCAGATCTGCCAGAGCTGACTTTGAACTGGACTGACCTGGTCCAGGCTGAGAAGAATCAGAACCAGCTTTGAGATCTGGACTGGGTTTAGCACTGGAGCTTGCAGCCTTGAGGTTGTTGTCTTTGGACCCAGACAGACCAGTTCTAGAGGACAATGGGGAGATGGATCCAACAAGATCCGTCTTAGAGCCAGAGGACACCAGAGAAGGTTTAGAAGTGGAACGGGTCGGAGCGGGTTTAGAACTCGAAAGGACACCAGAATTAGAGCTGAGATCCAACTCAGAGCCCGGTTTAAGACCTGGACTGGCTTTAGACTCTGAAGGAGTTCTGGGGTTGTCCTTTGATCCCGTGCCAGATTTTGCACCCCCATCAGTCTTGGACTCTGGACTTGTTCTGCTTGCTTTGATTTCAGTTTCCGTTTTAGGATCAAGGCTTTCTCTGGAACCCGTCCCGGACTTACAACCGGGACTGGCTTTGGAATTGGAGCCAGTTTTGGAGTCCAAGCTGTCCTTGGACCCCCAGCTGGTTTTGGAAGCAGAGCCACTTTTAGAGTCCAAACTATCTTTGGACCCCATTGTGGTTTTAGAGTCAGGACTGGCTTTAGACGCTGAGCCAGTTTTAGAATCCAGACTGTCCTCGTTTGTCGTTGTGGCTTTAGAATTTGAACTGGATTTGGATCCAGAACCGACACTTGAATCTTTACCATCAAGATTCTCCTTGGACCCTGAGGCATTCCTGTTGCTGGTCCCAGAAGCCTTCCTCTGGGTGGATGGTTTGGGACTTAGAGAACTCGGTACAGGAGTCTTGGTGCTGAGCAGTACCAGTTCAGCCATTGGACTTGCTGATTTGGGTCCTACAGGGATCATCTCAGGAATATGAGTCCTTGAATCAGGTCTGGTGCTTGCTGGGTCTGGTTTTGGGGTTTTAGGGATCATTGTTGGGGTTCGATTTTTGGGATTGATGGCGTTTGAATCCTCTTTCTGATTGTTGGCGTTTGGGCTCATGGAGGGTTTAGGACTTAGAGAACTCGGTTCAGGAGTCTCGGTGCTGAGAAGAACCATTTCAGCCCTTTGATTTGGCGGTTTTGGACCAACGGGGGGCATCCCAGAACTTTGATTTCTCGAGTCCTGTCTGGTGCTTGCTGGGTCTGGTTTGGGGGTTCTAGGTACCATTGTTGGGGTTTGATTTTTTGGACTGATAACGTTCGAATCTCTTTTCCGATTGCTGACGTTCGGGCTTATGGGAAGCTGTAGCGTCTTTGGCGTCTGTGTCTCGAGAGCGATTTCTTTTCCGTGTATTTGCATTTTTGGGCTAACTGATATTTTGTTTGTAGTCTTTGGTGCCAGTGCAACATGCGGTTTTGGGTTTGAGACACTTGCAGGTTCGGCCTTGTGTACTTGTGTTTTGACTCTTTCGGTCATTCGAGGGCTGCTAGCGATGGTCGTTTGTTCCACCCGGTGGGGTTTTGGACTCGCCATGTTGATGTGCGTGTGTGTGTTGGGGCTGAGCGTAGGCGTATGTTTGGGGTTTGGGGATTTAAGCCTTTGCTCGCCCCTGCTGTTCAACGCCTCGGTTGTTGGCGAGCGAGACAAAGCTGGAATTTTGCTTTTCTGTCGTGATGGATCATCTCTTTCCCCCTGTGACATCACATGGGTCGCCAGGGGGCTTGCTGACTTGCCAGTTTCCGTAGTAACAGCTGCTTTCGCCCCACCATCCTTTCTGTTCCCCCCGTGCAGCTTCGGGGGCCCGGGGGCTCCACGGGGGTTGCTTGGCGACATCAGGGTGAGGTTGAGGTTGAAGTTGGGCTCCGACCCCCAGTTGGCGTTGGGCTCTGTGGTGCCGAGGGCGTCCGTGAGACTCGCCTCCTCTGGAATCGGGCCTTCTGATCGGGCGACATCCTTCCTGCGCTTTGTAATATTTGGGGAGGTTTCCATGGTGATGGTGTTTTGTTTTGTGGCGAAAGTCGGCGCCTGTTTGAACAGGTGGAGAAACAAATGATCAATAAAAGTCGACTGCACACGTCCCATTCATCAGACGTGCGTACGCGTAACATCGTATCTCATATTATCATGGACGCACTTTGGCAGTTCTGCTCTTTCTGAGGCTTCTGTTTGAATCTACTCTGGATTTTCCTGCCGGACGCAACATTCAGGACCCGACACTAAGTAAGAAATGTCAGTAACGGTAGTTCTTTGTAGTCTGGATCAAAGGAAAGATGAATGAACTTATTATAAATCCATTTAAGACAGAGTTATGACTCTGGGTAGTGATTGAGTATCTTATGTTTTGGTGATTTAATGAGATTTAATAAGGAAACAGCAGCAGTGGGAAAAGTATTCAGATACTTTACATAATTAAAAGTTTGTTACTTACAAGGAGCAGTTCTGAATTCAGAACATTAATAAGTAATAACAGCAAAATCTACCTTATTATGAAAAGTACTAATTTTGCAGAATGGCTCCTTTCACATTGTTAATAATTATTATATTATTTTTTATTATTCTTTCACTTACAAAAAGCTTTTTCATGAGCAAATTTAGGCTTTTTACTAAACTCCTGGGTAGATTACGGCACCATATGATAGATGCTGAAATACGTTTGCAGAATATGAATCAGCTGACAAATATATTTGACTAAAAAGTGATGAAAGTGCAATATTTGCCTTTGAACTGTAAAAGAATAAAGAAGCATAAAAAAGGAAAACACCAAACATTTGTATTTGACATCACAGTGAAATAACCGTGACACATGAATAAAATCTAAATTAAAGCATTAAAGGGAAGGTTTTAGTAAAAATCACCAAAGAGAAACTTCATTTCTATCAGAAATCAGAGTTAAATCATATTAACTGACCTATTCAGGGTCGACAGACACCAACGCCGCTCCGTCGGTCGATGGTGGAAAATCCCGTCATGGCGTTCGACGACGGAGTGAGAGGAGAAAGCTTCAGCTGCCCTCCTCCGTGGAGCTGAACCCGACGACGCATTTATGAATAAATAAAAGGAGGAGGGAGAGAGGGAGGAGATCTTCATCATCAGGTTTTCTCCCTCTTCATCTTCCTACTGTTCCTCTTGCATCTCCTCTCGTTGTTTCCAGATGAAAAAGCTGTTTTCATGTTGACATTTACGCCGTGTGGAAAAAACACGGCACGCTCATTTATTTCACTGAAACCACAGAAAAAAGACACTTTACACGGCAACGTTATCGCACGAGAAGGCGTTTAAACGTCACGTCACCTCTTTTTAGGTTTAAAAATCAAGTTTTTACAAACTCAATCATTCCACATTTCTTTTTTTATTTCTAATATTTGTTTTATGGCTTTTGCATCTTAAAATTGTTGTTTAAGCATTTTTAACTTGTTTTTTTGGGTCTTGGAATACTTGTTAAAATACTACGACTTTTAGTGTCAATTTTACGACTTTTAGTGTCAAAATACTACGACTTTTAGTCTTGAAATTCTACGACTTTTAGTGTCAAAATTAAACGATTTTTAGTGTCAAAACGCTACGACTTTTAGTGTCTAAACACTACGACTTTTAGTGTTTAAATACGACGACTTTTAGTGTTTAAATACGACGACTTTTAGTGTTTAAATACGACGACTTTTAGTCTCTAAATTCTACGACTTTTAGTGTCAAAATACTTCGACTTTTAGTATCAAAATACTACGACTTTTAGTGTCAAAATACTACGACTTTTAATGTCAAAATACGACGACTTTTAGTGTCAAAATACTACGACTTTTAGTCTCAAAATACTACGACTTTTAGTGTTGAAATACTACGACTTTTAGTATCAAAACAGGACTTTTGGTCGCGACAAAAAGGCTTTTTAAAGACTTTATTTAGTGTTTTTTAACCCATGAAATTGTGTCTTTTCTAAATTTGGCGGGAAATTTAAACGTTAACAGCAGCACAGACGTCTTATAATTTAGTTTACAGCAAAAAAAAACACATTTAAGTGTGTAGAGGAATTTCTGACCATAAAAAGGAAAACTTCCCCCTTCAGTTCATCATCAACATCCATCATCATCACGTCTGGAGACACGTGGACGAGGGCGATGTCATCTGCAAAGAAACTGAATCTGTCAGAGAGTAAATATTAAAGGATTAACCTTGGAGTTGTCGTGGATTACAAGTAGAAAGCAGCAGAAAATGGAAATACTGAAGTTAAATCACATTGACAGAAACATGTCACCAGCTGAGTGACTGATCGGCCACGCCCACTTCAGCTCTCACAGCCAATCGGACGCTGCGACAGTGATGCTACCTGACAACAACAGCTGACGACGCATTGTCCTGCAGTGTGTTTGTGTTCCCACCAGCAGTCGGTTTTCTTATTTGCTCGATGGATTTGCAACACGGCGGACAGGAAGCTTCCTAGAGCTCAATAAGGAAAACCTGCTTAATTACCTCTCTCTCTCTCACACACACACACACACACACACACACACACACTTACAAATACACCAGACTGAAGACAACCAGCTGTTGTTTGGACGTCTTCCTGCTGAGGTGCAGCATGTGGGAGGAGAGCGTCGAGACAGAGCAGTGAGTCCCTTTGTTTTATCTCGTGTTCAGGCAAATTTGTGACGACAGAAACATTTTTAAAGGGCTTTTATTCTGAAAAACTTCACTCACTAATGGAGTTTGGACGTCAGGATTCCTTAGACTCAGTTTATACTTAAAGAAAAGCTGAAATAAACTTCTGCATTCAATTTGAAATGTTTGATTCACAGTTTTAGTTGCAGCAGAAACGTTGAATAACCACGAGCACCATCTGCACCGACGCACGCTACTGTTAAAACCCTTTAAAATCAGCTGTTCCACTGATGTTTGTGCTGTTTTACATGTCGACCAGCGAGATGACCGCTAAGCTGGACTACTCTCCGGTGTCGTGGAAGGAGTATTTCGTCCAGATGGAGGACGTGAGCGTGGGGCCCGTTGGCAGCAGGGACGTCTTCAGGATTTATAAAGCAGGAAACGACGGACCGCTGCTGATCCTGCTGCACGGAGGAGGACACTCGGCCCTGTCCTGGGCCGTCTTCACCGTGAGTATCTGTGCGGCGAGCTGGTTGAGCGTTCGACCGTCCGACAGCGCCTACTTCCTGTGTTTTCTGTGTTGCAGACAGCCATCTCCAGCAGAGTGACCTGCAGGATCCTTGCCATGGACCTCAGGGGTCACGGTGAGGCACATTTAAAGAGATTCATTTGGGTTTGTTCACTTGTGTTGGTTCCAGCGCTTCTGAGTCCGATTATTCAACAGCGGTGGTTTGACCAATTGGTCTGTTTTTGACTTAAGGCTCATTTCTGCTCTACGTTAGACTCAGACGCAGCCTTCTGTGCGTCCTCTGCGTCCGTCTCCTCCGTGTCTCTGTCCGTATCCTGAAAGCTTACGGATGCGTACAGATACGGAGCAAACGCTGCAGTACCACCTGAGATCGTGGGGGCAGTGTCGAGCACCGGACACTAAAAAGTGGCGTGAACATCAGGAGCGAGCGAGTCATCGAAGCCTCGACGGACGTCCTGAAACACTGACAGAGACGTCGGTCGTCACTTTGTCTCATCTGTCAAACCAATGTGGAATTCTCCGTCCACACTCTGGGACGTCTTTAGTGTCTCACAGACCACCGCCGTCTACAACGCTGCCGCCACTTTGACTCAGGACGCTTCTCTCCTCCATCGCCTCCATCTTTGTTGGGGTCAAACTTTACTGGAGGAACTTTTGAATGTGAGCGACGCCCTCTAGAGGAAGTTTGGATCAACGTCCATTTGACGTAAAGGAGCATGCAAGCACGAGGACAGAGACGAGGAGAACCAGGAGAACGCATGTCTCTGTTCACACACGAAAAGGAGCAGGAATGAACCTTTACACCTAATGTATATGCAGTGAAGGGGAGGGGGGGGGTTGGTAAATCTTTTGGAGAACCAGACCTGTGGGGGGGTGGTGGTTTACAACACTTGTGCTTGATTTGGTACCAAACATCGACCAGCAGTGACCTCCTATCCCTGCAAAGTTCGACTTGCGTTCACGACACTTTTCCCTCAAATGGTATTTGGAAAGGTCTCCAGGTGAGAAGTGGCGGTACAGATTTCCCCATGCAGGACCCATGTCCGTGCACGTTTCAGGGACAGTGCACGTGTGAACGGGACTCAAATTTCTCTGCCACTGATTAGACGAGGAGCGTTTCCCTACTTCAAACGTAGCGTAGATCACTGTGAGTTGCATTATTGTGAGTACTTTTGTTAAATCTCGTTTAAGGTGACACCCAGGTCCGCCAATCAGATGACTTCTCAACCCAAACCATGTCCAGGTAACGACACACGACACAAACTTCCACCAAACTTCCTTAAATTAGCAACATACCCTGCAAACGAAAGAAGGTAGCTCTTGAGTGACCAGTAACGTTATCCCCCCCCCCCCTCCTTTAGCGACGTAGCCAATGTGATTGCAGCCTGCTACGGTGAGACTCCGCCCCCCATCATCTTGATTGGCCACGGTGTCGGCGGGGCGATCGCAGTGCATACGGCCAGCAACATGCTGCTACCGACCACGGTGGGCCTGGTGGCCATAGACGTCGTGGAAGGTAAAAGTGTAGCGTTTCTTTTTTCATTGTAATGTTTGTATCTTCTCCACTTCACGGGTCTTGTTTCCCTCCTGCAGGCAGTGCCACAGATACTCTCCACAGCATACAGAACTTCCTGAAGGGGCGACCCAAGTCCTTCAAGTCCATAGACCACGCTATAGAGTGGAGGTGAGCGTTCAAGGCTCGGTTTACCTCATGAAATACAGATGAAACACTTACCCACGTAGATGCATCTCTATTGGCCGAATCTGATCCCAATCCGTAGTCAGGGTCGGCTTCGTTAAAGTCCAGAGCGTGGGGATATTTCCTCTGAGTAGCTGCTCAAAACTCAGCAGATCCATCTGAACTCTGGTTTAAAGATCTTTGTGAAGGGGTTAAAATCCTGGTTTCTGATTGGATAAACCATCTGTCTATCACCAACATACGGGCCAAACCAACCAATCAGATGACTGAAGCGTGTGACGTACTAACAGCGTGTTAGTGAGCAGCTTGCTCCATAGCTGCTCATCTCATCCGTGGAAGCCTCCATGTTGTTTACACTCAACAGTCTCTTCTGTTTCACTTCAGTCCACCAAAGAAACCAACGCTGATTGGTTCAAACTGCTCGAACGTCACCAGACTGATCTGAGAGTCAAACACAACGGAGCTCAGAGATCAGGACGGGCTAACGAGGCGAGACCAAAACACCAAAGAGCTTGTTTTATGAATTCATGGTTGAGTCGAGATGGTTATCCAAGATTTGCTGAAGTCTCGTGAGATGGTCAAGGTTAGTTTAGGCCGAGTCTCACAAGAGTTCTTGCGAGTTATTGCGAATCTAGCGTTGGCGTTCAAACACGACCAGAATTAACAGATACGATACCACAACTAATTTCAGTGTAGCTCTAGCTGCCGTTAGCATGTTTCAACCACAGATTGCTAGAAATAGTCGTACGTTGGAGGAGTAAAGCATCAGGCGCCGCCTAGGAGGGTCGGGGTGGTGGATGGGTCCCAAGATACAGGACGTTCACCACACGTCCGTGTCCCAGGAGTACTAAACCAAACCACTACCTTCTTTCTAATATTAACCAAGTTGTTCGTCACCTTCTGGTATCTAAACTCAACCAGAGTCACTTGAACGCTGACGAGACTTTTTATTTCCTCCTTTCAGCGTCAAAAGTGGGCAAATCAGGAACCTGGAGTCTGCCAGAGTCTCAATGGTCGGTCAAGTCAAGAGGTAGGCCGGTCCTGATAGGTGGAAGCTAAAATATCGATTGGCGTATGTCTAATTTGGAAGTATGTCTTATCAGATGTCAGGTGGACGGGGCTGACACTCTGGACAAGGCCAGCCCGGTGACCGACGTGGTCGTGGAACGTAACGAAGAGTTCTACGATCAGAGCTACGTCAGCGACAAAGAAAACGCCCCCACAGAGGTGAGTCTCAGCACAGTCAGGCAAGAGGCATAAAGAACGCAATGTGAAACATAATCAGACTACTTTCTACAAACATAACAATATAAAAATAACCCTTAATGTGTCGCCAACTACCGCCACTCAGCGCTAACACAGGCAGACAGCAGAACGTGTTTACTGCAGAGTATTAATCAACCGCACTGTGTATGTCTGTGTAAGAGTGTGTACATGTGGCGTGTAGACCTGTCGAAGTCAGAAAAGTATTGGGACGGCTGGTTTAGAGGAACCTCAAACCTCTTCCTGTCTTGCAACCTGCCCAAGCTCCTGCTATTGGCCGGTAGGCATTTCCACTCCTCTCTCAGTGCTTGTTAGGATAAACGGAGCATCTGTGCACGTTACTACGTTTCAAACATTCCCCTGAAACCAATGCTTCACCCTGACCCGAGGCACCTTCTGTTTCCAGGAATCGGCCGGCTGGACAGAGATCTGACTATCGGCCAAATGCAAGGTGAGACGCCGACTCGACGCATGCGGTGGTTGCTACGGTAACCCATAAGTTTCGATAAAATACGTTGGGTTTTTGTGCTGCCGTGGTTTTTGCTTTACTGTCGCTTTTTGGTTTTTAATCGGCAACAAAAGATTTAAGCTCTGACCTCAAACGATTTAGAAGGTTGAGAAAGTCGCAGTCTTTCGAGACCAGAAGTCGTCGTATTTCAAGGTCGAAAGTCGTGATATTCCAGGACCAAAAGTCGTAGTATTACAAGACTAAAGTCGTGGTATTTCAAGACCAGAAGTCGTAGTATTTTGAGACCAGAAGTCGCAGTACTTCAAGACCAAAAGTCGTAGTATTTCAAGACCAGAAGTCGTAGTATTTCGCGACCAAATGTCGTAGTATTTCAAGACCAAAAGTCGTAATATTTCCACACCAAAAGTCGTAGTATTTCGCGACCAAATGTCGTAGTATTTCAAGACCAAAAGTCGTAGTATTTCAGGACTTAAAGTCGTAGTATTTCAGGACTTAAAGTCGTAGTATTTCAGGACTTAAAGTCGTAGTATTTCAAGACTAAAAGTCGTAATATCCGGAGACCAAGAGTCGTAATATTTCGAGACCAAAAGTCGTAAAATTTGAGACCAAAAGTCACGGCGTATTTTAACGGTGTGGTTTTCTAAGTTAGGAAAGGATCTGATCGTCCAGACGGAGTCAAAGACTTTCCCAAGATAGAAAACGAGCAGGAAGGAAACAGGAAGTCAGGAGGGCTGATGGGAAACGTAGTTTTAAAGCGACAGAACAAACACCGTGATATTGGGAATACTTGACCTTCTTTCTGCGCTAACTGTGAGGGAAAAGGTGAAGGACGTCTTCACTGCTGCAGAGACGGGAATGTGTGTGTGTGTGTGCGCTCAGGATGCACACACACACACACATTCGCTGTCAGGTGTACAGAGATACACACACCTTGAGGCGGCTGCTCCTCTCCAGAGACAGCTGCTTGTGTCAGTCAACAGCCACGCTGGAAGTGACAGCCCAGGAGTGTGTGACAAAATAGCATCAAAGATACGCGTGTGTGTGTGTGTGTGTGTGTGTGTGTGTGAGACAGTTAACAGTGTGTGTGTGAGACAGTTAACAGTGTGTGTGTGTGAGACAGTTAACAGTGTGTGTGTGTGTGAGACAGTTAACAGTGTGTGTGTGAGACAGTAAACAGTGTGTGTGTGAGACAGTAAACAGTGTGTGTGTGTGTGTGTGTGTGTGTTCCTGTCTGCAGGTAGATTCATGATGCAGGTGCTGCCGCCCTGTGGACACGCAGTGCAAGAAGACACACCAGACAAAGTAAGTTCATCGTTCAGTGTCGTTCATTTACTCGTTAAAGTAAAGTTACGTTAGAAACAGATTTTTACAGCAAAGACGGAAATTATTAGATTTTATTGACATTAACGACATCATCAAATCTGCTTATTCATCAAATTCTTTATCGATTCCTGATCAATTTTCTCAGCCTGCACAACTTTTCAGCATCAACTTAACGGTTTTATTATCGGAGAAAGTCGATTACAATCGACTTGATAATTATTTCGATAAGTATCAAAATACTCGATAATATTTCGAGAGCAAAGGTCGAAGCAGCAACAGCGTAGTTAGTGAAGCCAGAGTTTGTTAAAAGAGTTTATTAAGGCGCACGCCCACTGTTTCTCCGTCCTGTGCCCCAGCACGTGTCACGGCTAAAGTCTGGATCCTTTGACCAGTGTGAGTGCAACCGTACCACGTCTAGGAGCGGCACGCTTGCCGTCCACGGCCCGTTTGGGAGAGGTGGGCTTTAGTAAAGCACGTTTGCACGTGTACGAGCACGAGCGTGCGCACGTGTACGAGCACGAGGCCTACGGCGGTTCTGAGGTCACGACGACTCCTTCTTGTTGCACGTTTCCAGCAGCGTAGTCGCACGATGTTTGACGTAACTGTACGATTGTTGTACGACGAGCTGCCGAGTCTCCGTGTGAATGTTTTACGCGGTCTCTGTGCAGGTGGCCGACGCCGTGGCCTCCTTCCTGTTCAGACACAAGTTTGCTGAAGCCAGGAGAGAAACCAGCAGGTAAAACATTCAGACGACTTCGACGCCTTTTTCATTTCAGCATCAAACGGATTTAATTTGACGTGAAATCGACCTGAGAAATGTTCTGTTTTCTCTCCGCAGCGCCAACTCTTTAACCCAGTGACGTCTGCAGGTGAGAGCTCATTGAAACAACTTTTCTGGTGTAGAAAACGCTCAGATTCTTTATTTAAACGCATATTTCAGGTGTTTTGGAGCCTGGTTTTAGGAGGGACTTAAAATGATATCATCAGGAAACTGTGCTTGACGCAATGAACGTAAAATTTTCCCACTTTTTTAACTCTTTCGCAGGTTTTTTACGTCACACCAGCAAAGAAGAAACTCCACGATTCAGAGTCCAGCGCAGAAACCAACCATTTCCATTTCACTCTTCAGCCTCAAGTCGCTGCTTTCATCCTTAACGTTTAGTAAATAACAGAATCTATCGTGATTGTTTTTGTACCAGGCTAGTTTTTATTTTATTTTATTTGAGGTTAAGGTTTATGAGTATGGACGTACGCCCCTCCCCCCAGCGTCACATACATGCCATTTTTTGGTCAGAGGAAATGAGGCGGAGTCAAAGACAAGATGGTGGCTCCCGTAGACGAGGATGATTGGATCAAGTGGGACCTCGACGGAGACGCTACGTCTGTTTTTAAACACGACAAGAAGCGTAAAACATGCTAACAGCATAAGAAAAACAACAACTATGAGTCACGTGAACACACTTCGCTCTTTTTAAAAAAAAAATAATGCCCAACCAGGAGGTTAGCTTCGCCCTTTTAGCCGTCAACAAAAAGTCAACGGGATATTTTGATTATTAGAGAAAATAAAGTTAATATTTACATGTTTTGGGACGTAAACGTAGCGTAAAACGTTGCGCTAACGCTGCATTCCGAACACGAGAACCCTTTTCTACGTGAGCACAACTGAGAAAGTCGGCGCAAAGAGTTCTTTTTGTTCCCTTTTGTTAAGAAAAAACGGAAAACGGAAAAATAAACGGCACCGCGGTCGATTCCAGCTTATTTTGCGTGTTCAGCGTCATGAACTTTAACAACTTTCAACCATTAAAAAAAGAACACTGACTTTGAGACGAGGGAACCAGAGTTAGAAAGATTGATGCTGTAATTCCTGCAGCGCTCCAACCGGACGCCTCCAGATGATTGAGTCTCCAGGTTCTCATCGTCTCAGCAGATCCATCTGAACTCTGTTTGGAGATCTTTTGGGAAGGGGCGAAAACACTAGTTTCTGATTGGATGAACCATCTGTCAATCACCAACATACGTTACCAGACTGATCTGAGAGTAAAATAGGGAGCTCCGAGACGGGCTAACAAGGCTAGCAGCGCTCTGTAGTCACTGCTAACTAGCTAGCTAGCTAATATTAAATGAGCATGTGACCACTGGACGTCACTTTGTTTAAAAAAAGTATTTTTTCATTAAAAAAATAACTTTTATTGATCCGTACTTAGGTCCGTTTTTACAGAAGTAGCACGTCCTAAACTTTTGTGTTTCTTTAGCATGTTTAAGCTAACTTTAACGTTTATTCTGAAGGTCATGTGACCGTGGGGTCGTGAGTACCGCGACTCACATTGACTACTCAGTACATCGTCATTAGCTATTTTTCAGAAAATTTTTAACTAATTTACTTTAACGTATACTTTATAAAACGTGGCGGGGACGGCGTAAAGAGTTGGTTTAAGATTTTCCTCACAACAGGAACGTTTAAAGACGTGCGCGTAGACGGACACCAGGAAGTAAAACCTTCTCTCTCAGGTAAAGTAAAGATAAAGAATAAAACCTAATTTACAAACGACGTTCAGGAGAATGAGGGATAACGCTTCCGATTTGTGGCCGTTAAAGCCGCGAAACATGCAAAAATACGGACGGCAGCGCGCGGGCTACGACCGGCTTCCTCCTGCGAGACTTTGTTCTGTTACTAATAACAATAATAATAATAATAATAGATGAAGATAAAGATAATTTTCTAGTCGCCATTCGCCTGTTGTTAAGAAGTAGCTGTTGTTTACGCAGCATGTGGCATTAGCATGTAGCATTAGCACCAGTGCAGCTTGATGAATGTTTGTTGTTCAGTAAAATGTTTACTGTGATTTATTCTGCGAGTCTTTTTTTGTCTTCTAATTAATAACTAGCAGCTCATGTTTCTCATGAAAGTCACAAAGATCGCTTTGAAATGCTGTAAAAACGTGTTTCTTAGATTTTAATGAATTATCATTTAGTGCATAAAGAGACTGGGATGTTTTGGATTATTAGAGAAAATAAAGTTTATTATATTCACGTGTTTTGGGACAAAAACGCCACTTTTATGACTTTTAAAAGTGTAAAACGTATAAAACAAAAATAAACAGCAAACTGTCTTTAATGAGGGTTTCAGTGACATCATCGACCTGTGAGAGGTTAAATACCTGGATCTCCACATCAGGTTAGTTGGACCAGTCCCAGTCCAGCCCTGGTCCTGGTCCAATCCCAGCCTTGTCCCGGTCCTGGTCCAATCCCAGCCTGGTCAGATGTGTACATGAACTGATGAAGCCTCTTGGATGAGAGATTAAATACCTTGATCTCCACACCAGTTAGTTGAACCAGTCCCAGCCTGGTCCTGGTCCCAGCCCGGTCCAGGTCCAGTCCCAGCCTGGTCCTGGTCCAGTCCCAGCCTTGTCCTGGTTCTGATCCAGTCGCACCCTGGTCCTGGTCCAGTCCCACCCCGGTCCCGGTCCAGTCCCAGCCCGGTCCCGATCCAGTCCCAGCCTGGTCCTGGTCGAGCTCGGTCCTGGTCCAGTCCCAGCCTGGTCCTGGTCCTGATCCAGTCCCAGCCTGGTCACGGTCCAGTCCCACCCCGGTCCCGGTCCAGTCCCAGCCTGGTCCTGATCCAGTCCCAGCCTGGTCCTGGTCGAGCTCGGTCCTGGTCTAGTCCCAGCCTGGTCCTGATCCAGTCCCAGCCTGGTCAGATACGTACATGAACTGAAGACTCTTGGATGAGAGGTTAAATACCTGGATCTCCACACCAGGTTAGTTGGGCCAGTCCCAGTCCCAGCCTGGTCCTGGTCCAGTCCCAGCCTGGTCCAGGTCCTGGTCCTGGTCCTGGTCAGATGCGTACATGAACTGATGAAGCCTCTTGGATCAGAGGTGAAACGTCTTCCTGACAAAGAACCAAGTCCAGTTGCTTTGGACTGAAACTGCTTTGATGCTAACGACGACCTGGACACACGAGAACATTCACAGACTGTTACTTGTCGTAGTTTTCGGTGCAAACACAGAATGACGACAGCCGGACGTTGACGACACGTTTCCAACTAAAAATAAAGTTTATTTCCACCCAAAAAAACCCAGAAAAATCCACAAAACTCCAGAAGGTTAAAAAGTATTTCATGCAGAACGTCGACCGTTCGGCTAAAACAGGAAACACTAAAAAAAGAACGACACAAACATGAGAGGAACAAAAACTTGCATTAAAACTTTATTTAAATTTAGTCCTGAACCAGAACACGTGCAACAACCGAAACCACAGAAACAACACGGCGTCACGGCGCCGCCTATTTACACGTGTGTGTGTGTGTGTGTGTGTAGGTGCGTTTGTGTTAGCGTGCACAGGACGACCGCACAAACGGACGCTCGGTGAAACAACTATAGAATAGAAACACACGACGCCCTGTTGCCACGGTAGCAGAGGCTCAACGCGGCAACAGGCGCGTCGGATCGACTTTCCCCGTCTCTCTGGAAGGTTCTGAACTTTTGGTTTCACGTTCGTTTCTTTGCAGACGATGTCGTCGTCTACGTTCGTGATTAAACGAACATTTCCACTCTTTTCACGACAGTTTGGAAGATTTAAACCTGCTTTAGGAGCGAGATCTTCAACACTAATGAGGAAATATGGCAAAAATAAATGGCGACGGTGCACAAACGCATCTGATTCGTAGTTCAACGCGCACCGGGGAACACGTCCCAGACCCCGTCTCAGTCCAATTCACAACATTTCACGACAATATCTCACAAAACGATCCGATAAGTTTTCAAAACACGGAAATCTGAAGGAGAAAACGAGTGAAATGAGAAGAAAAAAGCGTGAAAACAAACAAAAGTCGACATCGGAGCGAGAAAAGCAAAAAAAGATGAGTGAAAACGTGTAAAAAAAGGCAAAAAGAGACTTTTCCAGAACCTTCCAGAGAAAAAGATTTAAAGTGCATCAATGAAACCGGCGGAGCGACCAATCACAACACAGCATCCGGGCTGAACAGCCAATAGGGAACGAGAGAAACCGGCAGCAACGCCGAGGTCCCAGAACCTCATTATTACGATCGAAGTAGTCGTTATCTTCTAAATGTGATTTACGACGATTATAAAAGATTGTAACTTATCGGAAACATCCGTCGAGAAGGTTACGTTTCATTTATTGTCTTTAAACGGCGTCGGCGGACGTTAGCGCTCGTGTCGAACGCGTTAATCTACAGTTCATCAGAAGAAGATTCAGTTCGATTCACTTTTTCACGACTTCGGTCACGAAAAGCAAAAGAGTCAAACAGTGCAAATGTGAAAATCAACACTTCGGAAATAAAGCTTACAAACGCAAAAGGAAGCGACTTTAATTCAAACGTCATTCTGGGAACTGTTCGCCATCGTCTTCGTACATTACAGAAAATTCTTACTCGTCCGGTTTGAAAGCGGAGAAAAGTTGATTTTATTCGACTGGAAACGCCAACGCTAGTTCTGCTTCTTCCTCTTGACGTCTGGTTTGTTCAGAAAACCTCGTTACATTTCCTGTTTATTACCGTATTCTCCCGAATATAAGACCACGCTGAATATAAGGGCGCCCTCCCACTGTGCGTGCGTCCCGTGCCCCGTGCTTTAGGGTCCTTGTCCCCCCCTCCAGGCCCGTTTGTACTCACACTACCTGGGCCTCGGAGAATGCTTCTTGCTGCCTATACGTCATCACGCCGTAACACGTCACACGCATTGATGACGTCATGGCGATGCGTGGCTTTGTTTCCAGATCTTTCCGTAGACCTCGGAGTTTTTGTGCGTCTTGTCGACTGTTTTTGAATCTTTTCATCGACCAAATCTGCAGTAAACACTCCACCTCCGCATCACACCAACGTGAACCTTTCACCGCCATTGTTTGAAATGTCCGCGCATGGTCCCTCCTTCTTTTTTCTACGTCCCAACAGGCGCACAGGAAATGACCTCAGAACCGCCGTAGGCCTCGTGCTCGTACACGTGCGCACGCTCGTGCTGTTACATGTGCAAACGTGCTTTACTAAAGCCCACCTCTCCCAAACGGGCCGTGGACGGCAAGCGTGCCGCTCCTAGACGTGGTACGGTTGCACTCACACTGGTCAAACGCACTAGACTGTAGCCAAAGAACCTGTTTTGGCGCGGTGCGGAAGGACAGTGTGAGTGCGCCCTAAGATGTAGTGACGGACCGATATTTGTGTTTTTTACGTGTTTCTGTATCGGTCGATACTGTCGACGTTTCGGTCGTTTCTGCTAACGGCTCCAGAATAATGCGTAAAGTCGCCCAAACGTTCTGACTGCTTTCTCTCATCGACGTCACTTTATTTTACTAATCTGATGGAAATTTTCATGCACAAATATGAAATTTACCTCGGAGATTCTTAAAAGTGTGTGAATTAATTCTACTTCCACTTCGCTGCAGATCAAACAGGAAAAACACATGAAAAGACGGGAAACTGCGTCAGACCGGATCCGTCCGGATAGGGCTAACACCTGCGAATGGTGTCCGACAGTTACGCTAGATCCCGAGAATGTGACGACCCTCCTTTGTTAAAAAAATGTTGTCTTATATTCGTGAGAATACGGTAATACAGTGATTACATAATGGTGCCTGATCTGTATTTTGGGGGCTCGTCAGAAGACAATGCTATGTTCATGCAAAGACGTAAAGAAAGGGTCTTGAACACGCGTAAATGTTTAGTTTCAGGTCCTTGAATCAGTTTCAGACGTCAAGTTTTGTGATTTTTAGGCTTCGTAAATAAGATCGGCAACGGGAAAACGTTAAAAAACAGACTTTAGGAAAGAAGCAGCGCAGCGTCGGTTCTCCGGGCTTCAGTCGTTTATCAGATCCCGAACGTTTACGGACAAAATCTGACTCGTTTCGTAACCTCCAGGTCGTTCCCGAACTTTATTTATGTACAAATAATCACGTTAAACCTCCGCGTCGAGACTCAATCACATTGAGAGCAGCCGGCCGCGGCGTCCCGGGTGGAGGGAGCTCGGTCTTCGCTGCTGGGGGTCACCGTTACAAAAATAAACGTCTCCTCTGGTATCAAAATAGACGACAATCTTTTATCTCTCTCTCTCTCTCGGCGCCGGCCGTGCCGCGCCCGCAGCCCTACGCCGTCTACACACCAGTTTGGCGAAGTGAACGTACAGAATAAACATTTTAATATTTACATGCTCGCTGAAGTTCTGCATTTAACTCCACGGCTCTGAACGCATTTATACGACTCTGGGAACCGTCTCTTTGCGTCGCGTTTCATCGCTAGTGTGGCGTTTAGTTTAAACTCTATCTTCTTTAGAGTTCAGAGAAAAGATCCCGACGAACTACGGTAAAGGTACGATCCATGATTGTCAGGGTCAAAGGTAACGGTGTTTCTTAAAAAGGCCGTGGTGACGGACACGCGTGGTCAGGCAGACGGACGGTGACACAAAGCGATAGACAGGGTACGTGCGTGGCGTTCGAACGCGGATCAGAACACAAAGGAAGACCGATGAGGAAGTCTTTCCATCTTTGTCGGACAGACACCGAACGGAAAACGCCTGATCTGAAACAAACCGGTCACCAGAGTTTCCGGCTCTCCGACGTTGGGAACAAAGGTTTCCACTTCGTCACGGTTCACAGCTAACTTTAGCTAGCTAGCATAAGTGCTAGCTGCTCACCTGAGGGAAACTGCAGATTTTCAACCGGCTTTGTGTCGCGATGAACGTTGTTCGCTGGAGAACTCTCGTCAAACCGCATAAATCTGTAGTTTCCGTCCGTGTTTAGCTTCGCACAGGAAAAGATCGTGGGTTTATGACGTAAGTGACAAACGGGACGTGTTTGTGTTTCGACCTTCATCCTTACGCGGAGTTTGGCGCTCTTAATCCTGGAGCACTTGCTCAGCATCTGATATCGGCGCAGGGGGGCTCATGGTTGAACGTGCGGTGCGGTTCGGTGCGAGGGCCGTGACAAAACGACGGTATCCGAGAACAGTCTGGGTATTTTCCCCGTTAGCGATTCCTCCGTACGCTCAGACCCAGAGCCGCAAGACTTTAACAGTTTAATACAGTTTACCATCCGCGCTTCACAGTCCGCGTTATTCGTTGTATTGTTGTGTTGAACTTCCAGGTCATCGACCTTTTTCTCGTAGCTTAGAATTTTCCGGACAAACCTGCAACAGTCCTCGCTCACACACAGGAACCCTGTTCGTGACGGCGGAAATACTGCGTGTACTTGCTTCAATACTGCAGACAACTGTAGCTGTAACACTGCGACGGCGAGTCCGAGGTTTTAGCAGAAACGCTAGAAACAAAGAAACCGAACCCGCCACTTAGAGCAGCTTGTGTGTCCTTTCAAAATAAAAGTCTTCCAGCAGAAACATCAAGAAGAAGCAGCAGCTGGGGAGTTGGCAGGCAAATCAACAAGAGCTAAATTAACAAGGTCCAAGAATCCGGATCGGGACAGGAAGTGAGCCGCCTGATCCAGAGTCCCCTCAGGTTCAGTTGTTGTGTCTCTCCGACCTGGAGAAACCAGGTACCGGCGTGCGACAAGGTAGAAATACGCAGGTGAGTCCAGGTTCCTGGCCCAGATGGGTTTGGGGTTCTCAAACCTTCATCGAAGATCCTCCAGAAGTGTCAGGAAAGGAGAAACCGACCTTTTGGACAGCGACTCAAAGATCCTCTGGGCGCCGGACTTTCTCAGGTTCGACCCCGTTCACGTGAGCGCCGCGGTGAGTTCGAGATCATCCTCGAGTTCTTTGAAGGTAAATGTCTCGAGTCCCGTTCGTCAAGTCCGGAGACAAATGTGGAGTTCTTTGAAATGGTTCGGACTTGTAGTTCTTCTACAACGGAGGGGCAGAACCGGGACAGAAGTCGGGGTCTTTCTCTAGAAACAGCATCAACGGTTCAGTTTTAACGTTGGAAAAAGTCCTGGTTGACCCGGAGAGACGAGAAAGGAAACGCACCTGTTGGACCAGGTCAAGTCCTGGGTCCAGTGTCCAGGAGGAGACTCAAAACCAAGCCGAACCAGGTCCTTTTGAGTCCAGATCAAAACCAACACACGTATGTCCGACGTAGGTCCACTGTGTGAAAGCCCGTCTAAGTCCAGACCCGTGTTGGGAGTCCAGGTTTAGTTCTGCATCACACAGGTCCAGAAAGAGAAAAACCCAGGGAAAACACTGGTTCTGGGTTTTAGCTTCCAAACCAGAACCAGGTCCCGGGTCGCGCTCTGGCTCCTGCAGGTCGGCTTTGAACCTGATCGGAGTCTGTTTTGGCCCGGGGTGGGGGTGGGGAGGGTTCTGGTTTGGTTCTGTTGTGCTCCTCTCAGGACTTGTCCACCAGCTGAGACTGTTCTATGGACCCCTCTTCATCCGAGAGACCCGTTTCCACGGTGATGACCAGGGACGCCACCGAGGCGCTGCTCGCCATCGGCTGCAGCTCACCTGGAGGAAGGGAAGACGATGTTATCTCTGGTTCTGAAACCTCTGTGTGTGTGTGTTACCTGTGTGTGTTGCCTGTGTGTGTGTGTGTTACCTGTGTGTGTGTGTGTTGCCTGTGTGTGTGTGTGTTACCTGTGTGTGTGTGTGTGTGTGTTACCTGTGTGTGTGTGTGTGTGTGTGTGTGTGTGTGTTACCTGTGTGTGACCTGTGTGTGTGTGTGTTACCTGTGTGTGTTGCCTGTGTGTGTGTGTGTTACCTGTGTGTGTGTGTGTTGCCTGTGTGTGTGTGTGTTACCTGTGTGTGTGTGTGTGTGTGTTACCTGTGTGTGTGTGTGTGTGTGTGTGTGTGTGTGTTACCTGTGTGTGACCTGTGTGTGTGTGTGTTACCTGTGTGTGTGTGTGTTACCTGTGTGTGTGTGTGTGTGTGTTACCTGTGCGTGTATGACCTGTGTGTGTGTATGTGTGTGTGTGTTACCTGTGTGTGTGTGTGTTACCTGTGTGTGTGTCCGTGGTGGCCGTCAGGGGGCTGTCTCTCAGGGTATCCGGGTCCTGGTAGTCCTGAGGGAGTCCCACCCGTCGGACGCCGGGGTCCAGCACCACGGAGGAGCCGCCCTCGCTCAGCGTGCCGTCGCTGGACGCCCCGGACACCACGGCCTCCAGCGCCAGAGCCCCGACTCCGCCCACCCCGACCCCGCCCACGGCCAGGTCGTAGTCCAGCGGCAGGTCGTCCAGACAGTCGGCGTTCAGCTGGAGTGAAGAAAGAATCACTTTAAAAAGACGCAAAGGTCTTTAGTAGGACGGCGAGTTAGAGCTTGTGTTAGCACGCAAGAAAAAAGTCGGAATTTAGGCTAAAAACACGCGTGTGGTTCTTTACAAAAACACAAAAATGTAAGTCTCACTTTGAGAATATCCCGGTTCTTCTCGTAAATTTACTTTAATTTCAGACAGTATACTAGCATAGCTTACGTAACTAGCATAGCTTACGTAACTAGCGTAGCTTACGTAACTAGCGTAGCTTACATAACTAGCATAGCTTATGTAACTAGCGTAGTACGTAACTAGCATAGCTTATGTAACCAGCGTAGTACGTAACTAGCATAGCTTATGTAACTAGCATAGCTTACGTAACTAGCGTGGCTTATGTAACCAATGTAGTACATAACTAGCATAGCTTACGTAACGAGCATAGCTTACGTAACTAGCGTAGTACGAAACTAGCATTGCTTGTGTAACTAGCGTGGCTTATGTAACCAATGTAGTACGTAACTAGCATAGCTTACGTAACTAGCGTAGCTTATGTTACCAACGTAGTACGTAACTAGCATAGATTACGTAACTAGCGTAGCTTACGTAACTAGCGCCCTGAAAGAACCGTTGATTCTTGTGGTTTTGAGTTGAACGATCCTGACGGACATTAAGCTGCTCTGGTGTTCAGTTAGAAACAGAGACTCACGGCGATGCCCAGAGCTTTGAGGATGTTCATCTTGCACATGGGACACGTGCGGTGATCCAGCAGCCACGGGTCCACGCAGCTCTTATGGAACAAGTGTCTGCGGAGAGGAGAAACCGTTCATCTACAACGTCTCTTTCATCACAGGAGGAGAAGGTGAAAGGTCGAGGGCGCGGCGTTTACCTGCAGGGCAGGATGCGGACCACGTCGTTGGCCTTGTAGCCCTCGATGCAGACGGCGCAGTTGTCGAAGTCGGCCTCCGTCTCCTGGTCGCCCTTTCTGACGGTGCGGACCTGCAGCTTACTGATGGCCTTCTTCGCCGCGTCGCCAAGTCGCCGCTGAAGGAGAGAGAGAGAGAGGGGGAGGGGGGGAGAGAGAGAGAGAGAGAGAGAATTAAGCTCCAGACGGTGAAACTTGTTATACCGCATAAGCGTGGTAATACTAGCTAACTGTGTTCACGTGGTAATACTAGCTAACTGTGTTCACGTGGTAATACTAGCCAACTGTGTTCACGTGGTAATACTAGCTAACTGTGTTCACGTGGCATTGGCGTTTACCTGGTTCCTGTCGCGGGCGTTGGCGTATCGGAACCTCTGGATGTAGTAGAAGACGAGCCAGGCGAGCGAGATGATCATCAGCACGATGAAGGAGATGGAGACGAACACCACCGACGTGCGGCTCACGTACTTCTGCAG
>NC_139847.1:2052202-2059702 GCF_963691815.1 Echiichthys vipera | reverse complement strand
TGACTGGATACCAGCTGAGAGGGAAACAGGAAGTGAGGAGAGGAAACAAACGTGTTATCATCTTCAGCAGAAACGCTTCCTAACTGTGTGCGTTAGCGTTCACTTGCACGCCTGTGACGGCCGTGCTAGCTCTGCTTATCTCGCTCTATCTTCTCTCTTTAGTCAAATCTTGTATATTTATGTATGTGGTTATAAAAACCTTCACACTAGCATCTTGTGTCTCAGGATTATGACACATTGGGGGCTCGTCCAGCAGCAGGTTGTGCTGTTTAAGTGTAATTATGGCGCAAAATCATCCCAGGGTCTTTTTCAGCACTTACATAAATCAAATAAACCATCAAGACGTTTTCTTTTTCTGTAACAACTGTTAACGGAGAAATCCAGGAGAGTCGCTAACAGCCAGACGTGGCTAACAGTGATTAGCTCGGGGCAGCACGGTGAAGGCATTCAAAGGTCTTTTTTAACCACTAATGCTGCTGAAAATAACAGCAAACCTCTGCAGCAGCATGAGAAGAGTCCCTACACACACAACAAAGCGTCATCAGCGTAGTTAATGAAGCCAGAGTTTATTAAAGAGTGTTTTAAAGACTTACCTACTGGCCCCTGTACCAGCTCCTCTCATAGTAAAGTCCATTACAGTGGAAGGAGCCCATTGGTGCTTTGTTTTGTGTGTAGGGACTCTTCTCATGCTGCTGCAGAGGTTTGCTGTTATTTTCAGCAGCATTAGTGGTTAAAAAAGACCTTTGAATGCCTTCACCGTGGTTATTTGATGTATGTAAGTGCTGAAAAAGACCATGGGATGATTTTACGCCAGAATTACACATTGGCATTTTGTGTCTCTTAGACCTACGGCCAGGTTTATGACACATTGGGGGCTCTTCCTGCTGTGTTGTTAACGTCCTAACTGGCTAACAAGCATCGGTCCTGTCGCGTTTCCTGTTTCCCCTTTTTGAATGATGAACACAGACGACCGCCGTCTGCCGGTACGGGGTTATTTCCTAGTCCTCACGGTGCGTTCGAGTGACAAGTGTTTACGTGAGCGGCGTCCGAAGGTCTCACCCATGTGAGGCCGCGTGTCCCTCAGCGTGTTGCAGTACGCTCTCAGACGCTCGCAGCTCTGTTGGTTCACTCGCTCCTGCAGCGAGCTGTCGCCGAACCTGAAACAAGCAGCAAACCGTGTCAACGAACGTGTTTTTTAACCCGACGCTGCTTTAAATCCTTCGTGTATCTGAGAGCGTGTGTGTGTGTTCACCTCTCAGCCAGACTCTGCTGCTGGTTGATGCCGATGTTAAACAGAACGGGATTAACTCGTATCAAACGTCCGTCCTTCACTTCCTGCGGCAGCGACCCGAAGGTCTCCGGGGGCAACGGGACCTCGACGACCAAACTGCCCCTGAGTGGAGGTGAAGACACGCTGTGAGTCTCGTGAACGGTTCGGTGAGTGTTCGGCTTCAGTGTGTGTGTGTCCCACCATGCACCGCTGAGCGTCGGCAGCAGGTCGTCCGGTCGTTCCGTCCCGGCCTCGGTGACGGCGAACGCAACGCCACTCAGGTCCGACACGCCCACCTCCATGTCCTCAAGCATCCCCACCTCGTCACCTGACACACACACACACACACACACCATGTGAGACTACATATATGTAAGTGTAGCAGGTGAGTGTGTGAGTGTGTGTGTGTGTGTGTGTGTGTGTGTGTACCGTAGGTGCTGAGCAGGCCTTCGAACTGAAACAGGAGTCCGACAGAGTGAAGCTGCTGCAGGAAGTCAGGATCCTCCAGACCGCCACACAGCTTCACCATGAAACCACAGACGGCCGCCGAGAGCTGGGAAGATTACGGACACGTTAGATACGATATAATATACGACACAATCACGATAACGGTACGACATCGTACAACAGGACACGATAACAATACGATAAAAGGTGCCACTACACGATAAAGATACTTCACAGTACGACGCGCTAACGATACGAAAAACACGCTCTCTCTCACCGCCTGGCTGAAGACGGCGTGGCGTCTCTGGACGATGTGCGCGGGTCCCTGGGCGACGGTCGTGGCCACCGCCCCCTGCAGGACCACGAAGGTCATGGCGGCTCGGGCTTTCCCCACCGCCTCACGCACGCAGTCCCTCAGAGTGACCACCAGGGGGAGCAGCTGCTCCTGCCAGGAGGACGCTGGAGGAGACGGACGAGGTCACTTCGATGTCTCAGCTTTGTTTTAACTTCAAAAAGTTAATGTTTAAAAATATGGAGTTTTATATTTAAAATATGGTAAAAAGTGTCGGCAGCAGACACATTAAATAACGTCTCACCACAGTCCGTGTCTCCTGTGGCGTCCTGCTGCTCTGGTGATGTCACGTCCTGAGGGGGGTCCCCCCGCCCCTGCAGACGGTCGCCCATGGCGATGATGCAGTTGAGGCTCATGGCGACGTTCGCCCACGCCCAGTCCTACAAACACACACACACACACACACACACACACACACACACACACACACACAAACACACACACACACACACGTATAAAAACGAGCACAACACCAGGCCGTCGACACCTCACACACACTCCCACTTGCCCAATCTTCCTCGTCGTACTCGGCGTCCTGTTGCCGCGGCGATGTCGGCCCCTCCTGATTGGCTGGCTCGTTGTCACAGAGCAACCCGTTGCTGTGGACGTGGCTGCTGTTGCGGCCGGCCGCGCCCTGGTCGTGGATCGCCGACAGGGCGCTCTTCACCAGCTCGTCTTTGAGCGCGTGAACGAACCGGTCCGTCTGAGGAAAGAGTCAAAGCAGATCAAGACTTCGTGAACGCCTTCGCTGCGCTCTTCTTCTTCTTCTTCTTCTGCCTTCCTCACCTGCTGGATCAGGTCGTCCAGCGCCGCCTGCAGCCGGGTGCCGTCCAGCTCCAGAGACACGGAGAGCAGCTCCTCAGCGAGCCCGAACACCAGAGGCTGCAGCTGGGCCACGCTGGCCAGCAGCTCCCACGCTCTGGAGCTCTCGTCCTGCGAGTACGAGATGGAGCTGGAGACAGAAGACAGAAGAACCGCGTCAGCGACTCTGTCTGTGGTTTTGTTTCGGGTGGAGCTGGACCCGTGCCGTGGTGCCGTGGTGTCGTGGTGCTGTCGTACCCGTCTCCGCGGCGTCCGTGTTTGCTGAGCAGACGCTTCAGTCCTCCGTGTTTAAACCCCTGGTGGTGATGAGCTGGAGCGCCGAAGGTGATGACGTCGTACCACACACCTGAGCACAGAGACGGGTCCGGTTAACACAGAACTGGACTGTTCTCCATAGAATGAGGAAATGAATATATATATGTGAATATATGTGATTATTATCTTTCATAGTATTCTGTCCTTTAAAGCCCCGACAAGGAGAACCAGGATCAACCGAGCGATCAGGAAGGAGAACCACAACCAGGACCGAGCAAGCGCGGAGGAGAACCAGGAACAGGACTGAGCGAGCAGGGAGGAGAACCAGAACCAGGACCGAGCGAGCGGGGAGGAGAACTAGAACCAGGACCGAGCGAGCGGCGAGGAGAACCAGGACCAGGACTGAGCAGGCAGGGAGGAGAACCAGAACCAGGACCAAGTGAGGGGGGCGGAGAACCAGAACCAGGACCGAGCGAGCAGGGAGGAGAACCAGAACCAGGGCCGAGCGAGCGGGGCGGAGAACAAGGCACGAGCGAGCGAGCGGGGAAGAGAACCAGAACCAGGACCGACAGAGCGGGGCAGAGAACCAGGATCAACCGAGGGATCAGGGAGGAGAACCAGAACCAGAACCAGAACCATGGAAGAGCGAGCGGTGAGGAGAACCAGAACCAGAGGTTTTCTAAAGGAGTTCTCCATGAGAACTGTTTCACTCTGAAGCAGAAACTCTTCAGAAACGTGGTGAAAGTTCCTCGTCGGGGCTTTAACTTGATTTAGTTTGTGTGTTTGATCCCTGACTGTGCAGAAATGTGACTTTTGTTTGTTTTTCTGTAACTTTTGTTTGTTTTTCTGTTACTTTTGTTTGTTTAAACAATACAAACTGGACTCTGGGTGGAGGAAAGAAGAAATAAACAGTAAAAAGGTGCAGGGTGGACCTGTGGTGCTGCCCGGGCCGGTCGCCTCCATCCTCTGAAGGTGCAGGTTGGTCGCCACAAACTGAAGCTGTCTCTCTGATTTCCTGCTGCTCGACTTGAAACAAGACGAAGCTGCTGAAAAGCAAAGACATTTATATTATTTTACCAAAAATAGAAAAAGGTGACTTCAAAAAATCAAAGTAAGGCAGGTTTTTATCTCCAGCCTTTATGCTAAGCTACGCTAAGCTAAGCTAGGCTAAGCTATGCTAACGTATTTGTCTGTTTTCTTTGAAGTGTTGCTGAATATTCCTCCTGTTTTGTCGCCTCGTCACCTGAGAGTTCGTGGAGCTCGGCGAGTGTTTCCTGGTAACAGCCAATCAGGTGGTTGCAGTGGTCGATGACATCATGGCGGACGCCGTCCCAGTGAGGTGAAAGGTCACCGAGCTCCGTCACGTCCTGGACCCTGAGGACGAGACAAACACCTGTTTTATAAACGTACAGACGTGTTTTTGAAACGTTAACGTAAAGTGGAATATTTCATTCTGGTGTCACTGTGACAGAAACAATCACACTGAACGAGTCTCTGATCTTGTTGTTTTTGTTGTTTTTTTATTTTAAATGTATTTTGTATGTTGTATTTTTATGTTGACGTGATTAGCATCAGGCGCAGGGACTGACAATGAAAGAAAACTAGTATTTAAGCTAACTCGGGTCCGTTTACATTTGTTTTTTTAAGAATATTAATTAACGTCCACTTTCCTGTAACTTCAGTTTAATAATTTCAGCAAATTTGAAATTGAAAATACTTTAATATTTTAGTATAATAAAGTATATTTGTTCTGTTCTTTGTTTGCATTAAAATGCTAACACAGCTAGCACCGTGGCATAAAATAAAAACACCATTAAAAAGCAACAAAAGATCAAAGATGAACAGGATTAACTCTGAGTGAGCTGATGTTTCTTATTGTTTTATATCCGGACAGAATTTTTACTGCGGTTTATATTTAAACCAGTTTCATCCTCAGTGTCAGTGACGTTACAACGTAATAAACAAAAACCAGAGGAAAATCAAACCTAGATTTGCTGCTTTTAATCTCAAATCTGCGACTTTTTTCTCGTAGATTTGCGACTTTAAAATACTACAACAACAAAACATAATAAACAATAACCAGAAGTAAAATCTAACCTTCTTCTTCGAGAAGAATGCTAATGCTAATGCTAACTACACTCTGTCACACACACACACACACACCTGCTCTCGTAGCTGCGTATGAGCGCGCTCAGCAGCTGTTTGGGTACAGAGAACGAGAGCGGCGTCTCGGACATTTGTTCCCGAACCAGCAGCCATCTTTGATCCTCCGTCTGAAACCTGTACACCTTACACACCTGAGCACACAGCACTGCACACACACACACACAGACACACACACACACACACACACACACACACACACACACATAGACACACACACACACACACACAGGGTGGGTGTGTTAAAGTAATTTAAAAGCATCCAAACATAAACAAACTGCAGAGAAAGGAGGGTTTGCGTCTCACCGGCTCTCATCGTTGGACTGTTCTCTCGGTCGTGGACGGAGCCGTGGAGACGGTCACACAGGGCCGGACGCTGCAGAGACAGAGAGGAGGGACAGAGACGGTCAAATGCTTTACTCTTTCATGTTTCGCTCACTCCGAGGACTGAACAGAAACCACAAAGTGTCAGAACGAGGCGACACAGACGCAGTGTTTCTTCTTCTACCTGGTGCTCGGGTGGAGTTTCTCCCTCCACCTGCAGACGGGACGCCTTCACCTCCCCGACCTCGCTCACGCCGTCCATCGTCCTGATTTAAACACAGGAGCCATGAAAGAACATGGATGTTAGAACGACAGAGAAGACAGTGGTAATTAGTCTAATAACTTAAAGTGCGGACATGCTTTTACACAAAGCATGAGAAGGAAATACTAACATATATAAAAATATAACTAGCATTATTACGCTAACTATTGTATCCAACTAGAAATAGTAATCAGGGAAACCTAACGAGGGAAGACACGACTATAAAGACAACGCTCTTGTTTTAACGGTTATGAAGACACAGCTAGCTAGCGATAAGGAATTAGCAAGATAAAGTTAGCTAGCAACAAAATCTAACTACTGTAGAAACAAGATAACTAGCAACACAAAGCTAACTAGAACCAAAATAACAAAAAAGACAAAGCTAACTAGAACCAAATTACTAGTAAGACAAAGCTAACTGGATCCAAAATAACGTGCGAGACAAAGTCAGCTAGCAACAAGTTAACTAACAACAACGAAAAACAACATAACTAGCAAGAAAGGATAACAACAGTAAGGGAGAGAAATTAACTAGAACCAAAATAACTAGCAAGACAAAGCTAACTGGATCCAAAATAACTAGCGAAACAAAGCTAACTGGATCCAAAATAACTAGCGAAACAAAGCTAACTGGATCCAAAATAACTAGCGTAACAAAGCTAACTGGATCCAAAATAACTAGCAAAACAAAGCTAACTGGATCCAAAATAACTAGCGAAACAAAGCTAACTGGATCCAAAATAACTAGCGTAACAAAGCTAACTGGATCCAAAATAACTAGCAAAACAAAGCTAACTGGATCCAAAATAACTAGCGAAACAAAGCTAACTAGATCCAAAATAACGTGCGAGACAAAGTCAGCTAGCAACAAATTAAATAACAACAACGAGAAACAAGATAACTAGCAAGACACAATTCACTGGTAATAACAGAATCACCAAGACTACGCTAACCGTAAACAAGCTCATGAAGAAGAGGAACTTACCTGAAACAAGAGTACGAGCAAGAGATATATGAATAATTAATTATCAAGCTAACAGGAAGGATGAAAGAAAAGACCCTGAGCAGCTAACGGTGAAAGTGTACCTGTACCTGTAGCTGTACCTGTAGTGTAGCTGTACCTGTAGCTTTAGCTGTGCCTGTACCTGTACCTGTAGTGTAGCTGTACCTGTAGCTGTACCTGTAGTGTAGCTGTACCTGTACCTGTAGTGTAGCTGTAGCTGTACCTGTAGCTGTACCTGTAGTGTAGCTGTAGCTGTACCTGTAGCTGTACCTGTAGTGTAGCTGTACCTGTAGCTGTAACTGTAGCTGTACCTGTAGCTGTACCTGTAGCTGTACCTGTAGTGTAGCTGTACCTGTAGCTGTACCTGTAGTGTAGCTGTACCTGTAGCTGTACCTGTAGCTGTAACTGTAGCTGTACCTGTAGCTGTACCTGTAGCTGTACCTGTACCTGTAGCTGTACCTGTAGCTGTAGCTGTAGTGTAGCTGTAGCTGTAGCTGTAACTGTACCTGTAGCTGTAGTGTACCTGTACCTGTACCTGTAGCTGTACCTGTAGCTGTAGCTGTACCTGGGCAGGATCAGCACTGACACACACCTGCTGCACC
>NC_139847.1:2044702-2047202 GCF_963691815.1 Echiichthys vipera | reverse complement strand
AGCCGGCTGTGATTCACCCTCCTCCTCTTCCTCTTCCTCCTCCTCTTCCTCCTCCTCCTCTTCCTCCTCTTCCTCCGTCGTCTTCATCACTGAAAGATTAAATTCAATTCAAATCCATAAGAAGAAGAAATGCAGAAATAAATACAGATATGAATTAATTATCTAAAAAACATTAAAAAATAAATGCAAATTAATTCATTCATATCATTTAAAAAGTTATAAAAAGGTATAAACACTAGTTTAAAATAAAGAAATTAATTTATATCATTTTAAAAGTAACAAATAGTTGTAAACAATTAAATAAATACAAATGCATTAATTCATATAGTTAAAAAATTAATAAATGTTTAAACATGTATCTTAAATAAATACAAATGCATTAATTATAGTTAGTCATGAATTCATTAATATAAATATATATTAGTTAAATTAAATGAATTCATTAAAAATGTAAATTAAATGTAAGAAGTAATAAACAGGTGTAAACATACATTTAAAACAAGTTTTATCACATTTAAATAATTTAATTAATGTCTACAGTTGTTTGTGATGTAACGGTAGATTTAATGTCATAATAATTAATAATTTATATTTTATTATTGTTTCTGCAGCTTCAGTCTTTCACATTAAAACGACAAAAACAGATGAAAATATAAAACAAACACATAAATAAATAAATACATTAGTGAAATAAAGAGAATTGTGACTTTTGTTGTTGAATATTTGAATGAATTTAAACCGTAACGGTTTTTAACGGTTTTAACGGTTTTTAACGGACAGCAGCTGAACCGTTAACTTTTAAATTAACGACGTTTAAGTGAATAAAACCGCTTTAAATCACACAGAGGTCATCAAAACTCACTTTAGAGCTTTAAAGGTGATTTATCCGCAGCTCTGACGCAGAAAACACGAACTTTATCACATTTAAAGTTTTAACTTTTTTTACACTTTACCGGAAGTTGTTCGTCTGTGGGAAAACCTTTGGACCGCGCAAGTCTCGCGAGAGCTGTGTCCTCTGGCCTGCGATACTCACGTACAGCCACAAGATGTCGCGAGAAAGACCAGAAAACCAAAGCACTAACGTGAATGCAATAAATAATTAAATAAATAATTAAATAAATACATAATTAAATAAATACACTAATAATAAACATAAAACATTAATAAATGAATACATGAATAAATACATGAACAATAAACATATAAATTAATAAATAACTACATGAATAATAAACACTTAAATAAATAAATACATGAATAAAAACATGAATAAATAAATGCATAAATAAATAAACAACTACATAAATAAACAAATACATTGAAAAAAACATGAATGAATTAAGGAGCACATGAAAAAATATATAATTACATAAATGAATACATAGATAAATAAATGAATAAATACATGAATACAATAATATTAAATAAAATAATAAATCAGCATCATTTATTTATTAAAGTATTGTATTTTGTATTTTGTCACAAGTTCATTTTCATTCATTCAGAGTTCGATGAACTTCAGACGCTCTTCCTGCTTCTTATCTGCAGTCGTAACACACACACACACACACACACACACACACACACACACACACACACACACACACACACACACACACACACACACACACACACACACACACACACACACACACACACACACACACACACACACACACACACACACACACACACACACACACACACACACACACACACACACACACTCTCAGCAGCTGTTCTCGTTGGTGTTTCTTCTTCTTCTCTCGTTCGTGTCTGAGGTGAGATTTTGTTCCTGTTTCTACTTTTAAAACACGTTTATTATTATTTAAAAACAGTCGTTTCCTTTTGTTTTCATCACATTTCTTTTATAGTTTTTATAAAGTTAAAGAAGGTTTCTATGAACAAACTGTTTTATCTTTTTAAAATCATTCAAATCAGGATATTATCAAGTTTGTGTCTTTGTAAAGCCGCTGCACGTGTTGTTATGAGTGTTGTTATGAAAGTGATATTTAAATTAAATAAACACACAAATGTGTGAATATATTTATAAATGTATAAAAGAATGAATTACTTAAATAATCATCTTTATTTATTCATATATAATTAATATCTTGTGTCTAATTTAACTGTGCTAGGGTCATAATTAAGCATTAAATTACATTATCATTTATTTATTTAAGTATAATATTTTATGTTATGAAAGGTGACAGAAATATAAATTATTCTGCATAATTCTTATTATATTTTGTTTCTTTGTTTCTGCAGAAAAAGTCGTTTTTTAATCGACAAAGTCAGAAATTAATGTTTAATAACTAAATAAATAAATCAGCACTTATGAGGTTTTTAAACATTAAACAAACAAATAAACAATAACAACAATAAACTCCACACATCACTTCTGTCATAAGCTGCTTTTATTATAATAATTATTCCACTTTGATCTTTTTTTAATCGTTTAAAAGTTTCCTGTTTTTAAAACTCGTGTTATTGAAGTTTC
>NC_139847.1:2014702-2039702 GCF_963691815.1 Echiichthys vipera | reverse complement strand
ATGAAGTCAGACAGGAAATCAGACAGGAAGTAAGAAAGGAAATCAGACAGGAAGTCACACAAGAAATCACACAGGAAGTCAGACAGGAAGTCAGACATGAAGTCACACATGAAGTCACACATGAAGTCAGACAGGAGGTCAGACAGGAAGTCAGACAGGAAGTCAGATTGGAAATCAGACATGAAATCAGACAGGAAGTCAGACAGTAAGTCAGACAGGAAATCAGACATGAAGTCAGACATGAAGTCAGACAGGAAATAAGACAGGAAGTCACACATGAAGTCACACAGGAAATCAGGCAGGAAATCAGGCAGGCAGTCAGACAGGCAGTCAGACAGGAAGTCACACAGGAAGTCAGACAGGAAGTCACACAGGAAGTCAGACAGGGAGTCAGACAGGAAGTTTCACAGGAAGACACACAGGCAATCAGACAGGAAGTCAGACAGGAAATCAGTCAGGAAGTCAGACAGGAAGTTACTGAGGAAATCAGACAGGAAGTCAGAGAGTAAGTCAGACAGGAAGTCAGACAGGAAGTCAGATCAGCAGGAGCCAATCGAGTGGCTTTGTTTCAGGAGAGTTTCCAGCTTCGTATGAACGGATTGATTTATAATAAACGTGCCTTTTTGACGGCGTTTCTCGTCTCCAGGACGACGTGGTGATGGGAACGCTGACGGTCAGAGAGAACTTCAGCTTCTCGGCGGCGCTGCGACTCCCGGTGAGCGTCTCTCAGGACGAGAAGGAGGAAAAAGTGAACCGACTGATCCAGGAGCTGGGCCTGGGCCGCGTGGCCGACTCCAGGGTGAGGACCCGCGGAGAGAGAGAGAGAGAGAGAGAGAGAGAGAGAGAGAGAGAGAGAGAGAGAGAGAGGGAGAGAGAGAGAGAGAGAGAGAGAGAGAGAGAGAGAGAGAGAGAGACGCTGACAGTGACATAAAGGTTCGGGGAGTACGTAAGAATGTGTGTGTGTGTGTGTGTGTGTGTGTGTGTGTGTGTGTGTGTGTGTGTGTGTGTGTGTGTGTGCAGGTGGGCACTCAGCTGATCCGTGGGATCTCCGGCGGTGAGAGGAAGAGGACGAACATCGGCATGGAGCTCATCATCGACCCGCCCGTCCTCTTCCTGGACGAACCGACCACCGGCCTCGACGCCAGCACGGCCAACTCCGTACTGCTGCTGCTCAAGAGGTCACACACACACGCACACACACACACACACACAGACATAAACACACACACACACACTGATAACAGCTTCCTCTTCCTGTCTCTCCAGGATGGCGAGCAACGGCCGCACCATCATCCTCTCCATCCACCAGCCTCGTTTCTCCATCTTCCGCCTGTTCGACAGCCTCACGCTGCTGGTCAACGGCAAACAGGTCGTTCACTGACACACACACACGCGCCTCCCACTGTGCCTCCGTCCCGTGCCCCGTGCTTTAGGGTCCTTGTCCCCCCCTCCAGGCCCGTTTGTACTCACACTACCTGGGCCTCGGAGAATGCTTCTTGCTGCCTATACGTCATCACGCCGTAACACGTCACACACATTGATGACGTCATGGCGATGCGTGGCTTTGTTTCCAGATCTTTCCGTAGACCTCGGAGTTTTTGTGCGTCTTGTCGACTGTTTTTGAATCTTTTCATCGACCAAATCTGCAGTAAACACTCCACCTCCGCATCACACCAACGTGAACCTTTCACCGCCATTGTTTGAAATGTCCGCGCATGGTCCCTCCTTCTTTTTTCTACGTCCCAACAGGCGCACAGGAAATGACCTCAGAACCGCCGTAGGCCTCGTGCTCGTACACGTGCGCACGCTCGTGCTCGTACACGTGCAAACGTGCTTTACTAAAGCCCACCTCTCCCAAACGGGCCGTGGACGGCAAGCGTGCCGCTCCTAGACGTGGTACGGTTGCACTCACACTGGTCAAAGGAACCAGACTTTAGCCGTGACATGTGCTCGGGCACGGTACGGAGGAACAGTGGGAGGGCGCCCTAACCTTCTGGAAATCACTGCCCCGTACTTTCTTCAGAATTTTACTGTATTAAAATAACTCTCTCTCTGTCCTTTGAAGGTTTACCACGGCCCGGCTCAGAGCGCACTCGACTACTTCTCCGACATCGGTGGGAACTCGACGTCTGAACCGAACCAAACTTGACGTAAATTCGATGCTGTTGCGCGTAATTTAGTAAAAATGAAACTTCATTTCCCAGGATACACCTGTGAGCCGCACAACAACCCTGCAGACTTCTTCCTGGACATCATCAACGGAGACTCCACCGCCGTCGCCCTCAGCGGCACCGACAAAGACGGTGAGCGGGTCTGGGTCTGGGTCTGGTTCTAGTTCTGGTTCTGGGTTTGTTTTTGGTACTGGGTTTGCTTCTAGTTCTGGTTCTGGGTCTGGTTCTAGGTCTGGTCTTCGTACTGGGTCTGGTCTTGGTTCTGGGTCTGGTTCTAGTTCTGGTTCTGGGTCTGGTTCTGGGTTTGTTTTTGGTACTGGGTTTGCTTCTAGTTCTGGTTCTGGGTCTGGTTCTAGGTCTGGTCTTCGTACTGGGTCTGGTCTTGGTTCTGGGTCTGGTTCTGGTACTGGGTTTTGTTCTAGTTCTGGTTCTGGGTCTGGTTCTAGGTACTGGGTCTAGTCTTGGTACTGGGTCTGGTTCTGGTACTGGGTTTGGTTCTAGTTCTGGTTCTAGTTCTGGGTTTGGTTCTAGTTCTGGTTCTGGGTCTGGTTCTAGGTCTGATCTTGGTATTGGGTCTGGTCTTGGTACTGGGTCTGGTCTTGGTACTGGGTCTGGTCTTGGTACTGGTTCTGGGTCTGGTTTTGGTTCTGGGTTTGGTTCTAGTTCTGGTTCTAGTTCTGGGTCTGGTCCTGGTTCTGGTTTTGGTTCTGGGTTTTGTTTTTCCTTGTTTGAACGGTTCCTGAACGCCTCTTTGCTCCGTCCAGATCCAGATTCTGACGCCGTGTCTTCGTCCAGACGGGGGATCGAGGACAAACTCGTGGAGGAATACAGAAACAGCCACGACTTCAAACGGACCAAAGCGGAGCTGGGTGGGTCCAAAAAGGTCACAGGGTCGATTCCTTTGACCGCTTACACCTGGTTTTAAAACGAGAAACCGATCCGATCACAAGAACACAGAGTTTTCTTGTGATCCGATCACTCAGAACTCTCGCCAACGTGGACGCGGACACGTTCGACCACGCATCTTTTGTCGTGTAGAGCCAGAATTAAACGGTCGGCGTCCCTGAGTGTGCGAGGGTCGCAGAGGAAAGATATTGTTTTGCTAAATGTTGTATCGATCTAAACGTCCACGTGTGTCTTTCAGAGAGGATCGTTCAGGGGAAGCAGACGACAACCACGAAGCCGTCCAGAACCATCACCTACAACACCGGCTTCTTCACACAGTTCAGATGGGTCCTCAAGAGAACGTTCCAGAACCTGATGCTCAACCCTCAGACCTCCATCGCACAGGTACACCACCATCAGGGCGCCCTCCCACTGTGCGTGCGTCCCGTGCCCCGTGCTTTAGGGTCCTTGTCCCCCCCTCCAGGCCCGTTTGTACTCACACTACCTGGGCCTCGGAGAATGCTTCTTGCTGCCTATACGTCATCACGCCGTAACACGTCACACGCATTGATGACGTCATGGCGATGCGTGGCTTTGTTTCCAGATCTTTCCGTAGACCTCTGAGTTTTTGTGCGTCTTGTCGACTGTTTTTGAATCTTTTCATCGACCAAATCTGCAGTAAACACTCCACCTCCGCATCACACCAACGTGAACCTTTCACCGCCATTGTTTGAAATGTCCGTGCATGGTCCCTCCTTCTTTTTTCTACGTCCCAACAGGCGCACAGGAAATGACCTCAGAGCCGCCGTAGGCCTCGTGCTCGTACACGTGCGCACGCTCGTGCTCGTACACGTGCAAACAGTCATGAGTTATCTGCAAGAAACAGGATGTACAGAAGCACAGATATGCCATTATACCGTCCTGAATGAATGCTTTAAAAAAAGGTCACATTTCATCATTCCAGACTTGATTAATGACCTTACCTGTGTTTCTCAGATCGCTGTGACCTTGTTCCTCGCTCTGGTGGTCGGAGCCATTTTCTTTGACGTGCAGGAGGATCAGAGCGGGATTCAGAACAGGTGATTTATTTTATTCTGCTTTCATTTGTTTTATTTTCTTATAAATCTGAAACAAACGTCCAGAAAACTGCTGCAACTCTCAGTTCTGTTACATCAAGACTGAAGAACTTTACGTTTTTGACCTTTTATATGTTTTAAATGACCTTTTATGTGTTTTAAATGACCTTTTATAAGTTTTAAATGACCTTTTATGTGTTTTAACTGACCTTTTATATGTTTTAAATGACATTTTATGTGTTTTAAATGACCTTTTATAGGTTTTAAATGACCTTTTATATGTTTTAAATGACCTTTTATATGTTTTAAATGACCTTTTATGTGTTTTAAATGACCTTTTATATGTTTTAAATGACCCTTTACATGTTTTAAATGACCTTTTATGTGTTTTAAATGACCTTTTACATGTTTTAAATGACCTTTTATATCTTTTAAATGACCCTTTACATGTTTTAAATGACCTTTTATATGTTTTAAATGACCCTTTACATGTTTTAAATGACCTTTTATATGTTTTAAATGACCTTTTACATGTTTTAAATGACCTTTTATATGTTTTAAATGACCTTTTATTTGTTTTAAATGACCCTTTACATGTTTTTAATGACCTTTTATGTGTTTTAAATGACCTTTTACATGTTTTTAATGACCTTTTATATGTTTTAAATGACCCTTTACATGTTTTTAATGACCTTTTATGTGTTTTAAATGACCTTTTACATGTTTTTAATGACCTTTTATATGTTTTAAATGACCTTTTACATGTTTTAAATGACCTTTTATATGTTTTAAATGACCTTTTATTTGTTTTAAATGACCTTTTATGTGTTTTAAATGACCTTTTACATGTTTTAATGACCTTTTATGTGTTTTAAATGACCTTTTATATGTTTTAAATGACCTTTTACATGTTTTAAATGACCTTTTACATGTTTTAATGACCTTTTATGTGTTTTAAATGACCTTTTAGGTTCGGCGCGCTCTTCTTCATCACGGTGAACCAGTGCTTCAGCTCGCTGTCGTCCGCGGAACTTTTCATCTCTGAGAGGAAACTCTTCATGTGGGTTTGACGCAAACACAATCATCAATTTACAATAATATCATCATTTTAAAATAGCTTTTGCATTATTTTAGTCGTCTGAACTTAACCGTCTCATTAAGTGGATCATTTTTTGGGGACCTTGTGTGTGAGTCCCCACACTGTAGTTAAACTAGTTCACACACACACACACACACACACACACACACTATCTGTGTTTTAATAAAATCACTTTTTGATGATTTCATTAATAATCGTTTGTTGTTGTTTTTGTTTCGCTCCTCAGTCACGAGTACATCAGCGGGTACTACAGGGTCTCCGTGTACTTCCTGTCCAAGATCCTGTCTGACATCATCACGCTGAGGACCGTCCCCGCCGTGGTCTTCAGCTGCGTGGCGTACTTCATGATCGGTACGACCACGAGCTTTGTTTATATTATATTTAAAACAGGAAGTTCATCTGCAACAAGTCATAAATGCAGGAAAACGTTTTTACCTACCTAATGTTGTGACATCACTGGCGTTTCCTTCGTGACCTCGATGGCGTTTCTTTGTGACCTCGATGGCGTTTCTTTGTGACCTCGATGGCGTTTCTTCGTGACCTCGATGGCGTTTCTTCGTGACCTCGATGGCGTTTCTTTGTGACCTCGATGGCGTTTCTTCGTGACCTCGATGGCGTTTCTTTGTGACCTCGATGGCGTTTCTTCGTGACCTCGATGGCGTTCCTTCGTGACCTCGATGGCGTTTCTTTGTGACCTCGATGGCGTTTCTTCGTGACCTCGATGGCGTTTCTTCATGACCTCGATGGCGTTTCTTTGTGACCTCGATGGCGTTTCTCTGTGACCTCGATGGTGTTCCTTCGTGACCTCGACGGCGTTTCTTGTGCAGGTCTGAAGCCGACCGCCGAAGCGTTCTTCATGTTCATGTTCAGCGTGATTCTGGTCGCCTACACCGCCACCGCCATGGCTCTGGCCATCTCAGCCGACCAGACGGTGGTCGCCATCGCCAACATCTTCATGACCATCGCCTGCGTCTTCATGATGGTGACGCACACACAGACACACAACAGCACACATCAACACACACACACACACACAACACATGTTAACACACAACACACATCAACACATGTTAACACACAACACACACAACAAACAACACACGTCAACACACAACACACGTCAACACACACAACACATGTTAACACACACAACACACGTCAACACACACAACACATGAAAACAGACGTCAACACACGTCAACACACATCAACACACGTCAACACACAACACACGTCAACACACACAACACACATCAACACACACAACACACGTCAACACACACACAACACACATCAACACACATCAACACACGTCAACACACACAACAACACACAAGACACACACAACACATGTCAACACACACAACACACATCAACACACACAAAACACAAGTCAACAAACACAACATACGTCAACACACACAACACATGTCAACACACACAACATACGTCAACACACAACAACACACGTCAACACACACACAACACACAAGACACACACAACACACGTCAACACACACACAACACACATCAACACACATCAACACACGTCAACACACACAACAACACACAAGACACACACAACATACGTCAACACACACAACACATGTCAACACACACAACATACGTCAACACACGTCAACACACAACAACACACGTCAACACACACACAACACGCATACACACACATTAACAGACGTCAACAGGTCAACACATACAGACACACATCAACACACACACACATGAGCACATTTCATTTCTTACCTTTAACGCGCTTCTTGTCTTTTCGCAGATCTTCGCAGGTTTACTCGTGAACCTTCCCTCCATCGTCAGCTGGCTCTCCTGGCTGAAATACCTGAGTATTCCCCGATACGGCCTCGGTGTACGCACACACACACACGCACACACACACGCACACACACGCGCACACACACACACATTTAAACATATCCTTTTAAAGCATGGTGATGGTGTTAACGCGGAGCGCGGTCTCTCTCCAGGCTCTGCAGATTAACGAGTTCATCGGTCTGGACTTCTGTCGTGGGTTCAACAGCAGCATCAGACCCCCGGGACTCACGTGAGTATCTGCATTTACAGTATAGTAGTTAGTGAAGCCAGAGTTTATTAAAGAGTGTTTTAAAGACTTACCTACTGGCCCCTGTACCAGCTCCTCTCATAGTAAAGTCCATTACAGTGGAAGGAGCCCATTGGTGCTTTGTTGTGTGTGTAGGGACTCTTCTCATGCTGCTGCAGAGGTTTGCTGTTATTTTCAGCAGCATTAGTGGTTAAAAAAGACCTTTGAATGCCTTCACCGTGCTGCCCCGAGCCACTGTTAGCCACGTCCGACTGTTAGCATCTCTCCTGGATTTCTACCTTAATAGTTGTTACAGAAAAAAACTGTCTCCATGGATTATTTGATGAACGTAAGGGCTGAAAAAAGACCCTGGGATGATTTTACGCCCAAATTACACGTTAACAACACAGCCTGCTGCTGGACGAGCCCCCACTTTGCTTAAACCTGACTGTAGGTCTTGACAAAAATGACGTTGTGACATAAGTGAGCGGCGGACATGTTTGTAACCACTTGCGTTGCGTGTCGTTCCAGTTGTACGGGGGAGCAGTTCCTGGAGGAGCAGGGCGTGGACTACTCCCCCTGGGGCCTCTGGCAGAACCACGTGGCTCTGGGCGTCATGACCGTCTGCTTCCTCACCATCGCGTACCTCAAACTGCGCTTCATCAGGAAGTTCACATAGACCAGGGGTCTGCGACCCGCGGCTCCTGGGCCTCATGAGGCTCTTCACTCCCGTTTCAGTGGCTCCTGCAGCTTTGCTAAAAAATAACATGGATATAAATGATGTGTTTTTTGCACAGTGGACGATCTTTCAAAGGGAAAACCTGTTCTCTTGGAGTTTAAGGTGATTTTTTAAAAAATATTACGTGAAACTAAAATATGCGTCACATGCTACGGCTAACACTCAGCACCTTTCCCTGCTAATCTGGAGTTTATGACCTGCGCTGTCAGTATGCTAACCGTATGGAACAGTATGCTAACTGTATCAAACAGTATGCTAACCGTATGGAACAGTATGCTAACTGTATCAAACAGTATGCTAACCGTATGGAACAGTATGCTAACCGTATGGAACAGTGTGCGCTGTCAGTATGCTAACCGTATGGAACAGTATGCTAACCGTATGGAACAGTATGCGCTGTCAGTATGCTAACCGTATGGAACAGTATGCTAACCGTATGGAACAGTATGCGCTGTCAGTATGCTAACCGTATGGAACAGTATGCTAACCGTATGGAACAGTGTGCGCTGTCAGTAGGCTAACCGTATGAAACAGTATGCTAACCGTATGGAACAGTATGCTAACCGTAGAACTCTAACCCCTGGACTAGACCTTCATCATCACCATCATCATCGTCGTCACGTCCACTGTAATGTGTTTTTCCGCGGATATGATTTGTAGTATTTTCAGTTTGTTGATTCCTGTGATGAGATATTGAACGATAAGCACACAGATGTTGTGTTGTTGTTGTTTACTCCCTCCTGACTGACACCAGAGCCCTTCAGCGTGTTAACGAACTCTAACTGAATCATCATGTTTGCACTTTTTAACGTTCAGAGCCGAAGAATTCATCTTTATTTATGAATTTGTAAAAAATAAAATGCTGAATACTGAAATTTTTTTCCATCTCAGGTGTTTTTATTTTTACGTTTCAGAATTTTACTGTTTATTTTTATCTTTATGAGGATTTAAGTCCTAAAAGGCTCAGGTTTAGAGTTATTTTGTTCTTACGGACAACGCAAAATAAGAACTTAACCGTCACCTTTAGTCTAAATTTTATTCAAATTGCCGGAAACTCCTAATGTTAAGATATGACAAGATAATGGGAGAGGATCATGAACACACACACACACAGACACACACACACACACACACACACACACACACACACACACACACACAGAGATTAAAGCGTTACGGTTGACTACAGTAGGTGTGTGTCTGTAAGCAGACACTCGCCCCCATAGCAACCATGAATACAAACAGTCCATTCATAAGTGTGTGTGTGTGTGTGTGTGTGTGTGTGTGTGTGTGTCTGTGTGTGATGAATGACATCATTTAGCATCTTTTTGTGGTGGTTTTGCATCTATTTTTAGTCATTTTGCATCTTTTTGTGGTGGTTTTGCATCTATTTTTAGTCATTTTGCATCTTTTTGTGGTGGTTTTGCATCTATTTTTAGTCATTTTGCATCTTTTTTTAGTCATTTTGCATCTTTTTGTGGTGGTTTTGCATCTATTTTTAGTCATTTTGCATCTTTTTGTGGTGGTTTTGCATCTATTCTTAGTCATTTTGCATCTTTTTGTGCTGGTTTTGCATCTATTTTTAGTCATTTTGCATCTTTTTGTGGTTGTTTTGCATCTATTTTTAGTCATTTTGCATCTTTTTGTGGTGATTTTGCACCTATTTTTAGTCATTTTGCATCTTTTTGTGGTGATTTTGCATCTATTTTTAGTCATTTTGCATCTTTTTGTGCTGGTTTTGCATCTATTTTTAGTCATTTTGCATCTTTTTGTGCTGGTTTTGCATCTATTTTTAGACATTTTGAGCCCCGGTGTGAGTCGTCTGCGTTCCAGAGGGTCTGGGCGTCGCTGAGGTTCGTAACCACGGAAACCGTCGCTGAGTGAATAAAGTTTAGAAAAGCGGATTAAGTGCTTTCCACTCTGTTGCAACTCTGAACCACAAACCCGTTCAGACACAACGTGAACGTCTAGACATCATCCATCTCTTCCCTCCATCTCTCCTCCTCCTCTTCACTCCTTCTTTACTTCATCCTTCATCCCGTCTTCATCTTAAGTCCGTCTGCACACACGTGTTTCCCTGTATCTTTATTCTCTCCACTGTTCTTTCATCATGTTCTGCAGCTCCACGGCTCCGTTTGTCTTTTTCACGCTGTTCCTCGGAGCTCAGAGCAGAGGCTCGATTCCCCGTGAGTACGAATCTTTTGTTTGTTTTGTTTATTTTGTAGTGAAAGATAAAAACGAGACTCGAGCTCCCACAGCCGGACCTTAGGGGTCGTTTGTTAGCGTGTGGACTTCCTGGAGGCTTCAGTTCAAACTAAAGACGAAGACAAAAGAAGAAAACACCTCAGAGCTGTTATCATGAAATATGCAGCGCAGACTGACGGATCAGATGCCGCACACACACACACACGCCTTAAAGTGCACAAACAGCAGCTGTGACCTCAGGACAAGACAGGAAAGGGGTCACTGTTAAAGGTCTTTAGAAAAACACCTTTAAGTGTTAAATCAACACGTGTTAAAGTGAAATCATCTCTTCTCTGAGGTCAAGATCGAGCACCTTCAAAGTCCATTTTCCAGCTTTTCCAGCACCGTACAGATAGATTTCTACGAATACATCGACAAAAATAATTATAACTATGTCAAAATTGATGTTATTGTGTTCTAAACAACTCAAATTATTTCGTAATATCAGAAGGATGAGACATTATATTTCTATTCTTTGACTATTGGTTGAAAGAAACGCGGATTTAAACATTAAACATTAAAATTCAAGGATTTCAATCACCTGAACGAACCCTGCACACATCACATAATCCAGAGACAGCTGTTAACGGAGAATTCCAGGAGAGATGCTAACAGCCGGAAGTGGCTAACAGTGATTAGCTCGGGGCAGCACGGTGAAGGCATTCAAAGGTCTTTTTTAACCACTAATGCTGCTGAAAATAACAGCAAACCTCTGCAGCAGCATGAGAAGAGTCCCTACACACACAACAAAGCAGCAACCACACACAACAAAGCAGCAACAGCGGAGTTAGTGAAGCCAGAGTTTATTAAAAGAGTGTTTTAAAGACTTACCTACTGGCCCCTGTACCAGCTCCTCTCATAGTAAAGTCCATTACAGTGGAAGGAGCCCATTGGTGCTTTGTTGTGTGTGTAGGGACTCTTCTCATGCTGCTGCAGAGGTTTGCTGTTATTTTCAGCAGCATTAGTGGTTAAAAAAGACCTTTGAATGCCTTCACCGTGCTGCCCCGAGCTAATCACTGTTAGCCACGTCCGGCTGTTAGCGACTCTCCTGGATTTCTACCTTAAGTGCTGAAAAAAAGACCTTGGGATGATTTTTAAACTGGAATTTCACCTTAAAAACAAGATGGCGACAGTCAAAATGCCAAACTCAATGTTTTAAAACGGCGGTTCACAAACCCGTCCACTTCTTATGAACAGCCGTGAGCGAAGTGTTCAGTTAGCTTCACAACAGCTGCACCTGCAGTTATTAAGGTGTAAATACTCTGTAACGACTGAATCTACTGTGTGAGGACTCGTTTATGTGCAGCCTGTTTGAAGTTCGTGGTAAATCTCCGTTCAGCGACGACTTCTGTTCTAACGACCCGGGGCGACCGGCTCCTGATGACGTTATCGTGACTTCTGACTCTAATCTCCCTCCGACAGCTTGGCCCGTCTCCTCTCCGTCCAGCTTTGAGCTTCCAGAGATCGATGGCTCTGCCGTGGACACCTGCAGGGTTTTCTTTGACCCCGACGCCACCACCTCCAACACAGCCACCACCGCCAACACCACCACCACCACGACCGCCACCACAACTACAACCAAACCCGTCACCAAGAAGGTAATTAAACCATGAAGTCAGCTGTAGCCCCGACAGTAAAGCCCAGTTCAGACCAAAGACTCGTAACTGTCCTTGAACGTCTCGTTGTGACTCAAACCTGACGTCGTCTCCAGAGATTCAGCTGCTTTAAGATCGAAACACACGTCGCCTGAGCAAAGTCCGCTGGTCGAGTCATTCAGGGCGCCCTCCCACTGTTCCTCCGTCCCGTGCCCCGTGCTTTAGGGTCCTTGTCCCCCCCTCCAGGCCCGTTTGTACTCACACTACCTGGGCCTCGGAGAATGCTTCTTGCTGCCTATACGTCATCACGCCGTAACACGTCACACGCATTGATGACGTCATGGCGATGCGTGGCTTTGTTTCCAGATCTTTCCGTAGACCTCAGAGTTTTTGTGCGTCTTGTCGACTGTTTTTGAATCTTTTCATCGACCAAATCTGCAGTAAACACTCCACCTCCGCATCACACCAACGTGAACCTTTCACCGCCATTGTTTGAAATGTCCGCGCATGGTCCCTCCTTCTTTTTTCTACATCCCAACAGGCGCACAGGAAATGACCTCAGAGCCGCCGTAGGCCTCGTGCTCGTACACGTGCGCACGCTCGTGGTCGTACATGTGCAAACGTGCTTTACTAAAGCCCACCTCTCCTAAACGGGCCGTGGACGGCAAGCGTGCCGCTCCTAGACGCGGTACGGTTGCGCCCTGAGACTGTCAGCTGGATGAAAAGGACGTTATGGACGGAGGCTCAACGAGCGTGTGTGAGAGGTCAGAACGGACGTATAGAGAGGCGTTGCTATGGAGACGACACACCGTCTCGTCCCGTCTCATTGGTCTGAACGTGTTTCAGAACGCTGCAGAGCTGCACGATGCAAGTCCCTTTGGTCTGAACTCGACTTTGAGCTTCTCTAGATCAACCGGCTCTAATTTTTCCAGCAGGTGGCGGCGACGCCCAAAAAGCGGTCCATCCAATCACCACCAAGGAAACCAGAAACCAAAAACACCAGAACACCAATCAGGCCACAGCCAGCCCCGGCAGGACCAATCACTGACAGCCGTCTCCTCTACCTGTTGGCCAATCGCAGAGGACACGCGGGCAGTTCCAACAGTTTTATCTCTCAGCCAATGGGGAGGCACCGTCACAGAGGTTACCGTGTGACATCAGACAGCGAGGAGTCGGCTGGAACGCTGCTGAAAAGAGCGGGAAGGACGGGCGGGAACAGACGGAAGATAGGTTCTTCTTCTTCAGAGGACTCGAGCGACGAGGCTTAAAGTTTGAGTTTTTTAGTCATTTTGCATCTTTTTGTGATGGTTTTGCATCTATTTTTAGTCATTTTGCATCTTTTTGTGGTGGTTTTGCATCTTTTTTTAGTCATTTTGCATCTTTTTGTGGTGGTTCTGCATCTATTTTTAGTTATTTTGCATCTTTTTTTATGGTTCTGCATCTATTGTAGACAATTTATGTTCTATGTTGTCTTTTCGTTATCTATTTCTAATCATTTTGTGTCTTTTTGGTCATTTAGCACCTCTTTGTTGTCGTTTTGCACTTCTTTGGTCTGCTAGCTTACAGCCGTTAGCTTAGCCATAAACCAAGACAACCAATCGTCTTTTTAAAAAGCTTCTTTATTCTTTAAACGCACACATAAAGAACTGCTGTTTGTAAAAGTAGTTGCATATGAATCACCTGTTTGCTGCTTTAAAAAGGTGTAACAAAATAAAACAAACCTGAAAAATAACCTTTATAAATAAAACCTACACTTTTATTCATCATGTGCATCGACACTTTAACATTTGACGAATAACCAGGACCTTTAAAGATGGCTGCTGTGGTTCTAGGGTTCGTATTCGGACTCGTTGTGTTGCCGTGAGAGTGCGCGTCTCAGAGGGGGTTGTGTTGTGATGTGTGTGTATCAGTACTGTTGTGTCCATGCTGCTGTGGCACTGAACGAGACACTGGTGGTTTGTCTTTCCTCTGATCCCTGGAAGTGCCTTTGTTGTGTTTGCCTGAGAAAACATCAGACAAGTCATCACTTCACCTCGTCACGTAGGTTCATTTGTGTAAGTATGAAGACATTTGTTTCCATAGCAACTACTCAGAAACAATTACATCCTTTTACAAAAGCAGGAATGATTTATGACTGTTTCTTATTTTGTAGCTAACGGCGTGTATTTATGTCATGATTGGAAAAGAATCATTAGAGGAAACTGTAGTTTAGTTGATGGTATTTTTAAATACCGTATTTACCGCACTATAAGGAGCATAGAACAGACGCTACAGTCGAGGCTGGGGTTACGTTAAGGACCGCCTCTAAATCCATCGATGTTATGTACGCGAGTTAGCGCGAGTAGCATCCAGCTGCAGACCCGGAGCACAAGCCCCTCACTTGAAAAAAAAACATTTTGCGTCACTTCCGTCAAGTGAGGGGCTTGTGTCAAGTGAGGGGCTCGTGCTCCGGGTCTGCAGCTGGACAGTATCGTGCTAGCGCTGTTGCCTTCAGTGGAACAGTGATCGTACGGACTCTTCTACTCGCTGCTCTCTGTTCAACAACCCACTGTTGGAGTTTGTCCTCCAGCTGCAGCCGTCTCGCTCTGTTCCCTCTAAACTCTGTTTAGTCTTCTTTACTCGGTGCAGGTCGTCTTGTTGCTTCCTCCACTTCGGCACCATTGATTGGTTCATGTTCAACTCTCTGGCTGCTGCTCTATTCCCGTGTTCTACTGCGTGACTAATGGCCTTGAGTGTAAACTCTGCGTCGTAAGCGTGTCTCTTAACAGGAGCCATTTTGGGCTCTTTACACAAACACACACATGGAAATGAAACGGCACGCTTCACGCAGTCGTATATCTCAACATGCACCGCGCGTTACTTCTTCTACGGGGGAAAATAGAGTCGGCGGCTGCTCACCGTAGTTGGAGACCTGTTGTGGCTCAATATTGGTCCATATATAAGGAGCACCGGATTATAAGGAGCACTGTCGGCTTTTGAGACATGTGAAGGTTTTTAGGTGCAACTTAGGAGAATACGGTTTCAACTATTTCCACTGTGTTCATGGTTAATTGTAGCTAACTATTTCACCCGTTTACTACTTTCATTAGCCATTCATGACTTTGTAATCTGGTGTTTTTTTTAGGTGAAACTTAAAGTGCGGAAAATATGGTAACTTTTTTGATTGAGGGAAATTTTAGTTTCATTTACAAATAGTGGAATAATTTAAAGACATTACTTCCTGTTGGTCAAGTCTGGTTCATAATTTCTCAAATGCAACTGCAAATTTTTGAGAAAAGCTGTTTTTTTTTTTGCACAGAAGTCGATATTCTTTTACAAAATACACTGATTGGCACTGGGGTGCACTGAAACAGTTTTTAATTTGTTGTCAACACCCAAAGAAACCTGGACTTCGGATATTTTAAACCCTAGTTTGCTCAAAGGGGGACGGGGACGGGGACGGGGACTTGATTTTGATCGGCCCAGACAGAGACTTCAACATTAACGGCCATTTCCTTTTGTAAACTTGTAGGTACGATGGGACATGTTTGCGTACCTTCTCTTCCTCTGAGCTCTGGCAGAGCTGAGTTTCTTAGATCTGGGAAATGGACGTCCGACTTCTTCTTGGTCGCTGTGACGCCGCCGCTGTTACCAAGGTTACAGCGATCGGACAGAAAGGAGTGCTCAGAGATCGGGTTTTTCTCTGAAACCTGAAAGGAGAGGCGGTGGTAACTGTGGCGCAGCACACTCACATTCACTATGATTCTGATGTAAAAGTGTTACCTGTGCAGGGACTGATCCCGTAACGTGGCTGGACAGTCGACTGTAGATGCCCCCGTGATGCCTCAGCTTCTCTACGCACCTGCGATTAACACAAATAACACTTTCTGCTATATGTTAAAATACAAAACACTTGATCAACAATGAGGAGTTGGAGTTAAGGGCAGGGATGTAGGACTTGAGTCCAGTCTCTGTCTTGAGACCACATTTTTTCAAGTCTTGCACTTGTTTTGGTCTCGTGACTTGTTGGACTCTTGAGAACTGGTCATGTCATACCGACTCGACTGGACCTGGTCTTGGACTTGACTTGGTCTTGAGTTAGTTGGACTTGACTTTAGCCCTGGTTACGGGTCTAAAGCTCAACAAGAACCTTACAAACAAGACAAATCCAGGAAGAGTTCAGGAATATTTTATGTGGTATGGTCCTAAAATATTAAAACTTGCTCAATTATTAATGTTTATTTACTGTCAGCGTTCAAGGAGACACACCAACAGCTTACAAATGATACCAGGTAGGTGCTTTGGAAGTGTATTTGGTGTTTGGAGGAGCTTCTAACTGTGTCCGATTTGTCAAAGTCTGGAGTTTCTGTTCTGTGACTTGAATTTATCGCCTATTTCAAGACTTCTGAATCCACGCCACACCTCAGATGTGTCATGTGGTGCATCGTCAGACGTTTCCAGACTAAAAGACCATCGTCCAATTGGAGCTTTTCAAGGTGAACTACTCCTAGTGACCTCTACCCCAGCGCATGAGTCAATTGAGAATCACACAAATTTTGCACCTAAGCCTAAACTGATCTTAGGTGCGCTCCAATTTTTTGTGCAGTACTCTTTTGTACCATTGTGAGAGAACTCCAGTACCTAAGGCCGTGGGTCCCAGGATGGAAACCTGCCCCCGGGGAAAGGTGATCGCTGGCGGCCAGGCTGACCGCAGAGAAGGAGGGGATGAAGGGTGGAGGGAGGAGCAGAGGAGTGGAGGAGGGAGGAGGAGGAGGTGGCGGTGGAGAGGAACTGGGTTCATTGAGAGCAAAGTCTTTAACGTCGGCAGCGTCCATGTTGTGAAAGACTAAGACTCTTGCTTTGTGGTCTGGAGTCGTCGAAGAGGTGAACGAAGCGGAGTCTTCAACAGTAGATATATGTGTTGTGTCGTTCATATCTGCGTTCTCTCTTTTCTTTCCTGCCTCTGTGGGTTTCTGAGTCTTCAGGGTCATCGTACCGGGGGACTTGGTGGAGTCGCCCACTGACCCGAGCTTTGTTTGAGGATCTCCCATCAAAGATTTAAAGTTTGTGGGTTTCAAGGAATTTACATCGCATTCAGCTTCACTGATGTTCTGTTGTTCAACATTTGAGCTTCTAGACGACTTTGAGATTTGGTTTAAAGACTCCGTTTGCACACTGATCGACACAGAACGCACTAAATCCTCTCTGTTTTCTTTATCTGAGGCTTTCAATGTTTTCGGAAGAGTAGTTCCCACTGACGTGTTGATATTCAGCGTGGAAGTCGAGGTTAGTCTGGATTCTTTGCTGATCTTGGGTTTAGGAGAGCTCTGCTGATGGACGCTGCAGGGACCAGAACATTCAGCATCTGAAGCATCGGATCTGTCAGTACGGTTTGCAGATGGGCTCATCTTCAAGCATCCATGATTCTCTTTGATATCCTGCTTATTTTGGATTTCCATCGATGCTTCTGTAAGTTCCCCGTCCGTTGGAAGGCCTCTGGAAGGTTTGTTGGGTACACATGTGGCGCCATCTGTGGGCTTAGGATCTGAAGACGAGCCACTTTTGGACAACTTTGAATTTGAGGTTCCTTTAGGTAGTGTTGTCGTGCTGTGGACAGGACTGGCCTGCATAAAAACTTTGGAGGACGACCTTGAAAGATCCGCGGTAGGAGTCTTTGAAGGGCTGCTGGACAAAGATGTGTTGTTTTTGGTCATTTTTGGGACAGAGTTTGTCTTAGATGGTTTAGGGTTTGTGGGTAAGACCTTCGGACATTCAGAGGTCCGTCTTTGTTCCTCGTGCGTGGTTGAACACTCGCCCTGATGCTCTGCAGTGGTAGCTGTCTTGCATAGTTTGGTTATAGAAGGGACAGTTGGGGTAGCGACCTCAATCAGTTGAGACCGTTTAAGTGTCAAGCTTGTCTCTACTTGGTCCCCGTTAGGTATTTTAGAAGCTACAACTGTTGAAGAACCTTTGGAGTATTTCCTGGTGGAAGACAAACCCACTTTCTGTGTTAAAGGAGTGTCCATACGATCAATGGTTGGTTTCAAAGAGGCTTTTGGAGATGAAGTACCATTTGGATGATCAGTGGTTGAGCTTTTAGACAATTTATGCACTTTTGCGTTCGCGTTGTTATGGCTCTTCCCAAAGTCTTGACTTGGCTCCGATTTAGAGGATCTCTTGATCTCCATCGCACTTTTCTCAGTCACACTTGGCACAGTGTTGTCGCAGGAATCTCTACCTTCTGCATCCGTATTTTTCAAATGGTCTTCCCTTGTCTCTACAGCAGCAACTTTCCTGTGTTTAGGTTTAGACACCACCATGTTGTTGTCCTTTGGATCTGTTGCAGTCTTTGTAGCCTCCAGTGAATCAGAAGTGAGGGTTTTAGTTGATTTAGAAACTTCCGGTTCCTTTCTCACATCCACACCAGCGGTTTTTCCCAGTTTACTTTTCACAGTCACAGTAGTTCTTGCTGCGTTATTGACGATCTTGGCACCTAATGTTTTGGAGTGTTTGGTCGACATCACGGGTTCAGAGGTGTTTCCAATAGTTTTGGAAAGCTTTGACGTTTGCTTTCCTTTAGTTTTATCCAGCTTTTCTTCTTCCTTCCTGTCCTTTTCCCCGATGACCTTTTCATCTGCATCTTCAGTTTGTTTCTTGTCTTTGCTTCTCCGGTTCTTGTCGTCCCCTTCGTTCCTTTCTTGTCTTGGAGTTTTGGTTATTTCAGGAAAGGTAGAGTTTTCTCTGTGGTCTTTTTGGATCTTTGCATTCAACTCGTCCAGAAATCTACGTAGACACAGATAAAGATGAAGAAGCTCAGGTACTCAAATTTACTCCTGGTATCACGACTGCACAAACACGTGTTACAGGGTTCACCAGCCAGAGGCAGAATGGGGAGACTATGTAACGTAAAACATTTGTAGCCACAATAAGGTCTAGGGCAGGGGTGTCAAACTCAGGCCCGTGGGCCAAATCTGGCCCGCGGTGTAATTATATGTGGCCCCTAAGATCATATCCAGGTTCTGTGAGAGCTGGCCCGTGAGTATAAAGCAAATACACGTCTACTTTTGTGTTCACACACATGAGCATCCATGCTACCAGTCTCTGCAGACACACTTAATCCTTCCCTCCCCAAAAACGACCCAAAGAAAGATGGAGGACAGGATCTTTCAGCAGATGATCTGTGTGTGAAGGTAAAGAGCTGTTTGTCACCGTGGCTGTGACCAAAGAATCAAACAGAAGAAACACCACGACAAGAACAAGGAGCTGCACTGGAAAGGTTCAACGTTACACATCTGGAGAGAAGGGACACATGCACATTTGCACGACTAAAAACAGATGAAAACGCCACAAAAAGACGACAAAATGACTAAAAACAGATGAAAACGCCACAAAAACATGACAAAACTTCTAAAAACGGATGAAAACACCAGAAAAACGTGACAAAACGACTAAAAACAGATGAAAACACCACAAAAACGTGACAAAACGACTAAAAACACATGAAAACGCCCCAAAAACGGCCAAAAGATGGATGGAGAACAAGGACCTGCACTGAAAAGGTTCAACGTTACACATATGGAGAGAGGGAACACATGCACATTTGCAGTCTTTTTTTTATTTTATTTTTTAGTAAATATTGAGTTTGGCCCAAAAACTTTGTCCAAGTGTGAAAATGAGTTTGACACCGCTGCTCTAGGAGATGTGTCTGTAGTAACTTTTAAAAAAATGAACCCTACCTGATGTGGAAAGAGTCTTGTGTGAACAGACGATGTTCTAACAGTTCTGAACACTGAGCTCGTTTTTCTGGATCCATCTGAAGACAACTCTGAAGCGACAACCCAAAAGTTACACAAGACGTGGGACCTTAGGATCTCACATCACAGTGACTGAGAAATACTGAAAACATGCTCGTAGAAGTAGCAACAGTATCAAGGGAGAACTAAAAAGACCGTGTTTTTGTGCCAATATGAAAGCTGCAGATCCTTTCATTGTCCTAATGGTTTAATAGGACTTTGGATTTTCTGACCAACTAACAACAGACAGCAAATTCAAGGCTTTGAAAATCCCTTTCAAAAACCAAGCGAACTGTACCTGAGCCAAGTCCAGGGTGCTGGCTGTGATTGTGGTGAAGCGCTGCTCCAGTCGAACTCTGCCAGAATATTCGGGCAATCTGACGCCGGAAAAAACAGGATTCCTGTAGAACAACTCCTGGTGATGAGATGTCAGGTTACCTGGGAGAAAGCAAAAGAGTACGCTCTTGCACCAGGGACTCAAAAAAGGGAAATCTGCATATTTAATCATATCACATTATGACACGTGTGCTCACCGAAGCACCGGACGATGTGGTAAATTTGGTCGAGGTCCGAGTCCCCGGGAAACAGTGGCTGACCTGTTAACATCTCTAACAACAGACAACCAACAGCCCACACGTCCACCGGTCTACACACACACACACACACACACACACACACACACACACAGACACACACACACACCTGTTAACATCTGCATAAACAGACACCTTAAGCTGACCTATCCTCAGTACACACTAAGCACTTACTTGCCGTACTTGGTGTCTCCCACCAGCAGTTCAGGCGCTCTGTACCAGCGAGTGGCCACGTAGTCAGTATAGATCCCCCCTTCAGCGGGCGACGTCATGGTCCGGGCAAAGCCAAAGTCGCACATTTTAACCACGCCCCCCTGAGAGATGAGGATGTTCTCTGGTTTGATGTCCCGGTGGATGATCTAGGAAGGACAGAGATGGTTAAAACACAGAAAGATGTTGTAATCCTTCCTCTGGCGGCCATTTTGGAGACCATCGGCGCTCTCCGGTTGGGTTCGTCCTCACGTTTTGCTGGTGGCAGAAGGCTGCGGCCCTCAAAATCTGGTACAGATACTGGCGGCTGGTGTTCAGGTCCAGGCCGTTTGGGTTTTGCTCCAAATCGTTTAGAAGGGTTCGCTCCACGAACTCGAACACCAGATACCAGCGGCGCCGGCGCTTCCACACTTCCAGAAGGTTCACCAGGTTGTCGTGACGGAGTTGCTTGATGGTTAGAAAGATGAGAGCAGAGAAATAAGAATATTTAAGCGTCTTTTACTTAATGCCAACCATAGACTGCAACAACTAATGGCCGTGGTCTGTGGACTAGCATTGAAGCCTTGAATCTTGCGTTTGGCCGTCGCTATCTTGGTATTTTGGAGCCAGTACTGACAATACGAGGGTGGAGACGGTTAAGCTAGTGTTGTTTTTAATGACGCTGCGCTTAGCTAACGGCTAAAGAGGGAAACTTTTCCAATCATTTGCTTATTGACTGCTGGGTTCTGTTGGTTCTGACGGGTCCAGACAAAACTCGCCTGCGCATGAGTAACCAATGTGTAGCCAATCATATTTATCTGTAATCATGTGTGACGGACGCTCACTGGTTAGCAGGGCTCTCCTCTGTGACGAAACACGGCGCCCTCGTGCGAGGATTGAGCCCACGGTAGGTTGGTTACACGGAGCACAGCGTTAAAGAACTGTGTAGTAATTCAGTTATAATGATATGTTCAGGAAGCTAAATGTGTTACAGAAGGCTTAGTTTGTTTATAACTAGTGATCTTAGCTCGAAGGCTAAGCTAACTTGCTAATTTTCCTCCATGAAGCTGTTGCAAACGAGTGCTGTGCTCGACCGTGAGTTGTTTCCGTATCATTGTCCCGGCAATAAAAGTCTGGCCCTGAAGCTAAGAGAGGTCCTTATCGCAACACAACGCAGAGAACTGTTACACGTGCACGATGTGCGTCTGCGTCGTCAGGCTCAGCTGAGTTTGGACCCGTTCCGGTTCGGAGTGGTTGAATTTGGCGGGAAAGACCTTGTGAAGCTTTTGGAGATTTCTGTCTTTCCTGACACCTGTTTGATTTGAACTGTTTAAAAGTCCAAGCGTGTTTTTGTTAAATCTGTAATAACGGAGTTCAGAAGTGGCGCTTTAAATGTAGCCGTTATTGTGCACGTTAGCGTAAAGATAACAAACGAATGCATTGTCCAAAAAAGTGGGATTTTCTTGGTATTAAAGCAACAATCGCTGCTCTTTCAAGGTACAAGAGACACTTCTGGTCTCCGATTGGTTGAATACGGTCCTAAGCTAAGAGAGAGTGTTGGTCCTTCTCGCAAATAAACAACACAACGCAGAGAACTGTTACACGTGCGCGAAGTGGGTCTGCGTCGTCATCCTCAGGCTCAGCAGAGTTCGACCCGGACCGGTTCGGACTGGTTGAATTTGGCGGGAACGACCTTGTGAAGCTTTTGGAGGTTTCTTTCTTTCCTGACACCTGTTTGATTTGAACTGTTTAAAAAGTCCAAGCGTGTTTTTGTTAAATCTGTAATAACGGAGTTCAGAAGTGGCGCTTTACATGTAGCCGTTATTGTGCACGTTAGCGTAAAGATAACAAACGAATGCAGTGTCCAAAAAAGTGGAATTTTCTTGATATCAGAGCAACAATCGCTCCGTTTTCAAGGTACAAGAGACACTTCTGCTCTCCCATTGTTTGAATGCGGTCCTGAAGCTGAGAGAGTGTCGGTCCTGCTCGCAAATAAACAACACAACGCAGAGAACTGTTACACGTGCGCGATGTGCGTCTGCGTCGTCATCGTCAGGCTCAGCAGAGTTTTGACCCGGACCGGTTCGGACTGGTTGAATTTGGCGGGAACGACCTTATGAAGCTTTTTGGACATTTCTTTCTTTCCTGACACCTGTTTGATTTGAACTGTTAAATCTGTAATAACGGAGTTCAGAAGTGGCGCTTTAACTGTAGCGGTTATTGTGCACGTTAGCGTAAAGATAACAAACGAATGCATTGTCCAAAAAAAGTGTCATTTTCTTGATATCAGAGCAACAATCGCTGCTCTTTCAAGGTGCTGACTCATCTGGACGTCTCCCAGTGTTTGAATACGACTCTGAGCTGCGTTTGTTTGTGATTGACAGGCGGCTTTTGTGTCTCGCGTCACTCGGGTTTCAGTCTCAGGCTCATTGATCGCCGTGCCGACGGCTCGATTGACAGGTACCCTCAGCAGCTTGATCTCCCTCTGGGCGATCTTCTTCACCGTCTTGTCGTCGTCCGAGTCCACGAACTTCTTGATGGCGACGAGGCGGCCGGATTCTCGGTGCCGGCACTTCAGAACGGTGCCGTAGCTGCCCTCGCCGACCAGACCCAGGGACTCGTAGCGCTCCATCGAACCCTGCAGGGACGGACGTTTAGAAAAGACGCTAACGTCAAACAGAAATACGTTTGACTGCTTTTCCTGCTGTTAGTTTGGAAACTGTAAAAAAAAAAGATAAAATGACAAAGTAGAAACAGAATAAACAACAACCCACATGAATTTTAAAAAAGGACAATGAGTTAAAAAGCAATTTAAAAAAGATAATATACGTAACTTATGTTTTCTGTGGCTGTGACTCCATTTCTCACTGTTTTCATTGTTTTTAAAAAACCAAACAATCGATTATTGGAGAAAATAAACAGCAGATTAATACAGAATGAAAACAATCATTAGTTAATAGTTTAAAATGAAGATTTTCACATTTATGCATGTGGGTTAATAATCTACCAATGGAATATTATTACAGTTTTATACTTTTAGACTGTTATTAGTACTTTTGTTTAAGTTAAAGGTTCATTTAACTCACTTAATAAACACTAAAATAAAATAAAGTTTCATAAAAATAAAGTTTAACTCACTTAATAAACTCTAAATTTAATAAAGTTGAACTCACTTGATAAACGTTAAAATTAATAAACTTTAATTCACTTAATAAACGTTAAAATTAAATAAAGTTTAATAATAATAGAGTTAAACACTCACGAACCTCGGGGCGGGTGAATCCGTTAATCGGTAAAAGCTCCGGAGTAACGTCGGTTCCGTCCTAACGGTCACCGGAGACGTCCGTTTGAAACCAACGCGTTGCCATGGTGACGCCTCCCGCCGCGGGACAACCACCGGAAGGAACGTGACGTCACCGCGGTCCGTTGAGAAGACTTGTTGTTTTGTTTTTAAAGTTTTTTTTATTGTTTTTAATCTTTTTTATTAAAGAAAAACTCACATTTCACTCCTTCACAGGCTCAAAGTTGCTTATTATATTAATTACAGATAATAATAATGTTATTTTAACTCTCCAAAATACATTATTATTAATAATAATGAGATAAAAAGAGGAAATAATGAGATTAAAATTCAGAATAATGAGATAAAAGTCAGAATAATGAGATAAAAGTCAGAATAATGAGATAAAAAGTCATAATAATGGGATAAAAAGTCATAATAATGAGATAAAAGTCAAAATAATGAGATAAAAAGTCAGAATAATGAGATTAAAAATCTAAATAATGAGATGAAAGTCAGAATAATGAGATAAAAGTCAGAATAATGAGATAAAAAGTCATAATTATGAGATAAAAAGTCAGAATAATGAGATAAAAAGTCAAAATAATGAGATAAAAGTCAGAATAATGAGATAAAAAGTCAAAATAATGAGATAAAAGTCAAAATAATGAGATAAAAAGTCAAAATAATGAGATAAAAAGTCAAAATAATGAGATAAAAAGTCAAAATAATGAGATAAAAGTCAGAATAATGAGATAAAAAGTCAAAATAATGAGATAAAAGTCAAAATAATGAGATAAAAAGTCAAAATAATGAGATAAAAAGTCAAAATAATGAGATAAAAAGTCAAAATAATGAGATAAAAGTCAGAATAATGAGATAAAAAGTCAGATTAATGAGATAAAAAGTCATAATTATGAGATAAAAAGTCAGAATAATGAGATAAAAAGTCAAAATAATGAGATAAAAGTCAGAATAATGAGATAAAAAGTCAAAATAATGAGATAAAAGTCAAAATAATGAGATAAAAAGTCAAAATAATGAGATAAAAAGTCAAAATAATGAGATAAAAAGTCAAAATAATGAGATAAAAGTCAGAATAATGAGATAAAAAGTCAGATTAATGAGATAAAAAGTCAGAATTATGAGATAAAAGTCAGAATAATGAGATAAAAGTCATAATAATGAGATAAAAAGTCAAAATAATGAGATAAAAGTCAGAATAATGAGATAAAAAGTCAGAATTATGAGATAAAGTCAGAATAATGAGATAAAAAGTCATA
>NC_139847.1:2007202-2012202 GCF_963691815.1 Echiichthys vipera | reverse complement strand
TGAAGTGTTCACAACAACAACTAAGTCTTTATAAAAAGCCCTTTTTTGAGACTAAAAGTTCATTTTTCAAGACCTAAATTTGTAGCATTGAGACCAAAAGTCGTGATATTTCGAGACCGAAAGTCGTAGTATTTCAAGACCAAAAGTCGTAGTAATTCGAGACCAAAAGTCGTAGTATTTCAAGACCAAAAGTCGTAATATTTCAAGACCAAAAGTCGTAGTATTTCAAGACCAAAAGTCGTAGTAATTCAAGACAAAAAGTCGTAGTATTTCAAGACCAAAAGTCGTAGTAATTCAAGACCAAAAGTCGTAATATTTCAAGACCAAAAGTCGTAGTATTTCAAGACCAAAAGTCGTAGTATTTCGAGACTAAAAGTCGTGATATTTTGAGACCAAAAGTCGTAGTATTTCAAGACCAAAAGTCGTAGTATTTCAAGACCAAAAGTCGTAGTATTTCAAGACGAAAAGTCGTAGTATTTCAAGACTAAAAGTCGCAGTATTTCAGGACCAAAAGTCGTAATATTTCGAGACCAAAAGTCTTAATATTTCGGGATCAAAAGTCGTAATATTTCAAGACCAAAAGTCGTAATATTTCACGACCAAAAGTCGTAATATTTCACGACCAAAAGTCGTAATATTTCGAGACCAAAAGTCGTAGTATTTTGAGACAAAGGTCGTAATATTTTCAGACTCTGTGTTGACGTTGAATGTTTGTGATGAACTAAAGAAAGGATGAAATGTTCCTTCATGTGTTGAGTAAATTTTACGTCTTCCTCAGATAAATAAAGTCTTTAAAAATCCTCTCGGATCAGAAAATGAATCGTCACAAAGCTGAAAACACGGAGAGTTGACTTTTCAGAGACACGTGGTTCTCAAAGGACGAACATGTGATCTTAGAGAATATGAAGCATCGCTGCAGATTAAACTTCACAACACGACACAACGGAGTTCAAACGAGCGCAAACTTCAACATCTACAGACGGAAAATGACCACGAACATCAGATACAACAGGGAAACATTTCACTACTTTTACTCATAACGAGTGTGTTTCCAGCTCACCAGGTCTCTGTGGATGAAGCTCTGAGCCTCCAGGTACTCCATCCCCTCACAGACGTCCTGACACATGGACAGCAGCCACGCCTCCTTCAGCGCCCGGCATCTCTGCCGCAGGAAGTTCAGCAGGCAGCCGTTCTCCATGAACTCGGCCACGATCAGCAGGGGGCGCTGCTGTAAGCACACCCCATACAGCTGCACCAGCTTAGGGTGGCACAGCCTCCTGAGAGAGACGACACACACGGTTTCACTTCCTCCTGTTGGCCGTCAAGACCAGTAGAAAGAGGCTAAGTCACCAAACAACAATGGCGGCGCTTTGGGGGTGTGTGAAACATGAGCAGTAAACCCTGGTCTGGAGGCTCAACAGGTGTCGCACTATCACATAAAGAGAAGAAGAAGAGACGGCCCAGGTGCACCCAAACAGCACCTGAAACAGCAGCTCCAGTCCCACCGCGCATGCGTCATACCCCAAAGCGCCGCCATCTTGGATTGGTATCCACGCCTCCTTCCACAGCCCCGTCTACAGCGGTCCGCCCCTCCTTACATCATGACTTTAGCCTCCTCGATGAAGTCCTCCTCGTACATGGCGCCCTCTCTGATGGCCTTGATGGCGACTCTGTGCTGAGCCCTCCACTTGCCGAGCCTCACCACCCCGAACTGCCCGGCGCCCAGCTCCTTCATGAAGGTCAGCTCGCCGGGGTTGATCTCCCACTTCTCTGGAGGGAGGAGACGACAGACGAGGAAGGTGAGGAGAAGAGGAAGAGACGTAGGACGAAGAGAAGAAAGATTCTCCGGGAGCTCGACTAATGACGTACCAACCATAGACCTTGACCCCGCCTCATTTCCTCTGACCAAAAAAGGGCATGTATGTGACGTTGGGAGGAGGGGCGTACGTCCATCTGGCTAACGTTTACCTCTGAGGAGAAGTGAGGGCCAGAAGCTCGTAGGGTTGCACATCTCTCTGTGATAAACGCCTCCAACCGATTCAAAGTCTGGCGATACCCGATCCAAACTCGGATTCATCCAGGAATCCATTGATAATTGGTATCGATTGAGGCGGCTGCTATCTAGCATCTGTTTATCGTTAACAACCCCAGAGGCTAGCTGTCACTCAAGAGGCCACGCCCCCTAATTATTCATAAACTTTAACCTCCAATCAAATCAAAACTAGCCCCTCCCCCTCAGGGTTGTCATGGAGATATGATCTAAACACACAGACTAGAATGTTCTTTTGTCCTTAAACAGGTTTAATGATGCTGTGTAAACGGCCTGTTTAACATGGGGCTCAATGAGAAACTGCTCTGTTATGAAACCTGCCCCTAGTGGACACTCAGAGAACTGACGCTGACCGAGCTTCCTGATTGGATCAAACAGGAAGTGGTTGTGGGCGGGGCTAAAGCTTGTCAGACACCCTGAGGACAGAAAAACACAGCGAAGGGGACTTTAATTATTTTACCTGAGCTGAATCCAGACGTGGCGGGAACACAGCGTCCCATTGGCCCCACCGCGTACCGCAGCCTGGTCACGAGTCCTGCACGCACCAACATAAACGCAAGCTTTAAGCGTAACCTGTTGTCTCAAGCATAGCATAGCCCGCGCAAAGAGTGAACCGACCTGCGGCGTTGTGTTCGTGGTACTGTATGACGTCAGGGATGGAGTTAAAGGTGTGTTTTTCAGCCAAGAAGAACTGTCCGGCGTCGTTGACTTTGATCTGGTAGTGCCGGACACCTCCGCTACTGCACACACACACAGAAGGTTAGTGTTTATGTGAAGGTCTGTTCTGAACCTTTAGTTTGGTGCGAACGTGTCCCTCACCTTAATGTTTTGGTGTAAACGGAGACGGTGTAGACGCCCTTCTGACTGGACTCCCGCACCACGAAACCGCCCTCTTTGTCCTGGAACACATCCAGAAATAAAGTCCAGGTCGTCGTTCCCCCCAAAGCAACTTCAATGCTTCTTGCTGCCTATACGTCATCACGCCGTAACACGTCACACGCCATCACGCAGACGTCTGAGGGCGCCCCCCCCCCTGTGCCTCCGTCCCGTGCCCCGTGCTTTAGGGTCCTTGTCCCCCCCTCCAGGCCCGTTTGTACTCACACTACCTGGGCCTCGGAGAATGCTTCTTGCTGCCTATACGTCATCACGCCGTAACACGTCACACGTCACACGCATTGATGACGTCATGGCGATGCGTGGCTTTGTTTCCAGATCTTTCCGTAGACCTCTGAGTTTTTGTGCGTCTTGTCGACTGTTTTTGAATCTTTTCATCGACCAAATCTGCAGTAAACACTCCACCTCCGCATCACACCAACGTGAACCTTTCACCGCCATTGTTTGAAATGTCCGCGCATGGTCCCTCCTTCTTTTTTCTACGTCCCAACAGGCGCACAGGAAATGACCTCAGAACCGCCGTAGGCCTCGTGCTCGCACACGTGCGCACGCTCGCGCTCGTACATGTGCAAACGTGCTTTACTAAAGCCCACCTCTCCCAAACGGGCCATGGACGGCAAGCGTGCCGCTCCTAGACGTGGTACGGTTGCACTCACACTGGTCAAAGGAACCAGACTTTAGCCGTGAAACCTGCTGGGGCACGGCACGGAGGCACAGTGGGAGTGCGCCCTTAGTCTCATTAACCCATACGTTCACACTGATGGCGTTGGACATCTACAGACCATCTAATCTAACCTCTCACACCACATTCACACACCCATGTGCAGCACGCGGAGCAATTCAGGGTTCAGTGTCTTGCCAAAGGACACTTTGACATGTGGACCGGGGGGAGATCGGGATCAAACCGCTGATCTCTCAAATGGAGGACGACCCACTCTCCCGCTGAGCCACAGTCGTCCTTGAAAGCCCAGAAAACGTCTTTTGAGTGCTGTTTTTTTTTGTTGCAAATAACGAATTCTTCACATTTTTATCGGAAAATTGTCAATTTTTGAAACGTTTGATTATTTTTCTGCCGTTTGATTTTTTTTCAGCTCAACTCAAAATTAAATAAATCCTTTATGTTTGAACTGCAGTCGCGTGTGTGCGTGTAAACGGAGGGACAGCGGACCTCCTGCCTCAGCAGCTGCTCCGCCTCAGTCCTGGTGATGTTCTTGCAGTACCACCTGCAGGACGCAGAGGAACCACACAGGAAACAGTCAAAGGCTTAAAAACTTTAAAAATATATAAATATATATAACGTTAAAAACATGAACTTTAGTAAAAGACTCACGAGTTCGCCTCGATCCGGTTTTTCTCCGTCACGTAGTTGCTGGGGATGAAACCTTTATTCCTGAAGTAGAAATGCACATTTAAGTGTTTATTCGTATAAAAGTAAAGTTATTCAGTACATGTGTGTGTGGGTCTAACTCTGCGTTGTGTTGTGTAGTAAACAAAGACTCCTGGATGACTTCAACGGTTTATTTCTGGTCTGTCACGAAAGAGGACTAGTAAAAGTATCATATTAATAAAACTCATCTCATCTTCAGCCTCTGATCCTGGATCAGGTCTCAGGGGCAGCAGCTCCAGCAGGGGACCCCAAACTTCCCTTTCCCGGGCCACATTAACCAGCTCTAACTGGGGGATCCTGAGGCGTTCCCAGGCCAGTGTGGAGATCTAATCTCTCCACCTGGTCCTGGGTCTTCCCCGAGGCCTCCTCCCAGCTGGACGTGCCTGGAACACCTCCCTAGGGAGGCGCCCAGGGTTCATCCTTACCAGATGATCCTGAACCACCTCAACTGGCTCCTTTCAACACAAAGGAGCAGCGGCTCTACTCCGAGTTCCTCACGGATGCTGAACTTCTCCCCCTCTCTCTAAGGGAGACTCCAGCCCCCCTCCTGAGAAAACCCATTTCACACGCTTGGACCTGGACCTGGTTCTTTGGGTCCTGACCCAGCTTTCATGACCACAGGTGAGGGTAGGAACCAGGACTGAGGGTAGATCCAGAGGTGAGGTAGAG
>NC_139847.1:1997202-1999702 GCF_963691815.1 Echiichthys vipera | reverse complement strand
CTAGCTTACGTTAGCCTGATACAACCTGTTTCCTCACAACTTTGTAGCTAGCTAACATTAGCCTGATACAACCTGTTTCCTCACAACTTTGTAGCTAGCTAACATTAGCCTGATACAATGTGTCCCTCAAAACTCAGTAGCCAGCTAATGTTAGCCTGATACAATGTGTTCCCTCACAACTATGTTGCTAGCTAACATTAGCCTGATACAATCTGTCCCCTAACAACTCTGTAGCTAGCTAACGTTAGTCTGATACAATCTGTCCCCTAACAACTCTGTAGCTAGCTAACATTAGCCTGATACAATCTGTCCCCTCAACTATTTAGCTAGCTAACAATAGCCTGACACAGCCTGTTCCCTCACAAATATGTAGCTAGCTAACGTTAGCCTGATACAATCTGTCCCCTAACAACTCTGTAGCTAGCTAACATTAGCCTGATACAATGTGTTCCCTCACAACTCTGTAGCTAGCTAAAATTAGCCTGATACAATCTGTTCCCTCACAACTCTGTAGCTAGCTAACATTAGCCTGATACAATCTGTTTCCTCACAACTCTGTAGCTAGCTAACATTAGCCTGATACATCCGGTTCCCTAACAACTCTGGAGCTAGCTAACATTAGCCTGATACAATCTGTCCCCTAACAACTCTGTAGCTAGCTAACGTTAGTCTGATACAATCTGTCCCCTAACAACTCTGTAGCTAGCTAACATTAGCCTGATACAATCTGTCCCCTCAACTATTTAGCTAGCTAACAATAGCCTGACACAGCCTGTTCCCTCACAAATATGTAGCTAGCTAACGTTAGCCTGATACAATCTGTCCCCTAACAACTCTGTAGCTAGCTAACATTAGCCTGATACAATCTGTTCCCTCACAATTCCGTAGCTAGCTAACATTAGCCTGATACAATCTGTTCCCTCACAACTCAGTAGCTAGCTAACATTAGCCTGATACAACCTATTTTATTCACTATAGAATTACACTTATTTCAGAGCTATTATTATTATTATTATTATTATTATTATTATTATTATTTATATCTGTTTGTTTTTCATTGTTTAAAAGTAATAAAGTGTTTTTTTTACATTGAGAATAAATATTTTATAAAGTTATCGTTTGTTGTTTAATTATTTTATTACCATTTATTATTATTATTATTATTATTATTATCATTTATTAAAGTGAATCTAAATAATTATTATAGAAATTAAATTCATTCTCATAGTTTTTATGAACAGTTTCGTTTTTGTTAAAGGTATTTTTTTCTTGAATGCACCTCTTCCTGTTTAACACACTGCGGAAGTGTGTGTGTGTGTGTGTGTGTGTGTATGTGTGTGTGTGTGTGTGTGTGTGTGTGTGTGTGCGTGTGTCCGTGTATGTGTCCGTGTGTGTGTGTGTCTGTGAGTGTGTGTGTCCGTGTGTGTGCGCGCGTGTGTGTCCGTGTATGTGTACGTGTGTGTGTGTGTGTGTGTGTGTGTGTGTGTATGTGTGTGTCCGTGTGTGTGTGTGTGTGTGTGTGTGTGTGTGTGTGTATGCGTGCGTGCGTGTGTGTCCGTGTGCGTGTGTCTCTCTCTGTGTGTGTGTGTGTGTGTGTGTGTGTGTGTGTGTGTGTGTCTGTGAGTGTGTGTGTGTGTGTGTGTGTCTTTAGTTCCTGGACCAAACGGACTGTAACCATCGAACAGGTGAGAGAAACTCTTTGTTTCCGGTTTGTTAAACTTTAAAACTTTATTAAAACTGCGTCAGTTTGAGGAAGTTTGCGTCTTTGAAGCTGAATCCTGCGGCTGTTTGAACCATTAACGCGTTCATTCACGTTAAAGTCTCGTTATTACACATTATTATATGTGTGTGTGTGTGTGTGTGTGTGTGTGTGTGTGTGTGTGTCTCGCGCTCGTTATTGTGTTTTAATGCATTAATAATCTTTTATTAATGAACTTAAAGCACGTGAGCTCACGTGGTTTGAATCATACACGGTAAAAAAAACTGAATCTAAATTAATTTTTATTTATTTCACGTTTTATTTGATGCAAAACAAAAAAAACATGAACTCAGTTTAATGTAAATTTATGTTTTTATCCATAAAAACATGATTATGAAACTTCCCTCAGTTTAAATTTTCTCCTGAATTCATTTAAAATAAAAGTTAAATCTGTAAAACTGATGAAAGGAACTAAAGCACAAACGTTATAAAACATCCTTAAACATTAATTCAACTGTTTTTTACCATTGTTTTAAAAAAAGCCTTAAATATTTTTACTTTATTACAAATTTACTGCAAACTTTATTATTATTACTATTTTCTTTTTTATGTACTTTATTGTTTTTGTCAGCAGAGCCTCATGAAAATGTTTTTAATGTTTTTAATGTTTGTAATATTTAATTATTGCGAAATCTGAATAAAGTTTTAGGGAAAACATTTTTAAAAACGTGCTTTTCACTTCCTGGTGTTGCGTTCGGGTGCCGTCGGAAAACACAAGACTTTAAAAATACCGATAAATCA
>NC_139847.1:1974702-1987202 GCF_963691815.1 Echiichthys vipera | reverse complement strand
AGACACGGAGGAGACGGACGCAGAGGACGCACAGAAGGCTGCGTCTACGTCTAACGTAGAGCAGAAATGAGCCTTTATAACGACCAGGAGAGATGTGCGATGCGTCTCCTGACTCAGCTTTGTCGTGATCATTTCTCCTCATGATGCGTGTTTGTGTCGCAGGTCTTGTTGCCAGGTTGAGGTATCCTGTCGGAAAACAGGACAAGTCCGCTCCGTCCACCGCCGGCTTCAGCTACGGTGAGTCCCGACAGAAAACAACATCCATCCCGTCTTTCCTCTTCTCCTCACTGTCCTCGTCTGTCGTCTCCTCCCTCCAGAGAAGTGGGAGATCAACCGCGGCGAGCTGACCTTCATGAAGGAGCTGGGCGCCGGGCAGTTCGGGGTGGTGAGGCTCGGCAAGTGGAGGGCTCAGCACAGAGTCGCCATCAAGGCCATCAGAGAGGGCGCCATGTACGAGGAGGACTTCATCGAGGAGGCTAAAGTCATGATGTAAGGAGGGGGGGGGGGACTCCACTTAAAGCTGCATTCTCTCTAATGTCCAGCAGGAGGAGACTCCACTTAAAGCTGCATTCTCTCTAATGTCCAGCAGGAGGAGACTCCACTTAAAGCTGCATTCTCTCTAATGTCCAGTAGGGGGAGACTCCACTTAAAGCTGCATTCTCTCTAATGTCCAGCAGGAGGAGGCTCCACTTAAAGCTGCATTCTCTCTAATGTCCAGCAGGAGGAGACTCCACTTAAAGCTGCATTCTCTCTAATGTCCACTTAAAGCTGCATTCTCTCTAAGAGACAAGGAACAGGAAACAGGCAGACGAGGAACAGGAAACAGGCAGACGAGGAACTGGAAACAGGAAACAGGCAGACGAGGAACAGGAAACAGGCAGACGAGGAACAGGAAACAGGCAGACGAGGAACAGGAAACAGGCAGACGAGGAACAGGAAACAGGCAGACGAGGAACAGGAAACAGGCAGACGAGGAACAGGAAACAGGCAGACGAGGAACAGGAAACAGGCAGTGCTCGTGGTCAGGGACAGAAGGCTGGTGGATTTACCGGGGCTTAGACGAGAGGCGAAGGTCAGAGGCAAGTCGGGTCAATACCAGGTAAGCGATCTGGGAACAAGTGCAGGAGAGTCAGGCATGAGCGCGAAGACGATCAGGCAAAGCGTGAGTGAGTGAGGCTGCATATGTACGGGGTTGATTGGAGATGGGGAGCAGGTGAGAGCAGCAGACTGATCAGGGGGCAGCAGAGCAGACTGTGACAGAGGGGGCAAGTTCTCCTTTTTTGAGGGTGACACAAAATGCTTCGTCGGGATAAAGCTGTGTTCAAACTGTCAGCGTGAAACACAGCACAGTGATTGTCCGGTTGTCCTTTGCATGCGTCTGTAACCCGGGTTCTTTCTCCAGGACGCTCTCTCACCCTAAACTGGTGCAGCTGTACGGCGTGTGCAGCCAGCAGAAACCCATCTACATCGTCACGGAGTTCATGGAGCACGGCTGCCTGCTGAACTTCCTCAGGCAGCGGCGGGGCAGCTTCAGCCTGGGGTCCTTGCTGAGCATCTGCCTGGACGTGAGCGAGGGCATGGAGCACCTGGAGGCCAACGGCTTCATCCACAGAGATCTGGTAACTGCAGCTCACTGATGTTACAGTCCGGGTCCCGGGTCTTCTTCATGACTCGGTTCTGTTTCCACCACAGGAACTTTTTACCCCAGAGCCTCATCAATGAAAGCTTTCAACTCTTTTGCAAGAAAATAGGTAGAAATTTTAAACTATATTGATGAACACACGTGGCATAGATGGCAACCGTCGAGGGTGTGAAGTGTCCAACATCATGGGCGCAGCGTTAATGTTACTCCCAGTACAGCTGAGCTAACCTCCAGATGGATCCTCCTGGTCTCAGCAGATCCATCTGAACTCTGGTTTAAAGATCTTTAGGTGAAGGGGTGAAAATCCTGGTTTCTGATGAATGTTTCTACCAAATTTGGGGCCAATACGTCCGATAGTTGTGGAGATAATTCAGTCTGGACCAAGGTGGCGAACGGACCGAGCCACAAGGGAAACAAACAAACAAACAAACTAAGGGTGCCCTCCCACTGTGCCTCCGTCCCGTGCCCCGTGCTTTAGGGTCCTTGTCCCCCCCTCCAGGCCCGTTTGTACTCACACTACCTGGGCCTCGGAGAATGCTTCTTGCTGCCTATACGTCATCACGCCGTAACACGTCACACGCATTGATGACGTCATGGCGATGCGTGGCTTTGTTTCCAGATCTTTCCGTAGACCTCGGAGTTTTTGTGCGTCTTGTCGACTGTTTTTGAATCTTTTCATCGACCAAATCTGCAGTAAACACTCCACCTCCGCATCACACCAACGTGAACCTTTCACCGCCATTGTTTGAAATGTCCGCGCATGGTCCCTCCTTCTTTTTTCTACGTCCCAACAGGCGCACAGGAAATGACCTCAGAACCGCCGTAGGCCTCGTGCTCGTACACGTGTGCACGCTCGTGCTCGTACACGTGCAAACGTGCTTTACAAAAGCCCACCTCTCCCAAACGGGCCGTGGACGGCCAGCTGGCCGCAGCTAGACGCGGTACGGTTGCACTCACACTGGTCAAACGAAATAGGCTTTATCCGCAAAACCTGTTTTGGCGCGGTGCGGAAGGACAGTGTGAGTGCGCCCAAACAACCAAACTGCTCACTACAGTAAGACCTTTTCCGTTTCCTCTGCAGGCTGCCAGAAACTGTCTGGTGAATGACTCTCTGGTGGTGAAGGTGTCTGACTTTGGCATGACCAGGTACGTTTACCTGCTGACTTATCAAGAGAAGGGTTTCAGGGGTACAGTGGTTTGGGGTTTCCCTAAGACTCTATTTAACCAAACCAAACATGTTTCCTGTAGGTTCTTAAGTGATTGTCTTAATAACTTTTGATCATTCTTTCACTTCCATTCACTGAGCTTCCCCCGAAACTGTGCGGAGTTCCCCTGGGAAGGCCCCCCCGCTCTACCGTGACCTGATAAACGTCAGAGCGATTCTTCATTCCCTCCAAAATGTCCGCCTGTTTAAACGCCGGTGTGTTTTCTGTAGGTACGTGTTGGACGACCAGTACACCAGCTCATCAGGAGCCAAGTTTCCAGTGAAGTGGTCGCCTCCCGAAGTCTTTAACTTCTGCAGATACAGCAGCAAGTCAGACGTCTGGTCCTACGGTACGCACGCCGTAACACTGATAAACCGTCGCGTATAAACCTCACATCTCCATCAGCCTCTTTTATACGTTATTTACATCGTAGTTTAACAGTTAAGCTCCGTTGTTTGTCTTCAGGTGTCTTGATGTGGGAGGTTTTCACTGAGGGTCGCATGCCGTTCGAACAGAGTCAGAACCACGAGGTCGTTACCTTGGTAACCAAGGGTCACCGCCTCTACAGGCCCAAAATGGCCACGCCCGCTATCTATGACATCATGCAGCTCAGTTGGCACGAGGTGAGAACAGGCGTTTCTGAACCTTTCGTACGTTTTGTTCGGCTCGAAATGACGATAACTGAGTTCTCTCCGTTTGTGTTTCAGAGAGCGGAGGAGCGTCCGTCGTTCTCTCAGCTCTCCCTGATGATCTCCGACGCTCTGGAGGGCGACAACCCGCCCCCGAACTGATCACCTGACCAATCGGCTGCTTCCACCTTCCCGACATCATTGGTGGCGGCCGTGTTGGCACCTAACTCCTGCTCCGTGGTGACCGGGCATTCATCAGGGTGTCATTGCCGTTATTGTCCAACATCACGGAGAACACGGTGTAATGGTGCTCACAGCGTCTGGAACCGACCAATCAGATGGAGAGGATGTCACCGGTACAGCTCACGCCCGTGACCTCCAGCTGAAGTCGCTTTTAACGACACAAACCGCTGCTGATATTGGATCTGCGACCAACGTAAACTGACTGATCGATGTATAGAACGCGCACCTGTCGTCATGGACACATCAGCGCCGCCACTTTCTAAGTAATGTTTTGAACACCTGCGTGTGCACGTGTCTGCTCGTAGTGTCCTTTGGTCAGAGAGATGTGTTGATGTTAAAGGTGTCAGAATACAAAAGTATAGAAAGCCACAACTGGTGTTGGGCGGTGTTGAATTTCCCCTACTGACAATATTGCTTTAAGAAAAACGTAATATGATGAAATCGTGAAGACAGGAGCACATCTACGGACTGGAGATGTTGCAATACTTGTACTTGGTCAGGATGTTCAGGCAGAGAGTGTTTTACAGGAGGGAATCAATAAATCAGAGCAATCACCTGTCATTGATCAACACTTCTGTATGAAACGAGAATAACAAAGAACTACATTTGTGTCATAGCTGGTGAATTCAGTGTTCATGTGCAAACACGCTCCACGGGTCATTTCACGGGTTTGGGCTCTCCAAAAAAAATCCACTGATCCACAGACGTCTTTTCCTCCGTCTAAGTCAAAGGGGAAGAGGGTAACGCGTGACGGACCTAGTCGTTGCACTTCCACCGCATCGCTTCGATCTCAAGTTGGTTTCAAAGCCCGGTGCAGTTTATGGGGGCTGGATGACTCTAAATCACCCGTAGGTGTGAATGGTTGTCTGTCTCTGTTCGTCTCTATGTGTCCTGTGATAGACTGGCGTCCTGTCCAGGGTGGACCCCGCCTCACGCCCGAAGTCAGCTGGGATCGGCTCTAGCCCCCCCGCGACCCCGACCCCGGGATAAGCGGTTGAAGATGAATGAATGAATGAATGGACTCGCTGCACGGCACCACTGCAGAACAGGACTTAAAGCAGCGGCGGTTGAAGGGACAACCATGGAGTTCCAGAAAAAAAATGATTTGGGTGTCAAAGCTTTGATCCCACCGTCATGGAAGATGCTGAAATGCTAACATGGTACAACGGGGAGCCCCCCCGAAATCAGGGCTGAACCAATTGGGAGAAAACTCCATTAATGCCCATTATTTGACTGATAACATGAGTCATGATACTGGAGGACACATATCGTTATTCCCATTTTCATTGAATGAAACTATAAAGCAGGGAGTCTTTGTCTGACCGTGTGTCCTTCACAGAACTGACTTCACAGGTTCATTGCTGACGGATGAAGACGAGAGTTTGTTGAACTTTTCCTTTAAGAGACTGGAGGCCGGCCCGTCCTCTCCTCCGCTGCTGTAAACTGCTGAATGTTCAGCATAACCCACACTTCTGTCACAAGTTTGTCTGATATTTGAGGAAGTCCGTCTGGTTTCTGCTGCTGGACACAAACACAAAGACACCGTTCGGATGATTTCTGGGAAGCCTGTCGATGAGACGGTACGTTCTTCTTGGAGTTAATTCCTGTTTACGACGTGCTACACATGAACAGTGCTTTCAAAATCTAACTTACAAACTAATGTTAGTTTATGAAATGCTCCTGAGCTTTGGGGGTAACGCTCGGTTCCTACTGTAGCTAGTTAGGTATACTAGCTTTTTCACTTCTCATTAAAGCAGATAAACATGCGGTGTAATCCTTGTACTTTGCAAAGACTTAGAAATAGAATCCACCGCCCTCTAAACGTGGTCCAGTGTCTTACTACAGCCCCGTGCACACCACTTCTGCACCATTTAGTCTATTTCGTCACGTTTTACAAAGAGTTGTTATCATTAGTGGTATGTGGCTTAGTTGGTAGAGCGAGTCGGCCAATGTCGGAAGAGTCGGCGTTCGATCCCCGCCCTGCCCTACTTGTGTCATGGTCGTTGTGTTCTTGGGCGAGACACTTCACCCACCAAGAGTCAGTCTTCCTTGAGTGGTCTCACACGCCACCACCGCGTACACTTTAGCGCCTGTTTTTGCCAATTTCAGATTACAAACACTAAAATCACCTCCTCTACAGACGCCATGTTTGCGATTGTCGATGCAGGTACATTGCGACACGACCCTGCCCTCTAGAGCAGGGGTGTCAAAGTGATCCGGTAAAGAGTCGCTGTGGCTGCAGGTTTTCAGTCCAACCAATCAAAAACACACCTGGTCCAACAAATCAACTGTGTGAAGACAGTTCAGGTGGTTGAGTAAGTGGAGTCAGGTGTGTTCTTGCTTGGTTGGACTGAAAACCTGCAGCAACAGCGACTCTTTACTGGATCAGTTTGACACATGGGCTCTAGAGGATGAGTTGGTAACATCCATAACAACCTGAAACCGGACGGAGGGATGCAGGGGAGCACGGGAGACGACAGACGGACGAATTCTGACGGGATTCTTACTTATCTACCGCGGTTCAGACTTGTGTGACAGCAGCCTGATTGAACTACAATGACTGTTGTGTTTTCTCTTTGGATGGACAAGTGTTTGACGATGACGTCACTGAAGATGAGCCTCCTCCCGTTTCTCGCTGCCTTCCTCTTCCTGTCTGTCGTCCCGTCGGTGGCTGAGGTGGTGAACTCGATCTCAGACTGTGACCAGTTTCTCCTCGAGGAAACTCCGCCGCAGGTCCCAGGCATCCTGGAGGACGGGAGAATCCTGAACCAGAACCGATACAAACCCATCTGCCAGACTTTCCAGAACCAGAGACGGTTTGTGACGCTCTACGACACCGAGAACAAGATCCCTGTGTTTTCTGCTTACATGTACAGAGGGGGGGTAGGGAAGAGATCCCCCAAATACTGGATGATAGAGCCACAGGTGTGACGTCCACATCCGTTCTACATGTTCTACTGCTATTATACCCTTTTCCCTTCTTACTGCACGTTGTACTTTACAGCCACTCTTCCTGCATCGGTAACTCAGACTTTAACTCTTACAGCTTGAAGATGAAGATGGCAAGAACATGAAGTCTGGAGACAAGAACAAGACCACCTACGATCGCCAGGCTGGGGACAGCGATTACAGACACAATGGAGTGTTTGACCGGGGCCACTTATTTCCAAGCTCTCATGCCTTCAACAAATCGGACAAGATGTCCACCTTCACCCTGACCAACATCGTCCCACAAGCAGGCAAGTTCAACCAGGGCAGCTGGAACAGAATGGAGATGTGCATGAGGTGTGTTATGGACAGATACTGCAGCGACAACAACGGGATCATCCAAGGCTACGTGGTGACGGGGGCACGGCCCAGCACCAACACCCTCCTCAGGAACAGGATCAATATTCCCTCCATGCTCTGGACGGCGTTCTGCTGCTACAGCTCCAGCATGAAGACATGGTTAGCAAGTGCCCACTGGGGCGACAACGTTCCCCCTAAGAACAAGCATCTGCAGACGAAGACTCTGGAAGAACTGCATCGACAGCTGACCGTCGCAGGCCATGGATTTAAAGTGTTTCCTGGAACGCAGTGTCCTCGCAACTCGACTGTTACGGAGTTTTACCCAGAAACGAAGAACTGCCACTGCCCGCACTCCACTTCCCCCACTTCTGAGCCTCACAGGCCAACATCTGGCCCTCCGCACACCCCAACATCTGGCCCACTGCACACCCCAACATCTGGCTCTCTTGACACCCCAACATCTGGCCCTCCGCACACCCCAACATCTGGCCCTCCGCACACCCCAACATCTGGCCCTCTGCACACCCCAACATCTGGCCCTCTGCACACCCCAACACCTGGCCCTCCGCACACTCCAACATCTGGCCCTCTCAAGTCAACATCTGGCCCAACATCTGGCCCAACATCTGGCCCTCCGCACACCCCAACATCTGGCTCTCCTGACACCCCAACATCAGGCTCTCTCAAGTCAACATCTGGCCCTCCGGAAACCCCAACATCTGGCCCTCCACACACCCCGACATCTGGCCCTCTCAAGTCAACATCTGGCTCTCTTCACACCCCAACATCTGGCCCTCTCAAGTCAACATCTGGCTCTCTTCACACCCCAACATCTGGCCCTCTCAAGTCAACATCTGGCCCTCTGCACACCCAAACATCTGGCCCTCCACACACCCCAACATCTGGCCCTCCGCACACCCCAACATCTGGCCCTCCGCACACCCCAACATCTGGCCCTCCACACACCCCAACATCTGGCCCTCTTAAGTCCACATGTAGCAGTCCCAAGACTACCTTTGCCCCCTTACCTTCTGTGGTCCAGGTGTTTTCCAGATATTAAAAATGACTTTAGATGAACTCGACTGAGGACTGAGCACAGTGGACTCAAGATCTGAGCTGTTTCCAGTAACAAAGTGTCCTCTGAATGCAACTGTTGCTGAGTTTTACCAGAACTACAGAAAACAGTCCCGAGCCAAGCTTTAACCACATCTGCCTCTCTCACATTGAGCCCCTCTATACCTTCAACCACAGACAAGACAACCAACAAATGTACAACTGCTACTTCTACTACAGGAGTTACTACCTCCACAACTACAACCACACCCACAACTACAACCACAACTACAACCACAACTACCCCCACAACTACAACCACAACCACAACTACAACCACAACCACAACTACAACCACAACCAGAAGTACAACCACAACTACAACTACCCCCACAAATACAACCACAACCAGAAGTACAACCACAACTACAACCACAACTACAACCACGACTACAACCACAACTACAACCACAACTACAACCAGAAGTACAACTACAACCACAACCAGAAGTACCTCCACAACTACAACCAGAACTACAACCACAACTACCTCCACAACCACAACTACAACCAGAAGTACAACCACAACTACAACCACAACTACAACCACAACTACAACCAGAAGTACAACCACAACTACAACCACAACTACAACCACAACTACAACCACAACTAATACCAGAACTACAACCACAACTACAACCACAACTACAACTACAACCACAACTACAACCAGAAGTACAACCACAACTACAACCAGAAGTGCAACCACAACTACAACCACAACCAGAAGTACCTCCACAACCACAACCACAACTACAACTACAACCACAACTACAACCACAAGTACAACCACAAGTACAACCACAAGTACAACCAGAAGTACAACCACAACTACAACTACAACCAGAAGTACAACCACAACTACAACCACAACCACAACTACATCCAGAAGTACAAAGAAAAAAGAGAACAAACCATAAAATAAGTACATCCTTCCTTCGACTTCTGACCCCAAAAAAGCGAGTCAGCTAAACTTTCAGCTGCCGTTTCCCTCGGCTCCTTCTTCAACCTCTTACTCATGATGGTCAAACATATTCTGTATATTGTTTTGCTGATATCTGATTAACAGCCGGATAAGTACAATCATAACGGACACTGCCGATATAAGAATGGCCAGAAGCGTTTTCCGTGACCCTGAGTGACGAATGTAATCTTGAGGACAATGTTTAATCTTTTGATTTTCCGACACTGAGCGTAGTTTAATTATGTCGTCACCACGGAGTGAAAGTGTATAAAACCTGTATTTAAACATCTTTGGCTGTTCACCCTGACATTGAATGATGTTGTTGCAGCTTTTACGTTATAAAATCAATCAAATGTTCATAAATTGTCAGTTTTATTTCGCTTCATGAGTCCGCCCTGATCTCTGAGCTCCGTTGTATTGCACGAGGAGCAATTCAGGGTTCAGTGTCTTGCCCAAGGACACTTCGACATGTGGACCGGGGGAGGTGGGGATCGAACCGCCAATCTCTCAAATGGAGGACGACCCACGCTACCACTGATCCACAGTCGCCCCAACGAATTCCTCTGACTCTCCGGCTCCAATCTCTCGGTGCGCGGCCGTATCGGATGGAGAGGGTGTTTGTGAGCGTGCAGTCGCGCATAAACAGCTCTGCTAATGTGGAAGAGGAGGCGAGACGTCATGGATCAGGGGCACACACACACACACACACACACACACACACACACACACACACACACACACACACACACACACACACACACACACACACACACACACACACACTCTGCAGTCAGAAGTCAGCAGCTGTACGTGGACGGTGGCGCTCCAGGTCGTGGCGCTCTGGCAGTAGAAGCTGTCGTTAACCGCAGGAAGAGAACTCGATGACTCGTCCGTGACTCTGAGGTAAGAACGCGTCCTTTTGTTTCTAACATGTGAACGTTTTTCATGCTTTCATCAGAGACATCATGAAGGAGAGAGGGATATCGAACCCCCGGGCTGCCCCTCGTTTATCTCATTTGAATAAAGTGAAGAACAAAAGGAAGAAGAAGTGATTTGGACAACAGGACGAACGTTTACGACGGTTTAAACAGAGTGAAATGAACGAGTTTCAGACGTTTATGAGTCAAAATAAAGACGTGTTTCACATCCAGACATGAGTCCAACGAGGTCAGAACTTTAGACCACTGAAGGAGACCGTTAAGTGTAGACGACTAAAGGAGACGGTTAAGTTTAGACGACTAAAGGAGACCGTTAAGTGTAGACCACTAAAGGAGACGGTTAAGTTTAGTCACTAAAGGAGACGGTTAAGTTTAGTCTCTAAAGGAGACGGTTAACTTTAGTCACTAAAGGAGACGGTTAAGTTTAGACGACTAAAGGAGACCGTTAAGTGTAGACCACTAAAGGAGACGGTTAAGTTTAGACGACTAAAGGAGACCGTTAAGTGTAGACCACTAAAGGAGACGGTTAAGTTTAGTCACTAAAGGAGACGGTTAAGTTTAGTCTCTAAAGGAGACGGTTAAGTTTAGTCACTAAAGGAGACGGTTAAGTTTAGACACTAAAGGAGACGGTTAAGTTTAGACTAAAGGAGACGGTTAAGTTTAGACACTAAAGGAGACGGTTAAGTTTAGACACTAAAGGAGACGGTTAAGTTTAGACGACTAAAGGAGACGGTTAAGTTTAGACACTAAAGGAGACGGTTAAGTTTAGACACTAAAGGAGACGGTTAAGTTTAGACGACTAAAGGAGACGGTTAAGTTTAGACGACTAAAGGAGACGGTTAAGTTTAGATGACTAAAGGAGACGGTTAAGTTTAGACGACTAAAGGAGACGGTTAAGTTTAGACACTAAAGGAGACGGTTAAGTTTAGACGACTAAAGGAGACTGTTAAGTTTAGTCACTAAAGGAGACGGTTAAGTTTAGACGACTAAAGGAGACGGTTAAGTTTAGTCACTAAAGGAGACGGTTAAGTTTAGACACTAAAGGAGACGGTTAAGTTTAGACTCTTAAGGAGACGGTTAAGTTTAGTCACTAAAGGAGACGGTTAAGTTTAGACGACTAAAGGAGACGGTTAAGTTTAGACGACTAAAGGAGACGGTTAAGTTTAGTCACTAAAGGAGACGGTTAAGTTTAGACGACTAAAGGAGACGGTTAAGTTTAGACGACTAAAGGAGACGGTTAAGTTTAGTCACTAAAGGAGACGGTTAAGTTTAGACGACTAAAGGAGACGGTTAAGTTTAGACACTAAAGGAGACGGTTAAGTTTAGACGACTAAAGGAGACGGTTAAGTTTGGTCACTAAAGGAGACGGTTAAGTTTAGTCACTAAAGGAGACGGTTAAGTTTAGTCTCTAAAGGAGACGGTTAAGTTTAGTCACTAAAGGAGACGGTTAAGTTTAGTCACTAAAGGAGACGGTTAAGTTTAGTCACTAAAGGAGACGGTTAAGTTTAGTCACTAAAGGAGACGGTTAAGTTTAGTCACTAAAGGAGACGGTTAAGTTTAGTCTCTAAAGGAGACGGTTAAGTTTAGACGACTAAAGGAGACGGTTAAGTTTAGTCACTAAAGGTGACGGTTAAGTTTAGTCTCTAAAGGAGACGGTTAAGTTTAGACGACTAAAGGAGACGGTTAAGTTTAGACGACTAAAGGAGACGGTTAAGTTTAGATGACTAAAGGAGACGGTTAAGTTTAGACGACTAAAGGAGACGGTTAAGTTTAGACACTAAAGTTGACGGTTAAGTTTAGTCTCTAAAGGAGACGGTTAAGTTTAGACGACTAAAGGAGACGGTTAAGTTTAGACGACTAAAGGTGACGGTTAAGTTTAGCCTCTAAAGGTGACGGTTAAGTTTAGCCTCTAAAGGAGACGGTTAAGTTTAGACGACTAAAGGAGACGGTTAAGTTTAGACGACTAAAGGAGACGGTTAAGTTTAGACGACTAAAGGAGACGGTTAAGTTTAGACGACTAAAGGAGACGGTTAAGTTTAGACGACTAAAGGAGACGGTTAAGTTTAGACGACTAAAGGAGACGGTTAAGTTTAGACGACTAAAGGAGACGGTTAAGTTTAGACTAAAGGAGACGGTTAAGTTTAGACGACTAAAGGAGACGGTTAAGTTTAGTCACTAAAGGAGACGGTTAAGTTTAGTCACTAAAGGAGACGGTTAAGTTTAGTCTCTAAAGGAGACGGTTAAGTTTAGACGACTAAAGGAGACGGTTAAGTTTAGCCTCTAAAGGTGACGGTTAAGTTTAGCCTCTAAAGGAGACGGTTAAGTTTAGACGACTAAAGGAGACGGTTAAGTTTAGACGACTAAAGGAGACGGTTAAGTTTAGACGACTAAAGGAGACGGTTAAGTTTAGACGACTAAAGGAGACGGTTAAGTTTAGACGACTAAAGGAGACGGTTAAGTTTAGACGACTAAAGG
>NC_139847.1:1932202-1969702 GCF_963691815.1 Echiichthys vipera | reverse complement strand
GGCAGCGTTCCTTACTTGCTCGTCTGCGCGTGGAAACTGATCCCCCTTCATTAACCCGACCCCTCCAGATGGATCCTCCTGGTCTCAGCAGATCCATCTGAACTCTGGTTTGGGGATCTTTGGGGGAGGGGTGAAAATCCTGGTTGCTGGTTGCAGATTGGATAAACCAGGGGTCTTCCACCTGCAGCTCTTCAGCCCCGTGTCAGTGTCTCCTGTAGCTTTGACAAAAACATAACATGGGAATAAATAGCATTTAGTTTTATTGCACAGTGGACGATCTTGCAAAGGGAACACCTGCAAACTTGGAGTTCAAGGTGATTTTTAACAAGAAATGTTACGTGAAACTAAAATAAGCGCCACATCCTCGGTCGACGGCCGAGCGCCTTTCACTACAGGTGCTAATCTGGAGTTTCACACTGTAAGCTAGCCCAAAACAGAGGAAAATAGTGACGTGGGCCTTAATTTGCTTCCACATGATGAGGTCTGACCTGTAGGCTCCATAGGTGCTGAGAAATAGCAAACACCTGAGTCCTGAAGCCGTCTCATCTCATCTTCAGCCTCTTATCTGGGGTCGGGTCTCGGGGGCAGCAGCTCCAGCAGGGGACCCCAAACTTCCCTTTCCCGGGCCACATTAACCAGCTCTAACTGGGGGATCCTGAGGCGTTCCCAGGCCAGGCTCTAGGAGCCGAAACGTGTGCTAAAGCATCCTCTAGGAGCTAAAATGTGTACTAAAGTGTCCTCTAGGAGCCGAAACGTGCGTTAAAGCGTCCTCTAGGAGCCTAAACGTGTGTTCAAGTGTCCTCTAGGAGCCAAAACGTGTGTTAAAGCGTCCTCTAGGAGCCTAAACGTGTGCTAAAGTGTCCTCTAGGAGCCGAAACGTGCGCTAAAGCGTCCTCTAGGAGCCTGAACGTGTGTTAAAGTGTCCTCTAGGAGCTAAAATGTGTACTAAAGTGTCCTCTAGGAGCCTAAACGTGTGCTAAAGTGTCCTCTAGGAGCTAAAATGTGTACTAAAGTGTCCTCTAGGAGCCGAAACGTGTGCTAAAGCGTCCTCTACAAGCATAAAGGTGTGCTAAAGTCTCATATAGGAGCCAAAACGTGTGCTAAAGTGTCCTCTACGAGCATAAACGTGTGGTAAAGTGTCCTCTAGGAGCATAAACGTGTGTTAAAGTGTCCTCTAGGAACCAAAACGTGTGCTAAAGTGTCCTCTAGGAGCATAAACGTGTGCTAAAGTGTCCTCTAGGAGCATAAACGTGTGTTAAAGTGTCCTCTAGGAGCCAAAACGTGTGTTAAAGTGTCCTCTAGGAGCCAAAACGTGTACTAAAGTGTCCTCTAGGAGCCGAAACGTGTGTTAAAGTGTCCTCTACGAGCATAAACGTGTGGTAAAGTGTCCTCTAGGAGCATAAACGTGTGTTAAAGTGTCCTCTAGGAGCCAAAACGTGTGTTAAAGTGTACTCTAGGAGCCTAAACGTGTGCTAAAGTGTCCTCTAGGAGCCGAAACGTGCGCTAAAGCGTCCTCTAGGAGCCTGAACGTGTGTTAAAGTGTCCTCTAGGAGCTAAAATGTGTACTAAAGTGTCCTCTAGGAGCCTAAACGTGTGCTAAAGTGTCCTCTAGGAGCTAAAATGTGTACTAAAGTGTCCTCTAGGAGCCGAAACGTGTGCTAAAGCGTCCTCTACAAGCATAAAGGTGTGCTAAAGTCTCATATAGGAGCCAAAACGTGTGCTAAAGTGTCCTCTACGAGCATAAACGTGTGGTAAAGTGTCCTCTAGGAGCATAAACGTGTGTTAAAGTGTCCTCTAGGAACCAAAACGTGTGCTAAAGTGTCCTCTAGGAGCATAAACGTGTGCTAAAGTGTCCTCTAGGAGCATAAACGTGTGTTAAAGTGTCCTCTAGGAGCCAAAACGTGTGTTAAAGTGTCCTCTAGGAGCCAAAACGTGTACTAAAGTGTCCTCTAGGAGCCGAAACGTGTGTTAAAGTGTCCTCTACGAGCATAAACGTGTGGTAAAGTGTCCTCTAGGAGCATAAACGTGTGTTAAAGTGTCCTCTAGGAGCCAAAACGTGTGTTAAAGTGTCCTCTAGGAGCATAAACGTGTGCTAAAGTGTCCTCTAGGAGCCAAAACGTGTGTTAAAGTGTCCTCTAGGAGCCAAAGGCCCAATTTCAGGAGCCCGGTCCATATTCAACAGAAGGATCCAGAGAACAAAGAGTTAGTGAGCGGCTTGCTCCATAGCTGCTCATCTCATCCGTGGAAGCCTCCATGTTGTTTACACTCAACAGTCTCTTCTGCTTCACTTCAGTCCACCAAAGAAACCAACGCTGATCGGTTCGATGTCTCTTCCTCACTCTCTTTCTTTTTTCTTTGGTTGCAGGACGACTTATCTGAGCCGCTGTATGAGGAAGACTTGGACGGGTCTGCAGGAGTCCTCTTTCCCTTCTACGATCCCGACACACACATGCTCTACCTGGCTGGAAAGGTCACAACACAACACACACGTCTACACATAAACCCTGCAGTTGGTTGGGAGCTAACTTCTTGTTTGTGTTTCAGTTTGGTTGCTGTTGTACTCGAAATCTATACTCACCTACGTACGCTCGTACCAAATGCCAAGACAGACCAATGAGGTCTTTCCCTGTGACGTTGATTTTAGGGTGACGGGAACATCCGGTACTACGAGCTGAGCACTGAGAAACCTTACATCAGCTTCCTGACGGAGTACAGGTCTCTGCTGCCACAGAAAGGACTCGGTGAGATCAACACACCGGCAGGAGAAGTGTCTTGATGCATCACCCCCAGTCCCCATACGGTCATAGACCACCGTGTGCTGTAGTTTTTGCTTCTTACAGAAACAGAAAGGGTTTCCCGTTGTTCCCAGGGTCCTACATTCGTGATATAAACACTAAGAGATTGGTGAGGGACTTTCCTTGTAGTTGAAAATGCAAACAAATGAAGGTTGATGGACGCTTCAAATGCAATTCGGTAGAAATCCTTTCAGCCACTGTGTAGATGCAAGACAAAAAAAGGAATAAAGGTCTTTCCTATAAATTTGAGGGCATCAGAATGCTGCAGGAGACAGATTTAAACATTTGAAAGGTCTCGTTAACGTGTCACATTAGGAGGATGTTACGCTCAGGAACACAGGACCCTGGAAACTTAGGGCGCACTCACACTGTCCTTCCACACCGCACCAAAAACGTTTTTTTCGGGTAAAGCCTAGTGCGTTTGACCAGTGTGAGTGCAACCGCTCCACGCATAACTGCAGCCAGCTGGCCGTCCACGGCCCGTTTGGGAGAGGTGGGCTTTAGTAAAGCACGTTTGCACATGTACGAGCACGAGCGTGCACACGTGTACGGGCACAGACACGTCTGACGGACATAGACAAAAGAAGGAGGGACCATGCGCGGACATTTAAAACAATGGCGGTGAAAGGTTCACGTTGGTGTGATGTGGAGGTGGAGTGTTTACTGCAGATTTGGTCGATGAAAAGATTCAAAAACAGTCGACAAGACGCACAAAAACTCTGAGGTCTACGGAAAGATCTGGAAACAAAGCCACGCATCGCCATGACGTCATCAATGCGTGTGACGTGTTACGGCGTGATGACGTATAGGCAGCAAGAAGCATTCTCCGAGGCCCAGGTAGTGTGAGTACAAACGGGCCTGGAGGGGGGGACAAGGACCCTAAAGCACGGGGTACGGGACGGAGGCACAGTGGGAGGGTGCCCTGAGATAGCCTTCAACACTTCCCCTGTGTTTCCCAATGCTCCGTGCCCAACACCAAACTTCCTTTCTAACCGCTCATTTCAGGGGTGATGCCAAAGCGCGGCCTGGACGTGAGCGCCTGTGAGGTTTTCAGATTCTACCGTCTGATCGCCATCAAAGACCTGGTGGAGCCGCTCTCCATGATCGTACCACGGAAAGAGGTTAAGGCTCAGTTTGTTGCATCTTCTGATTATTTAACACAGAAACTACAGTTAATGGCTTTTCCTCCGTCCTTCCAGTCAGGTATTTTCCAAGACGACCTGTACCCTATGACAGCTGGAAACCAGGCGGCCATGACGGCTCAGGAGTGGCTGTTGGGGAACAACAGAAGTCAGTAATGCATTAGTGCCTTTGACCCAAAATGGCTGACAGATACCATACCCACCAGTCTCTTTACGTGTCTCCATCAGGTCCAGTGCTAATGTCCCTGAAGCCCGGGACTCGAGTAGCCAATCCTTACCCAGAAACCCCTGCTGAGAAGGGGCTCGTGAGGCAGCTAAGCTCCCTGAGGTTCCAGATGGATCCGCCCGTTGGTGCAGTGACCAGGACAGAGCTGCACTTTATGGAAGAGGTAGAGCACCGTGGTACAATTGGGTCCCGCATCTTGAACCACTTTGCTGCACTGAAAACGGAGCTGAGGAAGGCAAAGCTCTCGATCTACGAGTCATTCTCACCTGTGGTCATGAAAGCTGGGTCAGGACTGAAAGAACCAGGTCCAGGTCCAAGCGTGTGAACTGTGTTTCCTCAGGAGGGGGTCTGGAGTCTCCCTTAGAGAGAGGGGGAGAAGTTCAGCATCCGTGAGGAACTCGGAGTAGAGCCGCTGCTCCTTTGCGTTGAAAGGAGCCAGTTGAGGTGGTTCAGGATCATCTGGTAAGGATGAACCCTGGGCGCCTCCCTAGGGAGGTGTTCCAGGCACGTCCAGCTGGGAGGAGGCCTCGGGGAAGACCCAGGACCAGGTGGAGAGATTAGATCTCCACACTGGCCTGGGAACGCCTCAGGATCCCCCAGTTAGAGCTGGTTAATGTGGCCCGGGAAAGGGAAGTTCGGTACTCAAGACGGGAAACGCAGGTTTACATCAGACCAGGACGTCATCTGTGATGTCTTCAACGTCTTGATTTCCAGGCCCTGTGTCGTCTACTCAGTGCCAACAGCGCTACAAGCTGTGTTCACTGTGGTGCAGAGCCAAAGCGTAGCACAGGTTCACGATGGTTTACCAGAAACGCGTGGCAGGAAGCAAGAAAGTGCCACGAAAAACAAAAGCAAGCCGAGCAAAGACAGTACAAGAATGTACTTCAAGTAGCATAGAAGAAAGCTCCGGCAATTTATTGAATCTTCCTGCAAAGATCTTTGGTTTTAAGGTGGTAGTGTAGAGTTCTCGGATCGATTTCAGGTTACTGACCGACGACGGTCCTTCGATAGTTGTACACTGAAAGATCAAAGTTGAAACTGATCGAAGTTTAAGTGCAGCTGTGGGATGTAAAGCCTGAAACACTGAGCTTCTACGGAAGGAAACAGGTAAAATATGCTTTGGTTTGCAGCAGCACGAGTACACGAGTAGTCAGCGGTTGTGTGCGGCCGTTGTGATCTCAAGACTCAGATTGGGACGAATCTGTTCGTGAGTTACTTGATGTGAACGAGGGGGGAGTGCAGCTGGAACGCGTCGACCGTAGGCAGCCTGAAACAGAGAAGGGCAACTGAATCGCGATCAGAGGTAAAGGTAGGAACCACGCTCATGAACGTCATGGTCACCTGTGCAAAGATAATCGGCCTTCCACTTGATCGACGCTGCCAACACCCGTAAAGGTCGGACCATAGCGCGACGCCTTCAACCCCCTGCTCCCGTTTCACCCCACACTTCAAACTTTGGCCTCAGGTCTTTTCAAAATAAACTTCAAACGTAGGTTTAGTTGGTCTTTGTTTACTTGACTAGAAAAGCCACGAAAAGTACTAAGGTTTAGGAAAAGATCGTCACGTTTACGCAAATTCCGATACGGTGAACGCATCACCGATGTCCTGCTCTCCGTAGAAAACTAAAGTGTGCCTTGGTGTGTCGGTGTCAGACGCCAAGAAACCACTCACCAAGCGTTGCGTGAGAACCCGGGCTGTCGTATTAACCAGATGATCCTCTCTCTCTCTCTCTTCAGGCCTTCCTCGAGGAGCAGCTGGCCTACCAGGACGCCAAATACCCCCGGGAGCTGAGCGATCTGTCGGGGTGGCAGCCGGATGAGACCCAGATCCCTCTGTGGACGTACTGCTGCACTCCGCACTGCTGTGAACCTGCAGAGAGGCCGCCGCCTACAACCGAGAGCGAGGTGAGGCGCCAATTCATCAGGGGCCACGAACACAAAACAAGTTTGATAAGGAAGCCTCAGGGTCCGTCCACACGATCGAAAACCACCTTTTTTTTCTCCGTCGTTCTTAAAAACCTCAGTCCACTGGTCCTGGTCCTGGTCCTGGATCCTAAATCTGTGACACAGGAAACCAGGTGCAGCGACTCCAGACGCTGTAGTACCCATGCCAGGCCTGGAGGTGGCGCTGTAACTGCCACAGAAACACACCAACAACGGAGAAGAAGAGACGGGGAGACGCTGTGGAGAATCCAAACACCGGAGAGTTCCTCTCCAAATCCTCCTCCATCCTAGAGACAAACGTGTCCCTGGTTCTGGTCTTAGTGGAGACTTTGGTGCTGTTCTGGACTCTGATGCACCCATCACTCTGCAGTTAGTGTCCTCACTGAGCAGAGGGGGCTGCTGGGAGCCCCTTCACTCTGCAGTTAGTGTCCTCACTGAGCAGAGGGGGCTGCTGGGAGCCCCTTCACTCTGCAGTTAGTGTCTTCACTGAGCAGAGGGGGCTGCTGGGAGCCCCTTCACTCTGCAGTTAGTGTCCTCACTGAGCAGAGGGTGCTGCTGGGAGCCCCTTCACTCTGCAGTTAGTGTCCTCACTGAGCAGAGGGGGCTGCTGGGAGCCCCTTCACTCTGCAGTTAGTGTCCTCACTGAGCAGAGGGGGCTGCTGGGAGCCCCTTCACTCTGCAGTTAGTGCCCTCACTGAGCAGAGGGTGCTGCTGGGAGCCCCTTCACTCTGCAGTTAGTGTCCTCACTGAGCAGAGGGTGCTGCTGGGAGCCCCTTCACTCTGCAGTTAGTGTCCTCACTGAGCAGAGGGGGCTGCTGGGAGCCCCTTCACTCTGCAGTTAGTGTCCTCACTGAGCAGAGGGGGCTGCTGGGAGCCCCTTCACTCTGCAGTTAGTGTCCTCACTGAGCAGAGGGGGCTGCTGGGAGCCCCTTCCCCGTCCCAAAGCACTCCCAGGCGCCACTTTCTCACTACATTTAGAGACTTTTCACAGCTTCTTAGAACTGGATTTAGAAACAGAGCCTAGAGCAGTTTAGCTCCTTATTCAGAGCATCAGGGAAAAGGGAGAAATCTGTGCTGGGCCTCATTCAGTCCCATGCATGTGGCTCAGAGTCCAGTTCAGTCAACAGTCTCTGGGTCCGTCTCTGTCCTCTCACGCAGCAGCACTGTTGTTGTTATGTGACGCCGCGGGGTCAGAGGTCGGAGGTGGGGCCATGACGCCGTCCTTTAACAAAGTCTGAGCTTTCACCGTCCAGACCACAACGCCATGGGGGCGTTTACAATCTTCACACTCTGGGACCCGGTTTCTAAAGATCCTGTCTTCAGGCTCCGATAACGCCGGCTGCTGTGGACGGAAGACTGAACCAGACTGAAGTTGTGCGGTTAGAGGAAAACGCGCCCTCGTGTGGACGGGCCCTTTACTCCTTGAGAGGACTTCCACGCTTTTACAGATTTCGGAGCTACTTTAGAGCTAAAATGCTCTGTGAATTACTTCTTAAAAAGTTAAAATTAGGAGTGAAACGCCGCTTATTTTTTAGAGTTACTCCTAAATCAGCAAGTTACTCTCTTGATTGCAGCTCCTGCAGGCGTTTTACAGACAGCAGGACGAGATCAGAGGCCTGACAGAACAACTGAATGCCAAAGATGTGAGTATCTTAAACACGGGTGTCAGACTGATCCAGTAAAGAGTCGCTGTGGCTGCAGGTTTTCAGTCCAACCAAGCAAAAACACACCTGACTCGACTTACTCAACCACCTGAACCGTCTTCACATAGGTGACTTGTTGGACCAGGTGTGTTTTTGATTGGTTGGAATGAAAACCTGCAGCCACACGACTCTTTACTGGGTCAGTCTGACACCCCTGGTCTGGAGGGCAGGGCCGTGTCGCAAATTACATTGACAATCGCAAACATGGCGTCTGTAGAGGAGGTGCTCTAAAACATCAGTCAGCCAACAGATAATGCTCTAAAATCAAAGTCTTAACACTTAAAAACATGGAAACCGGCTCAGTTTAGCTGAACTTTAGTCAGATTCACGCTGTGATTCAATGCCCCGGCCGTCTCTGTGATGCGACAGTGACGTGAGGTTGAACAGACGCGGTGCTTTGGGGGTTAGTCACTCTGCTTCTGTTGTGCAGGTGAGGATCGCTCGGCTGGAGCTGGACATCAAAAACACCAGAAACAACATGAGGGCGACGTTCTGATCCAACCGATCAGCGCTCAGCAAACACAGCTGGTGTCATTTGTACAGATGAGGTCAGGAAACACTCTAGGTGACGGATGAACGGGCGATCAGAAGCGTCTCATGTGCATCTTTAACAGAAGAGAAGGAAACGCGTGCGTCCGTCCTGTGATCCTGAACTCAGCGGCTTCTTTTAACAAGTTTCATGGAAATCGGGTCGTTTGTTTTTCTGTAATCCTGCCGACAGAGTAATAAAGAAGTTGACTATCATGTCTCTCAGGGCGCACTCCCACTGTGCCTCCGTCCCGTGCCCCAGCACGTTCCACGGCTAAAGTCTGGTTCCTTTGACCAGTGTGAGTGCAACTGTACCACGTCTAGGAGCGGCACGCTTGCCGTCCACGGCCCGTTTGGGAGAGGTGGGCTTTAGTAAAGCACGTTTGCACGTGTACGAGCACGAGCGTGTGCACGTGTACGAGCACGAGGCCTACGGCGGTTCTGAGGTCATTTCCTGTGCGCCTGTTGGGACGTAGAAAAAAGAAGGAGGGACCATGCGCGGACATTTGAAACAATGGCGGTGAAAGGTTCACGTTGGTGTGATGCGGAGGTGGAGTGTTTACTGCAGATTTGGTCGATGAAAAGATTCAAAAACAGTCGACAAGACGCACAAAAACTCCGAGGTCTACGGAAAGATCTGGAAACAAAGCCACGCATCGCCATGACGTCATCAATGCGTGTGACGTGTTACGGCGTGATGACGTATAGGCAGCAAGAAGCATTCTCCGAGGCCCAGGTAGTGTGAGTACAAACGGGCCTGGAGGGGGGGACAAGGACCCTAAAGCACGGGGCACGGGACGGAGGCACAGTGGGAGGGCGCCCTTAAACATGAGTAGTAGAAAAATGATGGGTCTTGCAATCATGTGATACATAAATGAGACTTTCCTGTGGAGTTTAAAGCTACAGATGTTAGATTTTGTATTTAAAAAGGCAGGATTCAGCAGAGACGGACGGCGTTTGACGTCCTGCAGCGGCTTTAGAGGGAATCTAACGCGTTGAAACTGGTTCGTTTGTGAGGATCGTTAAAGACGACGGTGGACTTCGAGGACGTGACAGGAGAGAAAACCACGGAGACAAAAGGCCAGAGAGGAGACGCCGGGAGCAAAATGTTAAGATTTTATTTACAAAGTCCTTTTTGTGTGTTTTTTTTTTTGTTTGTTTTTCCTTTAACTTACAGAAAGTAAAAAAAAAATAAAAGAAAACACAACGTCAACTAGTCAGTGTAAGGGTGAAGGATCAGCTGGAGCTCAACGGAGCGGAGGGAGAGAGAGAGGGGGGGGGGAGAGGGGGGGAGAGAGCGAGAGAGAGAGAGAGAGAGAGAGGGAGAGGGAGAGGGAGAGAGAGAGAGCCCAGACAACCGTACAAAAATTAAACAAAAAAAAAAACAGTTTCTCTGAAAAAATATTTCTTTTAAAAAGCTCTGTTGGCAAAAAAGAGAACACAGTTTGCCCTGAGCGCACTCGGCCTCGGGGGGGAGGGAGGGACGGGAGGAGAGGGAGGGACGGGGGAGGGCTTCACGACCTGTGGGTGACGTCACAGAGCCCGCTGATGACATCACAGCTGCTGGTTCGGTCCCAGAGTGATGATGTCAGAGGAGAAAGGGGGGAAACTGAGGAAGGGAAGTGGCGTTTCCACTTCCTGTTTCCACCCCCTCGCCAATTAAAGCTTCACTCCCACGCGTTTTCGACGGGCGTGAGATCTTTGCGACGCCGAAACAACCAAAAACAACAGTGTTTGAGTCCGTTTACATGATTTAAATGTGATTTTAGCTCGTTTGAGGTTTTGTTTTTACACGTTTCCGTTTGTTTTGAGAGGAGAGAACAAAATCAGAGCGACTCGCGCTTTTCTGTGTTGGATTTAACGTGGAAATGAAAAACCAACCGAGCGTTCAGCGGCGTTGGTGAGATTTAACCGTGGCGAGGATCAGTTGGTTCGTGTTTCTCTGAAAGAACGAGTCCTGTTGATGACGTACGGGCGATAAAACGTCTCGTTTTGTCCTAAACTCTAAGAAAATTCAGTTTTCTGCTGCAGAGGAGGAAAGAAACCAGGAAATATTCACTTTTAAGACGCTGGAATCAGAGGATTTTGACTCTTTATCGACTTTAAAACGATTCATTACGGATTTTATTTACGTTCTCTGTAACTTCACGTTTCCACGTTTGACTTTTATTTGATTTACAGATCGACTGAATATTTACGGGCGAGGAATCGAGACGATAAAAGAATCATTTTCTGTCATTTTCCAAACAAAAACATCATAAATTCTCCGGTTTCAGCTCCTTAAATGTGACGATCGCTGTTTGTTGTGGTGTTTGATCGTTAACGGTTCTTTTTGGGATGAAAAATGATGATTAACGGACATTTTTAATCATTTTCGACCTTTTACAGACGACACAATAACTGGAGACAGTGAGTCGGTCGATGACATGATGGTGAAGATGATCTCGGGCGGGTTCGTGAGCTCGAGGCTCTGGACGTGAAACAGAATCCAGACGTTTTACGGGGAAACGTTTGCGTTTTTAGTCGTTTGTTCATCTGATTTTTCTCTGGTAAGAAAATAAATGAGATCACGGGCGTGTCGGGGAATTAACGGAGGCGTCCGCGGGCGTTTCAGGGGACGAGGCAGCGGGAGAGTTAAGAAATGGGACGCAGCCCGGGAGTCGACTGAGCGGAGCGGAGGGGAGGGGAGGAGGGCGAGCGTTGGATTGGGGGGGAGGAGGGCGAGCGTTGGATTGGGGGGGAGGAGGAGGAGGGGGTGAGCGGGGTCTTAATCATCGTCTTCATCGTCCTCGTCATCAGGGTCCCTCTTCCTCTTCTCTCCTTTGGCCGGAGACGAGTCCTCGTCTGCAGAAGAGACGCCACAAGTTTAACCACAGGACGAGAGCGGAGCCTTTCAGCACAGCAGAGCAGCGGCATCAAACTCACGCTCACACACACACACACACACACACACACACACACACACACACACACACACACTCTCACACTCACAGGGGCCGAGTTTAAGAACTGGGACAAAGCTGCTGCACAAACTCTGTATTTAGTCGTTTTGTCACGTTTTTGTGGTGTTTTGCGTCTGTTTTTAGTCATTTTGTCATGTTTTTGTGGTGTTTTGCGTCTGTTTTTAGTCATTTTGTCATGTTTTTGTGGTGTTTTCATCTGTTTTGAATAGTTTTGTTATGTTTTTGTGGTGTTGTGTGTCTGTTTTTTAGTCGTTTTGTCGTCTTTTTGTGGTGTTTATCTGTTTTTTAGCCGTTTTGTGCAGGTTTGAAATTCTTAAAGACATTTATGGGGGGAAAAAAAGTCATGAAAATATAAACAAATGAGGATTTTATAGCAGAGTTTGGTGCGTTTTCAGCCATGAAGGGACCAAAATGCACCACAAGAGTATAAAAAACCCTGGATTTCACAAATTTAGCTAAAAAATAAGAGTTCTTAGCAAAATGAACGCTGCAAACAAAAAGATAAACCACAAAATCTTTTTTTGCCCTTACGTGTTAAAACGCTGCGGTATTTATAACTTTACAGCCTTTTCAGTTTTTGCGATACGCTCGTTTTTATGAAGCGGCGTCCTTTCAAAGAAAATGAAACCAAAACGTTTAAACTGACCGTCGTCCTCGTCGTCTTCCTCATCATCGTCATCCTCGTCGCTGTCCACGTCTCCGTTCACCTCTCCTTCCTGCAGACAAACCCCCAGAGTAACGCAACAGACTTAAAATATGACCAAAGAGCCCTTAAATGAAGAACCACAACAAACTCAGTCTGAGGTAGAGTTAAAGGTATCTGTGCTGGACGCAGCATTAGGGGAGGGGTCTTTAAGTTTAGTCCATGCTTCAGGATCTACGCCCGTGAAAACAGGAGATTACACTTGATTTTTTGGACAAAAGTATCACCTGACGTCATCAATTCATGCTGAAATCTCAGTGTTTCCCTCCCATTACATCAGGGGGCGCCCCATGAAAGTTAAATTTGATGTAATTGTGTTTAGTGAGCAGCGTCAGATCCAACAGGAGTCATTTCTGGATCCTTTCACTAAACAAACTAAACGGCCTCATGGTTTTATCGGAGTGTAAATTCTGTCTCTACACGGTCGCGTGTTTCCAATTCTCAGAAAACTCCGACAGCGTTGGAGATTCACTCGTTCAAAGATCGTTTGTTCAACTGTTTGAAGAGGCTCCGCTCCTTATAGGGAAAACGAAACTGAAACTTAGTGTCCCCCCCCCCCGTAAACCTGGGAAACACCGTCCATCTGCACCGTGCTTTAGCGTTAAGTTTCAGTCATTTTTGCTTAAATTTCCACTTCTAACAGGGAAAACGAAACTGAAACTTATCAGAGATCCTTTATTATTTAGTTTAAAAGATGATTCACTCCACGGGGGGAGAGGGAGGGGGGGACAAGTACCCTAAAGCACAAGGCACGGGACGGACGGACAGTGTATGACAAAGCATTTAAGCCAAAGAACCTTTCTGAACATGTTTCAATCAGTTTGAATTCGGGACAAGTTGGTAAATGGACATTTAACAAAAAGCTCCTGTTGCCTTACGACGTTCTGTTCCGGGTGCCGTCTCTTTAGGTGTTGAAAGGTTCGTTATGTTACTGTTACGGTCCCATGTGCGCACCTTATGAGACGGAGGCCGCTCGCTGCTCGTTAAACACATTAGGAGTTTGCATGAATACGTGTGGACGGACAGTGTCGATGCGACGCGACAGTCTGACGCCCACGTGCCGTTAGGACACGATGTACCTCCGCCGTTCTGTTTTTTTCAGCTATCACTTCCTGCCATGTATGAGAAAGTCGCGTCACTGCCTGTAGTTCGCTCTGATTGGTTGATCGGCGTCCCAATAGATGAATAAATAGTGTGATTCAGCTGAGGAATAAAACCCTGATGCGTCAGAACAGCAGTGGATGGACTGAGCCCTACAGACGATACTACGATCGCTCTGCTTTGGCGGATCGTCAGCACGCTCTGATCTAATATCGTCGGATCGCCCCACCCCTACTTTCATCAAACCAAAGCGTCTAAACTTCCTAACTCTGTCTCTTTGGATATAAAGTGTATCTCAGACTCACCTCAGCGTCATCACTGTCGTCATCGTCGTCCTCCTCTTCGGCCACGACGTCTTCCTCGTCCTCTTCTTCTTCCTCCTCAAAATCCTCCGACTCCCCCTCTGGAAAACGCACAGAACATCACGGACGACATGAACACGGGTCTGTGAGCAGCTGATCTATTAGTCTTTTTATTTTATTTTGAAGGAGTTGAATAGTTTTAAAGCGTTCATTTAATACAAAATCAAAACAAAAGAGGCCCAAGCATCGAACCCTGTGGAACTCCCAAACACACAAATGACCCTAAACCTCACCTTCTTCGTCCTCGTCCTCCACGCCGTCGCCCTCTCCGTCAGAGTCGGACGCCTCGCAGTCGTCCATGTCGTATCCGTCCAGGTAGGTGAGCTGGGGGAGGAGCTTGAAGATGGACTCCCTGTAGTCCGCCAGGTTGGTCACCTCGCAGTTAAACAGGTCCAGACTCTTCAGCTGGGGCAACTTTTTCTGCACGGGCAAAAACAGACGCGGTCACACACTTGAGCAGTTATTCATAAAGCGTCGTCACTGATAATCGAGTTTGCGATGAAATTTTTCTCTGACGCTCTCTCGTCCAACACCTTTTTTTCTCCATCAGACACAAATAAACTGAGCTTTAATGTCAAGTCGTGGTTTGGGGGATGTTTTCTGCAGCAGGAGTTGGGCCTCTTGTGCAGCTACATGTCAACCACCTTCAGCGACATGAAACACCTTCAGTGCAGCTTTCTCCAAACTAGCTGCAACTTTCATGAAGACAATGTCACCTGACACACCGCAAAACAGGTAAAGCCGTTCACTGAGGGCGCCCTCCCACTGTGCGTCCGTCCCGTGCCCTAGGGTCCTTGTCCCCCCCTCCAGGCCCGTTTGTACTCACACTACCTGGGCCTCGGAGAATGCTTCTTGCTGCCTATACGTCATCACGCCGTAACACGTCACATGCATTGATGACGTCATGGCGATGCGTGGCTGTGTTTCCAGATCTTTCCGTAGACCTCGGAGTTTTTGTGCGTCTTGTCGACTGTTTTTGAATCTTTTCATCGACCAAATCTGCAGTAAACACTCCACCTCCGCATCACACCAACGTGAACCTTTCACCGCCATTGTTTTAAATGTCCGCGCATGGTCCCTCCTTCTTTTTTCTACGTCCCAACAGGCGCACAGGAAATGACCTCAGAGCCGCCGTAGGCCTCGTGCTCGTACACGTGCGCACGCTCGTGCTCGTACACGTGCAAACGTGCTTTACAAAAGCCCACCTCTCCCAAACGGGCCGTGGACGGCAAGCTGGCCGCAGTTATGCGCGGAGCGGTTTCCCTCACACTGGTCAAACGCACTAGGCTCTACCCAAAAAACCTGTTTTGGCCCGGTGCGGATCGACAGCGTGAGTGCGCCCTGAAGCTCAGAATATTGAAAAAGTAATTGTGTTTCCATGCAGTTTAAAAACCTCATTATAATCCAGTTAAAGGTCAGACTCTTGTTTCTCAAACACCATGTTAAAACCGTACCCCGGGTCAAAACAGAGTTCTCATACCCGGGTTATCAAACCTAGAGAACGCCTTCAGTAACCAGAGTTCTCCCGCATGTAAACGATCTACCCAGATTATTATCATCGGATTTCTCTTCTGCGCACGTGCCCTCCCCTCCACACTCTGTAGCAGTGGCTTTCAACACGGGAAAAAAGAGTAAACCAGGAAGCAACGACGCCGAAAACAAGTGGGTACAAGTGTGTTTCCTCAGGAGGGGGTCTGGAGTCTCCCTTAGAGAGAGGGGAAAAGTTCAGCATCCGTGAGGAACTCGGAGTAATCAATACACAAACCTTTCTGCTTTAGTCGAGCTTTAAAGACCGTGTTGATTTACATCCAACTAGCATCTCTATGGAAATTCAAATTACCATGAAAACAATTTGTCCCAAACGTTCTTGCCAGAAAAAAACTGATATCACCAAATTTCCCGACTCTGAAGACGATGAAACTTAAAAACGTACCTTTCTTCAGTTTGTTCGACACATTCAGCGTAAAGTTAAGTTAAAGTTTGACCATTAAAAGCAGCTAACGTGACGTTTAAGTGTTCGACTTCACTCACCAGAGGCTCCAGGGTGCTGATGTCTTTGAACTTATTCCCGCTGAGGTTGAGGTGCGTTAGGTTCACCAGCCGCTCCGCCAGCACCTCCAGACCGCCTGATATCCTGTTGTCGCTCAACTCCAACTGGAGAGGAAAGAAGAAATCATTTGGTTAATTTTCTGGAACACTTAGAGCGCCCTCCCACTGTGCCTCCTTCCAACAGGCGCACAGGAAATGACCTCAGAGCCGCCGTAGGCCTCGTGCACGTACACGTGCACACGCTTGTGCTCGTACATGTGCTAACGTGCTTTACTAAAGCCCACCTCTCCCAAACGGGCCGTGGACGGCAAGCGTGCCGCTCCTAGACGTGGTACGGTTGCACTCACACTGGTCAAAGGAACCAGACTTTAGCCGTGAACCTGTTTGTGAGGCACAGTGGGAGTGCGCCCTAAGTTTTCTGTCATTGCCCCCCTCCAACACTGTACCTGAGGGAAACTGTCTATTTTTAAACACACCTGTATCTGTACCTGTTATCAGCACGCGTATTGAATCAGTACAGGAGGGAAAACGGTATCTGAACATCTCTAGAAATGACTCAATTAAACTCCAAACGTTTCCATGCCTGTGCGGTGGAATGAGCGCGCTAGCTAAGCTACAATTAGCCAAACACAGTTATCCACACATCATCCAATCAGAGGTAATTTTAACGCCTTTTAACACTGATTAATTTCTCCATGTGGGATCGACCTTTAATACGAACCCGCCCATTAAAGTGTCGGATTAAACACAAAAGAACATTCATGCAACAACGCTGCAGAGGAAACACAGGAACACATGGATTACTTACATGGTTTTCTGTCATTGTCGCCCTCCAACAACAGTAAACTTAAGGAAACTGTCTTTCTTTTAAACACACCTGTATCTGTACCCGTTATCGCCCGACACCCACAGCACGCGTGTTGAATCAGTACGGTGAGGGAAAATGGTATGCGAACATCTCTAGAAATGACCGTATTTTCCTTATATATGGACCAATATTGAGCCACAACAGGTCTCCAACTACGGTGAGCAGCCGCCGACTCTATTTTCCCCCGTAGAAGAAGTAACGCGCGGTGCATGTTGAGATATACGACTGTGTGAAGCGTGCCGTTTCATTTCCATGTGTGTGTTTGTGTAAAGAGCCCAAAATGGCTCCTGTTAAGAGACACGCTTACGACGCAGAGTTTAAACTCAAGGCCATTAGTCACGCAGCAGAACACGGGAATAGAGCAGCAGCCAGAGAGTTGAACATGAACCAATCAATGGTGCCGAAGTGGAGGAAGCAACAAGACGACCTCCCCTGACTGTTTTGTTGACGTTCCCTTTAGCGCAGCTCCATCTAATGGATGCAGAACGTGACCCCAGCCTCGACTGTAGCGTCTGTTCTATGCGCCTTATAGTGCGGAGAATACGGTACTAAAGTAAACTCCAAACGTTTTCACACTTGTGCGGTGGAATGAGCGCGCTAGCTAAGCTACAATTAGGCAAACAGTTACCCACATAGCGTAAATCAGAGGTCATGCGTGCTAGCGACTCAGGGCGGAGCCGTGTCCTGATCTGTGGGAAATATCAGAAAGGAAGAACCGGCGCCGCTCTGACCCCTTCAGGCGCCAGTTTGGTTCCTAAAGAGGAGACACTCGGGGTCGTGTTGTCGCACCTTTTTGAGTTTGTCCAGTTTGGGGACGTCGGCCACGCTGGTCAGGCCGACGTTGATGAGGCTGAGCAGCTCCAGGTTCGAGAACTCTTCTGTGATGCCTTCGATCTTTCCTTCGCCAGAGCGACAGTTGTCCAGAACCAGCTCCTGGACCTGAGGAGGAGAAACGGGCCGAGCGTCAGCAAGAGAGCGGGGAAACAGGGTCAGTTCAGAACGACTCAGCTCAGACAGGACGAGTCAGCGCGACGACGTCTGAGAATAAAAGACGACGACGGGGAATTTCTCTCAAACGTTTACGAGGATTCAAACATTAAAACTGGACTGAAGAACAAACAGAAGACGTTTACTGAGATTATATAATAACAATATAATATATATATGTGTGTGTGTGTGTGTGTGTGTGTGTGTGACCATTCAGCAGGTTTTCTGGAAATGTAATATATAAATAAATATATGAAATAACCACATGGTAACAAAAGTGTAGATATAAATATAAAGCCTTTATTCTTTTAATTATGTATTTACACACTTATTATTATTTGTATATTTTGTAGGTGAACAAAACACGGATGTTAAGCATTTATTTATGATTTCTACATTTTTATTTATGCATTTACTTATTAATTTATTTTTGTATGTATGTATTTATTAATTATGCATGTGTGTGTAGGTGAACACAAATGTTGAGCATGTATTTATGATTTCCACATGTTTATTAATGTATTTACTGAGACTTGAGTCATGTTTAACCCTCATAACTCCACAGTCACAGGTTTATTTATGCATTTATTTATGTATATTATCCAGTTAGTTACTTAGTTCATGTTTAACTCAGTCACAGGTGTATTTATGCATTTATTTATGTATATTATTAAACTTAGTTCATGTTTAACTCCTTAGTCACAGGTTTATTTATGTATTTATTTGTGTATATAATCCAGGTAGTTACTTAGTTCATGTTTAACCCTCATAAATAAACCTGTAACCGAGGAGTTAAACGTGACCTAAGTCTCAGTAGATACATAAATAAACCTGTGACCCTGGAGTTATGTGTTTATTTGGATTTATTGAGACTTTAATCATGTTAAGCCTCAGTCACAGGTTTATTTATGTATTATTTGTATATTACTGAGGTTTATTTACTGACCGGTTGTTTTGGACAAACACAGAAAAGCGTCTTCAGCCTTTTAATAAAGCATTAACTTTATATTTAAACATTTGAACTCTGATGCTGCTGCACTCATGTTTAAAATATAAACTTTATATGTTAAACATTATAAACCCTGTGGTGCAGCAGCAGAGTTTAAATGTTTAAACTTTATATGTTAAACATTATAAACACTCTGGAGCAGCAGCAGCAGCAGTAACAGCAGCAGCAGCAGCAGCAGCAGCAGTAACAGCAGCAGCAGCAGCAGCAGCAGCAGTAACAGCAGCGAGGCACAGACTCTGCAGCAGCAGCAGCAGCAGCAGCAGTGAGGCACAGACTCTGCAGCAGCAGCAGCTCCACTGTTGATAAACGCGACACATGGGACGCGGCTAAGCTAGCTCGCATGCTAACGCGCTGCTAACTCTTCCTCTCTTTCACCATCCCTCCATCATTTAAAGAGCTCGCGACTGAAGCACGGGTGAAATGAAACAACATCAAAGGTTAAAAAGCAGAGACGGAGGCGACGGGAGCCACAGCAGCGCACGCGAGCTAGCAGCGTTAGCATGCTAACGCTAGCACGCTCCTGGCTGCGCGCCCTCAGAGCACGTTAGGGCCCCGACTAATCTCTGGAGAGGACCCAGACCCGCAACCGGACACAGACCCGCACCCGGACCGGCACCGGCTACTTAGGTTTAATAAAATATATAAATATAAATAAAGATTAAACACTGGAGGAATGGGCTCTCAGTAAAGACATACATAAAAAATTAAATTAAAATAAAATGTAAATAAATGCAGAAAATAATAAATGCAAACGTATAGATACATAAATTAAAGAATACTTGCTATACATTTATTTCTACATTTTTGTTAATCTACATTTATCTATGCATGTCTGTGTAAATAATATTAATTTTCTTTTCTTTCTGTATTTAATTATTCCTGTTTTTATGCATTTATTTGTTCATGAATTTACTTATAAATGTATTTCTTTATTTATTTGTCCCTCAATTTATTTATAACAGTATTTATACATTTTATTTTGTGCATTTATTTCTGTATTTATACATTTTTATTGAGACGTATGTCATGTTGAGGGAGTGTGGTTTAAAGTGATATTAGATTTATTTATTTTTTATACATTTTTGTTATTTCCGTATTTGTTCCTGAATGTATGTATGTATACATTTATTTCTGTATTTATTTATTGAGACGTACGTCATGTTGAGGGAGTGTGGTTTAAAATATGAAAAGATTTTATAGTTATGTAATAATTACTGTATTTTTTTAAATGTATTTTCTCCATTTATTAATTTGTTCCTGAACTTATTTCTACATTTTTAGACATTTATTTCTGTATGTATTAATTAATTTCTGAATTTCTTTATTACTTTAGTTTTATTTCTGAATTTTTTTCATACATTAATTTAATTATTCATACAAACATTTTTGTATTTGTCACTGTATTTCTAAATACATTTTTATTAATTATTTATTGACTTATTTCTGCATTTTTAGACATTTATATCTGTATGTATTAATTAATTTCTGAATTACTTTAGTTTTATTTCTGAATTTTTTCATACATTAATTTAATTATTCATACAAATATTTTTGTATTTGTCCCTGTATTTCTAAATACATTTTTATTAATTATTTATTGACTTTTTTCTGCATTTTTTCATACATTTATTTAATTATTTCTACACTTGTTTCTGTATTTGGTGCTGTATTTTTTCACGCATTTACTACCTATTTAGACACTTATTTCTGTGTTTATTTATTGAATTATTTCTGTATTTGTTGCAGTATTTTTTCACACATTTATTTAATTATTTAAACACTTATTTCTACATTATTTCATACATTTATTGACTTATTCCTGTATCTGTTGCTGTATTTTTTCATACATTTATTACATCATTTATAAACTTATTTCTGTAATTATTATTACACTTATTTCTGTATATATTTATTAATTTATTTCTGTATATATGTATTAATTTCCTGAGGCTGGTGCCGTATTTGCGGTTTTACCCGCGTTTAAAGCGTAAACCCAAAAACAGTGACGCACTTCCGGTGATAGAGACGTCGTGACGCGTCATTTTTTACCTGCTAACGGCTTTTTTTATTTTTCTAAAACTGAAAATTAAAGTCACAAATGTTCTAACAAACAAAAATAAAACATAATTAATATTTAAATATAAAAAAACAAACGTATGAACCCGGCTAACACCTGCGGGTCCAGGTGTTAGCCGGGCCCGGGGACACACACGGATGTGCGTTTCCGTGCTCGAGCAGGAGGCGCGTGCAAGTTTGGGCTCACACGAGCACTTAATAGTTAAATATTTAACATTTAAACACTTTGAGGTTTAGTTTCAGACCCGTAAAAAACGCGTTTTAACTCTTTTAGGGGGACGTTCACACACGCTGCCATGTGCTCCGACATCCGTCCCTCTGCCCCGGTGAAGTTTACTCCTCTAGCCCGACAAACAGGCGCCTGTCCCGGGTGTTCGCACTCACTTCTGTCGGTGACCGGTGCCTCAGTTCTAATGAGACCCTCTTCTTCATGTCCATGTTCCCCTGGTTCCTCTGGTTCCTCTGGTTCCTGTGGTGCGGGCTCGGTTCTGGCTCGGTTCTGGCTCGGTTCGGGTCTCCGGGAGAGTAAACCGTGTTTCTGCTCCACTCTGTCTTCAGTATCAACACGCGGAACACAGCGTGAAGCTCGCGAGAGGATAAAAACGCGCCACTTCCGGGTGCGACTTCAAAATAAAGTTCCTGTGAGCGCAGCGGAAATGAACCAGACACAAAATACAATAAAACTTATGTTAGAAACAAAGCTGTGGACTAAACATGACGTAAATATAAATAAATTAATACATCAATTCTAGGTGAACATAAATGTATACATACATATACATGTATTTATTCATTTATTTCAAAATGTATTTATTTAATATGTTACTCCTTATTTTATCTTTTCATTTATTCAAACATTTATTTATTTATTTATTCATGTATTTATTTATTATGTTTCTCCTTATTCTATCTTTTCATTTATTCAAACATTTATTTATTTATTTATTCTGTTATTTCAGCATGTATTCGTTCATGTATTTATTTATTCATTCATGTATTTATTTATTATGTTACTAATTTCTTTCATTATTTATACATTTATTTATGTATTTAATTATTTCAGGGTTTATTTATTTATTCAGATTTATTTATCTATACATGGATTAATTTGTGTATTTATTAATTGATTTATTTATACATTTATCAACTAATGTATTTGATTAAACATGAATTAATGCATTATTTATTTATTTATTAATTCCTTTATTTATCTATACTAAAGTCATATCTAGTAAAAAATATAAAGTATAAACGTGTATAAAAGTGCATAAAATAATCACTGCAGGAAAATAAACAGACAATAATAAAATGGTAATTATAAGTATTTTACAATAATAATTAAATAAACATCATTCATTAACAATCATGTGTATTTGCATTTTTAATTCAACACTTTTAAGTAAAGTTTTTATTTCTATAAAGCAAAAACAATGCGATTCAACATTAACCTTTATTTTGGAAGCAAACGACTGTACTTCCGGTACCTCCCCGTCTTTTCCCGCCTAACTTGACGAGTGGAACGTTCCCATGGCGCGTGTGAAAAGTGGGTCAAGCCGTTTGTTGCTTTCAAAGACAATCGGAAAAATGAAAACTCGACTTTTATAACACAATAAATACAGAAAATAACAGTTTAAGATTTAACACAATAAACCGTGTTTATAGAAAAACAGCCATACCACACACAGTTATCAAAAACACGTCGTAAAGTTTATGTTTTACCTAATCTTTAACGTAATGCAAACGTTTTCACTTCACTCTTTTCCAACACGCTTATATTTTACATATAAACAAGAAGAAACAGTGACAGGTTTAACATGTGTTATTGGGTTGATTTCTATATTATGACTGACTGAATAAAAAGCTTGATTTCGCGCTAAAAAGGTCATATTTTGCTGCTCCGGAGCTTTAATGGTGGAATTTCCGAGGAGCACCTGAAGGCATCAGATGTGAAGGAGGGAAAAGACAACAGCGTCATAAAAACATAAAGTTTATGTCTTTGTTCAATAAAGTTTCTCATTTATGTTTTATTTTGGTAAATGTTTCAGCATATTATTATTATTATTATTATTATTATTAATAATAATAATATTTGATAAATAAATGCTCTAATTACTATTAATATTAAAATGGCAAACCATGTAGTGTCCTCTAGGAGCATAAACGTGTGTTAAAGTGTCCTCTAGGAGCATAAACGTGTGCTAAAGTGTCCTCTAGGAGCATAAACGTGTGCTAAAGTGTCCTCTAGGAGCATAAACATGTGTTAAAGTGTCCTCTAGGAGCATAAATGTGTGCTAAAGTGTCCTCTAGGAGCATAAACATGTGTTAAAGTGTCCTCTAGGAGCATAAACGTGTGTTAAAGTGTCCTCTAGGAGCATAAACATGTGTTACAGTGTCCTCTAGGAGCATAAACGTGTGCTAAAGTGTCCTCTAGGAGCATAAACATGTGTTAAAGTGTCCTCTAGGAGCATAAACGTGTGCTAAAGTGTCCTCTAGGAGCATAAACGTGTGTTAAAGTGTCCTCTAGGAGCATAAACGTGTGCTAAAGTGTCCTCTAGGAGCCTAAACGTGTGTTAAAGTGTCCTCTAGGAGCATAAACGTGTGCTAAAGTGTCCTCTAGGAGCATAAACATGTGTTAAAGTGTCCTCTAGGAGCATAAACGTGTGCTAAAGTGTCCTCTAGGAGCATAAACGTGTGCTAAAGTGTCCTCTAGGAGCCTAAACGTGTGTTAAAGTGTCCTCTAGGAGCATAAACATGTGTTAAAGTGTCCTCTAGGAGCATAAACGTGTGCTAAAGTGTCCTCTAGGAGCATAAACGTGTGCTAAAGTGTCCTCTAGGAGCATAAACATGTGCTAAAGTCCATGAAGGAAAGATGGGACTCTTCAGTGTGTTTTTCTTTATTGTCATTACATCGCAGATCATCTTCACGACAAGCAGTTAAACACAGTGGTGTTAGATTACATCAGCGTCCAGCACGAGGAGAGCAACACCTAGAGTTAGTATCACAGCGAAGGCTTTCCCACGCCCCCCCCACACGACCACAACCCCCCCCCCATCCTCCAGTCATAAGGGACGCCACAGCGCCCGACGCAGGAACAAATAAATAAATAAATACATCAATAAATAAACAGAACAAGAAGACACCTGGTTCCATAAAGGCCATTTTATACTGTAACACTACGACACGCCATCGTCAGACAACGCCACGTCACCATCATCACCATCGTCAGACTGGTGCAGCTCGGAGCACAGGAGGGATCTCATTGGTTCAGTTAAACCTCAGGGGGCGTGGTCTAAAACAAAAACGTGCAGGTTCGTTTTTCCTGGAACAAAATATAAAACTGAATGACAGTCGCTACGGAGGAAGATTAGAAAAGGTGTCAAGAATAAAAACTTTAGAAATGAAAAAGTGACATCACTTTTTTCTGCATTTTGAAATTTCAAGAATAAAGTTAAAGAATTTGTGAATAATGTTGAAATCTGGAAAAATAAGGTGAAAAATTTGAGAACAAAGTAAATATTTTTGTTCGTAAAGTTAAAATCTCAAGGATGAAGTTAAAATTTCGATAAAGTAAAAAAATGGGAATAAAATTGAGTTGAAATCTTGAAAATAAAGTCAAACTTCAGTATTAGAGGCATATGGGGGAGGGGGGGTTAAAATCAGAGGACGGCCATTTTTATTTCATTTTGTTGCGTTTCCAGAAGTCGTGAATAAAGTTTAAAAAAATTTCACCGTTATAACTTTATTTTTAAAATATTAATATCTTTGTTTTTCCTCTTCTGACTGTTTTAATGAACTTAATTAACCTTTAATAAATAAAATATAGAGTTATGGAGCCTCGTATAAAGACACATGAATATGAAACAACGTCTTAAGTCGTAACGTCAGATAAAAGATTAAATATGAAACAATATTAACGTCAGATCAGACTCTGGAGACGAACCGAACCAATGAGACCAGACCAACAACGTGTCCGAGGTCCGACTCTTTAAGGGGGGGGGGGTGGTGGGGGGGGGGTAACACTGTTCGAGTCCCTCACTGAGGTCAGAATACACGCCGCCGCCGCCGCCATGGAGCCAATCAGCACGAAGGGAAACACGAGGAAAAGGAACTTAAAGTGCAACTTAAATAACAATATATTCAAGAAAATTAAAGCACGTTGTAACGTTGTAACTTTGTAACGTTGTAACATTGTAACTTTGTAACGTTGTAACTTTGTAGTTTTGTAACGTTGTAACATTGTAACGTTGTAACATTGTAACGTTGTAACTTTGTAGTTTTGTAACGTTGTAACTTTGTAACGTTGTAACGTTGTAACTTTGTAACGTTGTAACTTTGTAACGTTGTAACTTTGTAGTTTTGTAACTTTGTAACATTGTAACGTTGTAACTTTGTAGTTTTGTAACGTTGTAACTTTGTAACTTTGTAACGTTGTGACTTTGTAACGTTGGAACTTTGTAACGTTGTAACTTTGTAACGTTGTAACATTGTAACGTTGTAACATTGTAACGTTGTAACATTGTAACGTTGTAACTTTGTAACGTTGTAACTTTGTAACTTTGTAACTTTGTAACGTTGTAACTTTGTAACGTTGTAACTTTGTAACTTTGTAACGTTGTAACTTTGTAACGTTGTAACTTTGTAACATTGTAACTTTGTAACGTTGTAACTTTGTAACGTTGTAACTTTGTAACGTTGTAACTTTGTAACATTGTAACGTTGTAACGTTGTAACTTTGTAGTTTTGTAACTTTGTAACGTTGTAACGTTGTAACTTTGTAACGTTGTAACGTTGTAACTTTGTAACGTTGTAACTTTGTAGTTTTGTAACGTTGTAACTTTGTAACGTTGTAACGTTGTAACTTTGTAACATTGTAACTTTGTAACGTTGTAACTTTGTAACGTTGTAACTTTGTAGTTTTGTAACGTTGTAACATTGTAACGTTGTAACATTGTAACTTTGTAACGTTGTAACTTTGTAACGTTGTAACTTTGTAACTTTGTAACGTTGTAACTTTGTAACGTTGTAACATTGTAACGTTGTAACTTTGTAACGTTGTAACTTTGTAACGTTGTAACTTTGTAACTTTGTAACGTTGTAACTTTGTAACGTTGTAACTTTGTAATGTTGTAACTTTGTAACATTGTAACTTTGTAACGTTGTAACTTTGTAACGTTGTAACTTTGTAACGTTGTAACTTTGTAACATTGTAACTTTGTAACGTTGTAACTTTGTAACGTTGTAACTTTGTAGTTTTGTAACTTTGTAACGTTGTAACTTTGTAGTTTTGTAACTTTGTAACGTTGTAACTTTGTAACGTTGTAAATTTGTAACTTTGTAACGTTGTAACGTTGTAACTTTGTAACGTTGTAACGTTGTAACTTTGTAACTTTGTAGTTTTGTAACGTTGTAACTTTGTAACGTTGTAACGTTGTAACTTTGTAACGTTGTAACGTTGTAACTTTGTAACGTTGTAACTTTGTAACGTTGTAACTTTGTAACGTTGTAACTTTGTAACTTTGTAACGTTGTAACTTTGTAACGTTGTAACTTTGTAACTTTGTAACGTTGTAACTTTGTAACGTTGTAACTTTGTAACGTTGTAACGTTGTAACTTTGTAACGTTGTAACTTCGAGCGACGTGCGACACAAATGTAGCAAAAGATACAAAATAAAAGCGTTCACTGGATAGAAAGTGGCGTTTAAAAGCCTCGGAAAAGCTTCTCAAAGCGCCGTAAAGACGTAAAGCGGTTCGGTGGCGTGCGGCTCGCAGACTTTCCTTCAACACGTGGACTCAGAAAAACAACAACGTCAGCAGAAAAACGCCGGTTTGAGTCAGAAAGGAGTTCAGTTTGTGGCCGAACGGACGAGATGTGCGACGTCTCCAGCTCTTCAGACGGATCCACAGTTTACCTTCTGTTGAGTTACACACGCTTTATTGTTTTATCGTCATTTATTGCTTTTGTTTTCAGTTATTAGTGTTTGAATCTACGTTAAAAATGTTGCGTTTTATTACTTTTTGTGTCTGAAACACCGATGTAGCATCCTCCAATCGTGGTTTTCCCGTTGTCGACTTGACTGTTCGGACTCGTTCTAATGGACGTGTTTCAGAATAACCTTCAGAACGGTTTATGTACATGTTTAAAAAGCTTATGTTTCTGTATAAAGTCTGAAAACACTTTGAAAATGTTTAAAATGACAGGAAACGTCATGTTTAGACACAAGCGACTTCCTGTGTGAACTGTTCTCAGAGCGGTTCGAGTCCTCGGCGTGCATCGTGCGGGGGTGGATTCTGGGTCTAGGACGAAGTGAAAACATCTCATCCCATCTTCAGCCTCTGATCCTGGATCAGGTCTCAGTCCGTGCCCGTAAAGCTATGCTATGCTAATCAAAGTTAGCATGGCTGTTACTGTAAAATACTACAGTAAATACACAACAATCTTTATTTAGATGTTCGCAAAAAGGCAAAAAATGTGACAAAAATGATGCAAAGTAGAATTTTTGACCATGTATTTAAATGATTTCTTCATACAGTTTTTATCATTTATACCTTTCTCTGTATTTTTAAGGTGGCGTGTTCAGTGTTCAGGGACTAAATGCTTCTGCTTTTAGGTATTCTGTTCACTGCATCACCAGGACTCATGTACGGGAGCGTGGAGCTAAAGGCTAGCCGGTTAGCTGCATCTGGCACATTAGCATTAGCCATGCTAGCACAGATTCCTGCTGATGTTTGACGACGTAATTAATAATTCCTGGAAATAATTTCACAATAAAGTCTAAATATTTAATACAATATCCAACAAAGTTCAGGGTTAATTCTGAAAATGTCAGCGTGGTAAACGAGAACGAACGCCAAGGTGAGCGACGTTAGCTTCGTTTGGGCTCCGGAGATTTCACACTCATCAGCTGTTTTATGTACAAAGGAGTCGATATGAACCCAGCACCATCTGAACCCCCGTTCCAACACGTCATGACAACGGTAAGTTATCGTCGTGGGTTTCGTTTAAACGGACCAACAAAGAACATCTGAACAAATCTCTTAACGTTGCTAATTGTGGGTGTTCTGATTGTTTCCAGTCGCCTTAAAACGTGTGATCTGTTTAAAACCGGTGGTTAATTATTAAACAGCCTTTCACTATAAATTACATCGACCTTTTTCATGAGGTCTTTGTCAGACGGACTCTTTGACACTGCCTCATAAACAACAGTTATAGCATTTGAACGACTTACTCTTTTTACGGTGATGCGTACGCCAGGGGACTAGCACGGCTAACATTTACCACCAATACTGAACGCTCACTAACCCAACAGAAGGTTAGGGTTTGAATATTCAAATGTATGTTCTGATTAAACCTGAATATATAATAAAAACATGTTTATTAAGTCCAGAAACTTTCTAATACGGTCAAACGGTTCTGAACTGTATCGTGATCGAGTCCCAAGTCGGCAGTTTTTTGGCTAAAATTGTTCAAACTTTCAGTTTAACTCCAAATATAAATGATGGTGTAATGTTTAAGGTTCTTTTAATGTTTTTAAACTAAAGTCTAACTTCTTCTCTTTGGAACCAAACATCGTTTTAACGTCCTGATTTATCTTTGTGTGAACCAGAGCGGTCAAAACGACGCTAACACCGCTGAATTAGCCGTGTGCTAGCTGTAAACACTGGGAGCTACTTAACATCGACGCTGTCAACACCTCCGGGACCGTACTTCAGTCCTTCACAATAAAATGACTTCACCAACTCTGAAATACACCGTAAAAGTCTTCTTCATGTATATTTTTAATGTAAACAACCACCCGAGCCAGACATTCTTACGGCTTTATCTCTTTTGCTAACTAGACGTATAAATGTTCATGTACAAATATGAAATTTACCTTATAGATTCTTAGAAGTGTGTGAATTAATTCGACTTGCACGTTGTTGGTGCCGATCTTCCTGGAAAAGCACCGCGAAAAAGAACGGAAACTGCATCGTTCACATGCTTGGCCGGTGTTGTCTGTTTTGTTTTCAACGGAGCGTTTGGACCCGGAAATCTTATTTTGAAAGGGCGTTACGTCCGACTGAACAGCCGGATGGGGTTGTTTTCAGAACGTCACTGAATTTCTGTCAGGATCGAAAGGTTCTAGAACGTTTTCCAGTTCCACTTATTGTAATACTGAGGTTAAACAATTTCACTGAGACTCTGCTGATGTTCTGAGAGGTGCAGAACGTTGTTGTAGAAAGATTCTAGAACGTTTTTTCAAAGGATCAAAGAAAAGAGCGTTCCAGAACTTTCTCAACACTCTAGAATTCCTGTGAGTTCTAGAACGTTTTTTAAAGGATCAAAGACGAGAGTGTTCCAGAACTTTCTCAACGCTCTAGAATTCCTGTGAGTTCTAGAACGTTTCAAAGGATCAAAGACAAGAATGTTCCAGAACTTTCTCAACATTCTTCGAATTCCTGTGAGTTCTAGAACCTTTTTTTAAAGGATCAAAGAGAAGAGCGTTCCAGAACTTTCTCGACGTTCTAGAATTCCTGAGAGTTCTAGAACGGTTTCAAAAGGATCAAAGACGAGAGTGTTCCAGAACTTTCTCAACGTTCTAGAATTCCTGTGAGTTCTAGAACGTTGCTAAAGGATCAAAGACGAGAGTGTTCCAGAACTTTCTCAACGTTCTAGAATTCCCGTGAGTTCTAGAACGTTTCTAAAGGATCAAAGACAAGAGTGTTCCAGAACCTTCTCAACGTTCTAGAATTCCTGTGAGTTCTAGAACTTCTAGTGGCGTTAAGGGCACTGGGGAAATGACATAATGGCTTTATATTAATGTTATTATTATTGTTATTATTGTTATTATTGTTATTATTGTTATTACAGGTACATCTGTTGCCCGATGGACGCGCTAAACATCAGCTTTCCTAAAAGAAGTTGAAGGTAGAGGACGGCGACCACGGTTCACACTAACCCGCATGCAAAAGCCACAAATAAGACGTGTAAACAAGCTTCTTCACCACACAGTAAACACACAAAACACTGTGAACGGGTAACTCGGAACAGCACACAGAGAAAAAACAACCGTCCTTTCGTCTGTGTGCGTTGTAAAAACCCGTGACTTCTCCGTTCACCGACCCGGTGATCGAACCACCTGGCCTGCGCTGGTTGTGTTAGCATATCGCTGCTGTCTGGTAAATCGTGTAACCAAGAGTTTTCCTTTATAATCTCTTGAGCCGACATATTTGTTGGTGTGTTGAATGAGCTTCCTGACCCTCAGACCTCTAAAACCTTCCCTGTAGAAGACGGACGTGCGACCGAGCGTTCCCTTCTTCATTCTGTAAACAAAATCGACTTTAATGCAACGGTGCGCTTCATTTCACTGACCTCTGATCGCTCGTTTCTGACGCGGCTGGTTCATGCGTGCAGCCACCGAGCCGAGACTCTACGCAGACTCTGAGAAAAAGGCAGAGCATTTAACAAGAGATGTACTCGAACTGTAGCTCAGGGTCGTGGGTTAGAGGCCTGAATAGAGTACGGAGCCATGCTGAAAAGTGCGACCCTGGGAGGAAGGATAGAAAGACAGAAAGACAGGAAGTGGGGAAGGCTGCGGCAGTCGCTGAGAGATCTAGGGCTGAAGAAAAGCACAGGAAGGCAAGTCAAGGTAGAAAAGAGAGAAGTACTCTGAGAGAAAGACATCGAGGAGAAGACAGCGTCACAAAAAAAGCTGTCAGGCAGTTTAACGGACAAGCGGGACGTCGTGCCGGCTCAGTGGTAACAGAGTAAGAACGGGTCGACACGCACATACAGACACACACATGCACGTACACAGACACCGTGCCTTGAGTCTCCAAAAGCGCTGTTGGGTTCCAGCGCTGCCCGGCTGAGCGGAGCACTACCGAGTCTACTCGTCCCTTTCAACCCCTCTCACGCTAAAATCCTCATCTCCCTCTCTTCTTCTCCTCTAATCGCTGTCTCCGTCCCCTCGTCTCCGTCCGTTTCAGTCCGTTTTGTGAAAAGCAGAATCGCACAGAAGCACAGAAGAAGAAGAAGAAGTAGAAGGAGGGCGTGGTTTTTGTTGTTTATGCAAATACAGGCTGTTTTCAGGGTGTCTGGGTCGGTCGAGGGGCGAAGGGTCAGGTCGCCGGCGAGGACCCTAATGAGGGAGCGGCACCAGGATATCCACGTAGTTGATGGGGAAGAAGCCCGACTGGCCGTGGATCATGCCCTCGTACCAGTTGTCGTCGATCTGATTGGTCAGGGTGATGACGTCGCCTTCTTTGAAGCCCAGCTCGCCTTCGTTCTCCGGTTCAAAGTCGTAGAGCGCTCGGCAGCAGGGCTGGTCCATGGGAGCTGCAGGGGACACCAACGGAAAGTCATGGTGAATGAAGTGCAACGACCTCTAGTGCAACGACCTCTAGTGGACGTGTTTAGCTTTTACCAGAACCCCAGGGAGTGCGACGGACTATGAAGCCACCTTGACATAGTGGTCAAACGGTGGAATTACAACTTCAGCGTCGGTCACGTGACGCTTTCAGGCCCAAATAGACTTTTCCCCATTGACTTACATGATGAAAGTGACGTCTGTAAATACATGGAGCAATTTGAGGAGCATCACAACCCCCCCTGAAATGACTCCTGTGACACTCTTTCCAATTATTCCGACACCACATGAACGTAGTACCAACGCCCATGATAAGGCCCCCCTCCCACTGTGCGTCCGTCCTGTGCCCCGTGCTTTAGGGTCCTTGTCCCCCCCTCCAGGCCCGTTTGTACTCACACTACCTGGGCCTCGGAGAATGCTTCTTGCTGCCTATACGTCATCACGCCGTAACACGTCACACGCATTGATGACGTCATGGCGATGCGTGGCTTTGTTTCCAGATCTTTCCGTAGACCTCGGAGTTTTTGTGCGTCTTGTCGACTGTTTTTGAATCTTTTCATCGACCAAATCTGCAGTAAACACTCCACCTCCGCATCACACCAACGTGAACCTTTCACCGCCATTGTTTGAAATGTCCGCGCATGGTCCCTCCTTCTTTTTTCTACGTCCCAACAGGCGCACAGGAAATGACCTCAGAACCGTCGTAGGCCTCGTGCTCGTACACGTGCGCACGCTCGTGCTCGTACATGTGCAAACGTGCTTTACTAAAGCCCACCTCTCCCAAACGGGCCGTGGACAGCAAGCGTGCCGCTCCTAGACGTGGTACGGTTGCACTCACACTGGTCAAAGGAACCAGACTTTAACCGTGAAGTGCGCCCTTATACATCCGCCCAGTGATACAGATCTGCTTTGTCCCTTCGTCCCCCTCCCACCAAGTTTCATGACTAGTAGTTCGGCGGCCTTTGGTTTGGTCCAGCACCCAGTCCCCAGCCCGGAGCCCACTCCCACACGTACCTGGTGATCTTCCGGGTGATTTGGCCGAGTGTATCCCCCCGTTGTGGCTCTCGCTGGGGGGCAGCAGCTCCAGGGTCATTCTGGGTTTCGGAGCGTACTCCTTCCTCGGTTTGGTGGACACCTCTTTTATCCTGGAGGACCAGACACAATTAAAACCCTTCACCAGTTTGTGTTATTGTTTATTTTTAACCTCAGGTGGGCACACGGTTCGATACCTGTCCTCCATCTTACTGGAGAGCTGCTGCAGGATTTCAGCAGAGCGGCTGTGGTACTCCAACTGAGCTTGAACCAACGCTGCCAGCTGGCTCACCTGCTCAATCTGCAACACACACACACACACACACACACACACACACACACACACACACACACACACACACACACACACACACACACACACACACACACACACACACACACACACACACACACACACACACACACACACACACACACACACACACACACACACACACACACACACACACACGTATGTTTCTGCTTGTTCTGTACTCATGCTGGGCCCAGCTCTGGGTTGGCACGGCACAGCACGGCACAGGAACACACGGGTAACTACATCCACAGAAGAACAACCAACAACAGGAGAGTCGCTAACAGCCGGACGTGGCTAACAGTGATTAGCTCGGGGCAGCACGGTGAAGGCATTCAAAGGTCTTTTTTAACCACTAATGCTGCTGAAAATAACAGCAAACCTCTGCAGCAGCATGAGAAGAGTCCCTACACACACAACAAAGCAGCATCAGCGTAGTTAGTGAAGCCAGAGTTTATTAAAAGAGTGTTTTAAAGACTTACCTACTGGCCCCTGTACCAGCTCCTCTCATAGTAAAGTCCATTACAGTGGAAGGAGCCCATTGGTGCTTTGTTGTGTGTGTAGTGACTCTTCTCATGCTGCTGCAGAGGTTTGCTGTTATTTTCAGCAGCATTAGTGGTTAAAGAAGACCTTTGAATGCCTTCAACGTGCTGCCCCGAGCTAATCACTGAGGGAGGAGGGGGGTAACACTGTTCGAGTCCCTCACTGAGGTCAGAATACACGCCGCCGCCGCCATCGAGGGCCAATCAGCACGAAGGGAGACACGAGGAAAAGGAACTTAAAGTGCAACATAAACAAGAACAAATTCAAAATCTTAAAGCACTTTGTAACTTTGTAACTTTGTAACTTTGTAACGTTGTAACTTTGTAACGTTGTAACTTTGTAACGTTGTAACTTTGTAACGTTGTAACTTTGTAACTTTGTAACGTTGTAACTTTGTAACTTTGTAACGTTGTGACTTTGTAACGTTGTAACTTTGTAACGTTGTAACTTTGTAACGTTGTAACTTTGTAACTTTGTAACTTTGTAACTTGGAGCGACGTGCGACACAAATGTAGCAAAGACACAAAATAAAAGCGTTCACTGGATAGAAAGTGGCGTTTAAAAGCCTCAGAAAAGCTTCTGAAAGCGCCGTAAAGACGTAAAGCGGTTCGGTGGCGTGCGGCTCGCAGACTTTCCTTCCACACGCCGACTCAGAAAAACACAAACACAAAAAGAAAAACAACAACGTCAGCAGAAAAAAGCCGGTTTAAATCAGAAAGGAGTTCAGTTTGTGGGCGAACGGACGAGATGTGCGACGTCTCCAGCTCTTCAGACGGATCCACAGTTTACCTTCTGTTGAGTTACACACGTTTTATCTGTTAGCCATGTCCGGCTGTTAGCGACTCTACCGGGTTTCTCTGTTAATAGTTGTTCCATGAAAACTGTCTACATGGATTATTTGAGTGTGAGTGCAGAATTTGGAGGATTTTACGCCGGAATTACACTTTAACAACACAACCTGCTGCAGGACGAGCCCCCAATTTGTCATCAAATCATACAAACACACGTCAGAACACCTGAACTATCTGCTGCTTTTCCTTCTCTTACATCAAAGTAGTTTAGTTTGTTCTGTTAATCTGGAGAATAATTAATACTCAGATGTGAGCGACTGCAGCCGCGCCCTTACGTCGCTCTCCAGCAGGTTAAACATGCTCTGCTCTGCGATCTCTTTGCTCTCGTCGAACTTCTCCAGCGCCTGTTTGATTTCCTCGTCCTGAACTTTCCCCATGCGCTTCTTCTTGTAGTCAAAGTCCAGACGCCGGCCCTCCATCTTCTTCAGGTGGTGCTGCGGACATTTAAATATGTTAGGGATCATTTTCGTCTTCAGCGAAACCTCGAGACGGGGGTGAAACCAGTAACCGACGCTTGCCTCACCTGGATCTCTTTGAGGTCTTTGTCGTGGAGGTTCTGCAGCGGGTCGATGAAGTTCTGTTTCACCTCCATGTCCAGAGCGTCCTTCACCTCCCCGAGCTCCTTCATCGCCTCGCTGGCGTCGATCAGCGCCGAACCTGGATCGGACGTGACGGAGGGAGAGAGAGAGAGAGAGAGAGAGGAGGAAGGACGGTGGATCGGTTAAACCCTCGGCAGTAAACGTGAACAACTGCGGCCTCGTTTATGAAACTGTGCGTCGAACTCTTCCCAAAACGAACATGAATGTGCCGCACAAAAAAAAAAGACGTTTATAAAATCGGCGTGCACTTTTGCGCACAACACCGATAAACTCCCACCTGAGGGGAATCGTGCGGGACGACCTCGCCCAGTGACACACGTGATCGGGCGATACGACTTGGACCACAGACAGAAACTAGAACGCTTCTGCTACAAAACTCTTGTCCCGTTGTCTACGGATCATAAACTGAATATATTACCGTATTTTTCGGATTGAAAGTCGCTCCGGAGTAAAAGTCTCAGCGGCCGAAAATGCAAAATAAAGAAGGAAAAAACATCTATAAGTCGCACTCGAGCATGGGTGTCAAAGTCAACGCCCGGGGGCCAGATCCGGCCCCCTGAATGAATGGTCTTGGCCCCCGGGATGATGTTTGATTAGTATCAGAACCGGCCCGAACGCCACAGCCGCCTGCTGGTGTTTTTCACGCAAAAAACTACATTACCCACAATGCAACGGTAGCCCGTAAACTCACTGCAGCACCGCAAGTGCGTCATTATTCATCAGCATTCAGACAAGATGTCAACTTTCAGCCCCTAATTATGAAATAAAATACGGTACACTGTGTTGACACGTGCACTAGAGTATAAGTCGCATTTTTAGGGGAAATTTATTTGATCAAATCCAACACCAAGAAACGAAATAAGTGGCACTAGAGTTTAAGTCTAACACCAAGAAACGACATTTCATCTTAAAGGCAGTTTAAAATAACAATAGAACAGAGAAGAACAGGCTGAAGAAGTGCACGTTATATGAGAACGTGCCTGGTGTGTTAATCAAATACATTTGCTGACAGTGATGTTAGAGTTCATGTGTGCGCACACGCAAATAATCTTTCTATGACCGCACGTTTACTGTACATCGCTGTCCGTCTACGCGAGGTTCATGTGCGCAGCGAGCTTTAGAAACTCCCAAGGAGCACTGCGGCAAGAAACATCCAATCACGGAGCTTCAACTTCTGTAACGTACGGAGGTTAAAGGTGAGGGAAATACATGTAAACAGGAAGTCATTCATTGTGCACTCTCCCACTCACCGAAGCTGGACTCCTCCCCTAGCTCCCGTCCAAACTTCAACATGGCGTCCCCCAGCACGCTCTCCGCCTGCGGGTAGCCGGGCCCCTTGTCCTGCCCGCGGATCTTGGACATGGTGTTGATCATGCTCAGCTTGGCTCTGGACGCTGCGGGCGGCGACGGTTACATCGTGAGTGACTGGCGCTGGTCAAAGCTACAGCGCTGTGAGTGTGAGTGCGTGTGTGTGTGCGGTACCTGGGTTGGGCTGGAGGTACTCTGTGGTTTTGGTCATGATGTCCAGCACGGCTCGGCTGGTGACGTCCACCTTCTGCGGACGAACACACACACACACACACACACACACACACACACACACATCAGGGAGCATGCAGCATCAGAGTTTACCTTGTTTGGAACGAATGGTCGATTCTCGTGTCGTCATAACCCCCCCCCTCTCGCACGCACGCACGCACGCACGCACGCACGCACGCACGCACGCACGCACGCACGCACGCACGCACGCACGCACGCACGCACGCACGCACGCACGCACGCACGCACGCACGCACGCACGCACGCACGCACACACACACACACACACACACACACACACACACACACACACACACACACACACACACACACACACACACACACACACACACACACACACACACACACACACACACACACACACACACTCCCTCAGCTCCTCACAGGACGCTGATTGGTCAGACGACCTCTACAGGTTTCGTACACCTTCAAGCTTTTCCAGCAACTAAGGGCGCCCTCCCACTGTGCCTCCGTCCCGTGCCCCGTGCTTTAGGGTCCTTGTCCCCCCCTCCAGGCCCGTTTGTACTCACACTACCTGGGCCTCGGAGAATGCTTCTTGCTGCCTATACGTCATCACGCCTCAACATGTCACACGCATTGATGACGTCATGGCGATGCGTGGCTTTGTTTCCAGATCTTTCCGTAGACCTCGGAGTTTTTGTGCGTCTTGTCGACTGTTTTTGAATCTTTTCATCGACCAAATCTGCAGTAAACACTCCACCTCCGCATCACACCAACGTGAACCTTTCACCGCCATTGTTTGAAATGTCCGCGCATGGTCCCTCCTTCTTTTTTCTACGTCCCAACAGGCGCACAGGAAATGACCTCAGAACCGCCGTAGGCCTCATGCTCGTACACGTGCGCACGCTCGTGCTCGTACACGTGCAAACGTGCTTTACTAAAGCCCACCTCTCCCAAACGGGCCGTGGAACATTCAAAACTTTTGAAAGCACACGTACGAACGATGCTTCTTGGTGAAACACAAACGTATCGGAACAGGACGGATTCACGCGTGTTCTCGTGTTAGCGTGAGAATTCGGCTGCTGTGCGAGTTTAGGGCCAAACACCCAAACTCCTGTGACACAGACCTGGATTCAAATAGGTAAAGAATGCCTTTAAGAGCGGGCTGCGGGGGCGCGGAGCAGTCTGAGTCACGTCCTGCCTCCTGCGCGCTCTACGCGGCGCCAAACCCTCGCCTGAACCAGACGCAGTGTCTCCAGTCAGCGAGAACGATCCTGTCGCGTGAAAGAGAAACCCCAGAAGTGTTCACGTCTACAGTAACGCTCCAAACTGAAAGGAGGCGTTTACCTTTTCCATTTCTTTGAAGTCATCATCGAGTTTGGTTCCTTCCGCCCCTCCGACCTTCTCGCTGACTTTCTGCAACAGACAAGACAAAGAGACGAAGGCGTCAGGGTTTCTAACCGGCGCACACAGAAGACACAGACATTCAAAGCGTTACGATCCAACATGAGATGAAGATGAGGAGCCAACGAGCAGCTGCAGGTCTCCGAGGTTCACTTTAAAGGGACAGTTCTGATATTTTAAAATTAATTTATCTTCAGCCTCTTGTCCCTGTCGGGGTCGTGGGGGGGGGGGTCCCAGCTGACATCGGGCGTGAGGCGGGGTCCACCCTGGACAGGGCGCCAGTCTATCACAGGACACATAGAGACGAACAGAGACAGACAACCATTCACACCTACGGGTGATTTAGAGTCATCAATGAACCGAACACCTGCACGTCTTTGGACTGTGGGAGGAAACCGGAGAACCCGGAGAAAACCCACGCAGACACGGGGACAA